>NC_139227.1:79848907-80253907 GCF_055691185.1 Crinia signifera
ACTTTGTGTAAAATATATATATATATATATATATACATATATATATATATATATATATATATATATATATATATATATATATATATATAGAGAGAGAGTTTTGCGGAACCGGCACACTCAATCTTCATGAAACAACTGCTGGGGTGCCAAACTCAGGCTACAGTCCAAGAAGGGGTACAGCCACAATATATATCAGTATAGAGAGCACTCACCAGTCTTCAGATAAGATGCAAATAAAAGGCTTTTAATACATCACCAAGGTTTCATGCAAATAGTCGACGTTTCGAGCCTCCCCGGGCTCTTTGTCAAGACAGACAGGATGGGTCACAGCCCCAGAAGTTATTTCACCATTGGTACATACAGGGTTTATATCCCCCTGAGACAGGAAGTACCATCACCAATCGCTCATATCGCTTACCCACTTATAAATCTAATCAAGAATCATACTACAATATTATAATATTAGCGAGGGCATACAGAAATATAAAGTGCTTACTTGTCCTGAAAAATCCCGCTAGTGTAGGAACTTCTATCACAGTATAACTCCTTAATCAGATAGCGTGCGTTCCACTGCACTGAAACGCATCTACAGGAAGTGCCTTGAACCAATAGACGGACAGCGCATCATCTGCAGCTGCCGTCTACACACATTAACATCATATCTTCACTTCCTTGTTTCTAGATGTTGCTAAGATACCGCTCACTCAGCTATTAAGCTACAGCGCAGCTGCATGCGTTCCATATCAATAGCTGGAACGCACAGCCATTGCTCATAGCGCAATACAATATTTTAAATAGAATAGAACCAGCGAATAGGTGTAGGGACAACCTGTCTCAGGTGCACAAACTAGTATTAAAGGCACAAACAAACAGCACACAACATATAATTTAAAAACAGGAGGGGGATCAGGGCAGGCCAAGCGGAGGTCAAAGGACCAATCACACTGCAGCCTATCAAAATTCCCCTCATCTAAAAATTATTATTAGAGTCCTGGCAAATATCAATTTTACTTCAGGTGGTGGATACATAGTTCATTACCTCATTAAAGAGAAATACTTCATTAAAGAAAGATACTATCCCACTAGGGGTATATAACAGTCAGGACACAATTTATATATTACTTCATACAAGATCTTAGAACAGGGTTATTTTAGAGAAAGATGTTCATGTGGGCTTTTTGGTTTAAACCCTTAGGAGCCACAGTGTCCAAGCGATGGATCCACTGGGCCTCCTTTTTTAAAAGCAGCAGCCCCCTGTCACCACCTCTTGGGGGAGGGGGAATCCAGTCAATGGCCATACACCTCAGAGTTGATAACTGGTGTTTCTCTTTAACAAAGTGGGCCGCCACTGGTTTGTCAGTGGAGCCTGTGGAGTAGGCCAATCTAATAGAGGATCGGTGTTGATTGATCCTTTCGCGTAGAGTCCGAATAGTCTTCCCCACATACATGAGGCCACATGGGCAAATCAAGTAGTACACCAGGTGATCCAGCTGACAGTATAACCGGTGTCTCAAATAGATCTTGATGCCACTATGTGGATGGCAGAAATAGGTACCGGTGATAAGTACCCGGCAGGTGGCACAACCAAGGCATTTATAGCACCCATTCTTCTTAGTGAGCCATGAGTCTTGATTGGCTTTGACAGGTTTCATATTGGGTCTCAATAAATGATCTTTCAAATTGGGACCCCTGTTGACACTTAGAAGGGGAGGAGCTGTGCCCATTTTTCTAAAGGCTTGATCAGACGTTATCAATAGCCACTGTTTCTTAATGATACGTTTGGTGTTATTGAAATTAGTATCACAGTGTGTATTGAAGATTATCCTTGAATTAACCGTCGGCTCTTTAGACTTTTTCTGCTGCTCAGAGAATTTTTTTCTGGCTTTAGTGAGGCTTCTACTGATAGTTTTCAGACTGTACCCCCTATCTGCAAATCTTTGCTTGCATTCTGTAAGCTGAACCTCCATAGCTTTTTTCTCAGAATTATTCCGCATTACCCGTAGGAATTGCGAAATGGGCAGGTTGGACTTCAACGAATCTGGGTGATGACTTGTAGCCCAGAGAAGGGTATTCCTGTCCGTTGGTTTTTTGTATAAGGTGTACCCCAACAGTGCCCCATTCTTAAGGACCGTGATGTCCAAAAAGTTCATAGAATGAAAATCTGAACTTGAGGTGAAGCGTACTGGTGTGTCCAGACTGTTAAGTGACGTGACCATATTCAAAAAGGATAATTCATCACCTACCCAAATCATAAATACATCATCGATGAATCTTTTGAAGTATTTGATCTGCCCTGAGAAATGCGGAAAAATGTGTTTCTGCTCATATTCATGCATATACAGATTGGCGAAGGCGGGGGCCACATTGGACCCCATTGCCGTCCCCGCCAGCTGCATATAATAAACATCTTGATAGAGGAAGTGATTGTATTTAAGCACCATATCCAACAAACTTAACATGTATTCAGTTGGAGGTCCTGAATAGGGCCCTTTGACCATGGCTGCTTTAACAGCTTCAATGCCCTCTGTGTGTGGAATGATCGTATATAACGAATTAACGTCTAGGGTACACAGAAGGCACTCTGGCTCCAGCACCCCCAGACCATTGATTTCACTCAGGAACTGTGAGGTGTCTTTGAGGTAAGTTGGAGTCAGTTGAACCAGCGGTTGGAGATAGTGATCTAACAATTTAGCCAGAGGCTGTAAAATAGATCCTCGGGCTGAGATGATAGGGCGCCCGGGAGGATTGACGAGGGACTTGTGGATCTTCGGCAGCGTATAGATTATAGGGCATACCGGGTGTTCCACTGTTAGGTATTCCTTGGTCTCCTCATCAATCCATCCCTGTATCACTCCTACCTGAATCATCTCATCGACCTTAAGTTTGATAGTCCCCATAGGGTTGGCGGACAATTTTAAATAGGTCTTATCATCAGCCAATTGTCTCTTAATTTCAAGATCATAATCCACAAAGTTTTGTAACACTCCAGTACAGAAAAAAGTGTTTAAAAAGCCTAGCACCTACGACCCTGTTAGTACCAATGCCAGCCTAAAAACCTTTTTGAAAGTGATAGACCAGCAATGTAAAGACTCAGCCAATAAAAATAGGATCTCTGATAATCTCTCCCCTGCTGAGAGAATAGCACTTAGAGAACTACAAGACGACACCTCAATAGTGGTACGTAGTGCCGACAAAGGTGGCTCTATAGTGTTACAAAACTTTGTGGATTATGATCTTGAAATTAAGAGACAATTGGCTGATGATAAGACCTATTTAAAATTGTCCGCCAACCCTATGGGGACTATCAAACTTAAGGTCGATGAGATGATTCAGGTAGGAGTGATACAGGGATGGATTGATGAGGAGACCAAGGAATACCTAACAGTGGAACATCCGGTATGCCCTATAATCTATACGCTGCCGAAGATCCACAAGTCCCTCGTCAATCCTCCCGGGTGCCCTATCATCTCAGCCCGAGGATCTATTTTACAGCCTCTGGCTAAATTGTTAGATCACTATCTCCAACCGCTGGTTCAACTGACTCCAACTTACCTCAAAGACACCTCACAGTTCCTGAGTGAAATCAATGGTCTGGGGGTGCTGGAGCCAGAATGCCTTCTGTGTACCCTAGACGTTAATTCGTTATATACGATCATTCCACACACAGAGGGCATTGAAGCTGTTAAAGCAGCCATGGTCAAAGGGCCCTATTCAGGACCTCCAACTGAATACATGTTAAGTTTGTTGGATATGGTGCTTAAATACAATCACTTCCTCTATCAAGATGTTTATTATATGCAGCTGGCGGGGACGGCAATGGGGTCCAATGTGGCCCCCGCCTTCGCCAATCTGTATATGCATGAATATGAGCAGAAACACATTTTTCCGCATTTCTCAGGGCAGATCAAATACTTCAAAAGATACATCGATGATGTATTTATGATTTGGGTAGGTGATGAATTATCCTTTTTGAATATGGTCACGTCACTTTACAGTCTGGACACACCAGTACGCTTCACCTCAAGTTCAGATTTTCATTCTATGAACTTTTTGGACATCACGGTCCTTAAGAATGGGGCACTGTTGGGGTACACCTTATACAAAAAAACAACGGACAGGAATACCCTTCTCTGGGCTACAAGTCATCACCCAGATTCGTTGAAGTCCAACCTGCCCATTTCGCAATTCCTACGGGTAATGCGGAATAATTCTGAGAAAAAAGCTATGGAGGTTCAGCTTACAGAATGCAAGCAAAGATTTGCAGATAGGGAGTACAGTCTGAAAACTATCAGTAGAAGCCTCACTAAAGCCAGAAAAAAATTCTCTGAGCAGCAGAAAAAGTCTAAAGAGCCGACGGTTAATTCAAGGATAATCTTCAATACACACTGTGATACTAATTTCAATAACACCAAACGTATCATTAAGAAACAGTGGCCCTTGATAACGTCTGATCAAGTCTTTAGAAAAATGGGCACAGCTCCTCCCCTTCTAAGTGTCAACAGGGGTCCCAATTTGAAAGATCATTTATTGAGACCCAATATGAAACCTGTCAAAGCCAATCAAGACTCATGGCTCACTAAGAAGAATGGGTGCTATAAATGCCTTGGTTGTGCCACCTGCCGGGTACTTATCACCGGTACCTATTTCTGCCATCCACATAGTGGCATCAAGATCTATTTGAGACACCGGTTATACTGTCAGCTGGATCACCTGGTGTACTACTTGATTTGCCCATGTGGCCTCATGTATGTGGGGAAGACTATTCGGACTCTACGCGAAAGGATCAATCAACACCGATCCTCTATTAGATTGGCCTACTCCACAGGCTCCACTGACAAACCAGTGGCGGCCCACTTTGTTAAAGAGAAACACCAGTTATCAACTCTGAGGTGTATGGCCATTGACTGGATTCCCCCTCCCCCAAGAGGTGGTGACAGGGGGCTGCTGCTTTTAAAAAAGGAGGCCCAGTGGATCCATCGCTTGGACACTGTGGCTCCTAAGGGTTTAAACGAGAAAACCCACATGAACATCTTTCTCTAAAATAACCCTGTTCTAAGATCTTGTATGAAGTAATATATAAATTGTGTCCTGACTGTTATATACCCCTAGTGGGATAGTATCTTTCTTTAATGAAGTATTTCTCTTTAATGAGGTAATGAACTATGTATCCACCACCTGAAGTAAAATTGATATTTGCCAGGACTCTAATAATAATTTTTAGATGAGGGGAATTTTGATAGGCTGCAGTGTGATTGGTCCTTTGACCTCCGCTTGGCCTGCCCTGATCCCCCTCCTGTTTTTAAATTATATGTTGTGTGCTGTTTGTTTGTGCCTTTAATACTAGTTTGTGCACCTGAGACAGGTTGTCCCTACACCTATTCGCTGGTTCTATTCTATTTAAAATATTGTATTGCGCTATGAGCAATGGCTGTGCGTTCCAGCTATTGATATGGAACGCATGCAGCTGCGCTGTAGCTTAATAGCTGAGTGAGCGGTATCTTAGCAACATCTAGAAACAAGGAAGTGAAGATATGATGTTAATGTGTGTAGACGGCAGCTGCAGATGATGCGCTGTCCGTCTATTGGTTCAAGGCACTTCCTGTAGATGCGTTCCAGCGCAGTGGAACGCACGCTATCTGATTAAGGAGTTATACTGTGATAGAAGTTCCTACACTAGCGGGATTTTTCAGGACAAGTAAGCACTTTATATTTCTGTATGCCCTTGCTAATATTATAATATTGTAGTATGATTCTTGATTAGATTTATAAGTGTGTAAGCGATATGAGCGATTGGTGATAGTACTTCCTGTCTCAGGGGGATATAAACCCTGTATGTACCAATGGTGAAATAACTTCTGGGGCTGTGACCCATCCTGTCTGTCTTGACAAAGAGCCCGGCGAGGCTCGAAACGTCGACTATTTGCATGAAACCTTGGTGATGTATTAAAAGCCTTTTATTTGCATCTTATCTGAAGACTGGTGAGTGCTCTCTATACTGATATATATATATATATATATATATATATATATATTTCCTATGGAAGGTACACATTACTAGTCATTATGATGAATATAAATGTTTGCTTGGCAATTTTCATACCAGTCTTGACAAATTCATTTGGCACTCAAAGGGTTAATCCTGCATTTTTTTTGTGTGTGGTGGTTCCGTCTACATTTGATTTACTGCCACCCATGTAAGGTCACTTCTTAAAAAAATTCCATGACCACATTTAGTTCCCAATCCACCCCCAAGTAATTACTAAAAACCTTATCAATGTATCCAAAATGTACTGGAATATCAAATACTATTTTTGGATTATTTATTTATTAACAGTTTCTTATATAGCGCATACATATTCTGCAGCGCTTTACAGAGAATATTTGCACAATCCCATCCCTGCCCCAGTGGAGCTTACAATCTATATTCCCTACCACATGTACACGCACACACGTTCGTTCTAGGGTTAATTTTGTTGGGAGCCAAATAACCTACCAGTATATTTTTGGATTGTGGGAGGAATCCGGAGGAAACCCACGCAAGTATGGGGAGAATATACAAACTCCGCACAATTAGGGCCATGGTGGGAATCGAACCCATGACCTCAGCGCTGTGAGCCAATAATGCTAACCATTACACTATCTGTGCTGCCCACCACTTCATTTTGTTAAATTTTATAGACCTCCGTTAAACACATGTTTTGTGGCCACGGGGCAAGGTGTAAAGGCTGTATAACTACTTTTCACTGTGTTGTGACATCGTTAAAAAGGTTTATAATATCGCTTATGGACAGTAGAGGGAGCCGGAGAGCAATGAATGTTTTACATGAACTAATGATTGTACAATGGGCCTAATTCGTGTTGTATGCAAAGCTGATGTAACCAAAGAGTGGTAGCAAAAACACAAACTTGTCATGGCTGTTTTTGGGGTGTGTGTATATGCCGCTATCTGTGATCATGTAAATACAAAACATATGACCTGCTTGCTACTGCCATGTCCAGTCAGCGTAGCCCTAGGACTTCCTTAGTATTTAGTGTTCCTGATTGTCGTGTATGATCTATGTACTCAACACAATGAGTTTGCAATGACTTCAGTGGGTATCTATGTTCTTTTATGGGCATCCGCAATAATGGTCAATTCCATAGCCGAAAATGATCGCAGCTGCATAGGCAAGTTCGTACTACCATGAGCTACAATCATTGTGCTACTGCTAGTTGTTGTTCTCAGCTGATCAAGTCGGGTATGGGTAAAAACTGGACCCAGACAAAACCCCAGGCCACCGGACCGGACATCAAAATCTGAAGTCCGAAACGTGTAGTGTCCGGTCCAGGGGGTGTCCCATCCTTGGGGTGTCCTGTCTGTGGGGCTTAATGTGACAGCTGTCACCAGGGAGAGGAGGAGGGGGAGAATAAAGCCTCCCGGTATGGTCCAAGCATATAGCAAAAACTGTCTGGACCACACGTGTAGGCTGTAATCTCCCCTTCCCCATGTCCCTGGTGAAAGCTATCATAGACATCCCCCCGGACAAGACACATCCAGGACGGGACATCCCCCGCACCGGGTACTACAAGGTCCGGACTGCAGATTATGAAGTCTGGTCTGGCGGTCCGGGGTCTTGTCCGGGTCCGGTTTTTACATAGTCCCAATCTAGTCTCCCTATACAGCCGCATCCTTTCTCCGTGAGCCGGTAAAGTGTAAATTTGATGGAGGGGTTTACCTATGACATCAGGTTGGGGCCGAGGGAGAGATTAAACAATACACCAAAAAACGGATGTGTGTGAAAGGCCTCCATCTCTCTTTGCACACACTGTCATATTAGGACGGCCCAGACACAGCATGACAGGTGGGAAATTCAGTCTATATTTCCGGCTGTAATCCCGTGGCCAAGTCTTTTCCGTGTTATACCCGGCAAAAAAAGTCCAATTTTTTTTGCCGGCCGGTCAAAACCAGTGTGTGTGAAATAGCCCTTGCAAGAGCAATTTCTATACTTTCATGTGTCCTATTATTGAGGCGCAGCACTGACTAACGTGTGTGCCTCAGCTTAAATTACAGCTTTACGCTACATACAACTTTCCAGAAAACAAGGGAGTCAAGATTCTTCTGCTTGCAATTTGTTACATTACATTCAAGCAAGCTGGATGTTACCCAGAGCCAGATTAAGGTCTAAATGGGCCTGGAGCTGAAAATGATCAAGGGCCTATTATGCGCAATAATAGGGGTTGTGGCCAGCACCTAATAATGTGGGTGGCGTGACCAGTGTTCTGTTTGGGTGGTCTGCTCATGGGTGTGTCTCTATTTGTGTAAATGCTCTCAACTAATTATATATGCCTGGAAAAGGCAGGGGGCGGGCATAAGAAAAATGCAGGGAGATATATTGGGTGCACTCCAAAGGTGCACCCGCAGGATCCCGATGTCCTAAAATACCTGTGGGGTGAGGTGGCACTGAAAGCCGAAACATGGTAGACAACATTTCAGCACCTTTTATGTGGTCACCTAAGTTTACCACACCATATACCCCTTATACAAATTATCATACCTCCCAAGTGTCACGATTTCAGCGGGACAGTCCCGATTTTCGGGTCCTGTCCCGCTGTCCCACCCGCGGCCGGCATTATCCCGCTGGGGTGGCAGTTGGGAGCCCCCCAAGCTGATTGAATAGATGCTGTGCGCATAGCGTCTATTCGCGGCCGAAAATGGGGTTGCGGCTAATTTGCACCCTCATTTGCATAGGTCCCGCCCCTTTCCGGACGCGCGAGTGTCCCTATTCCAGCAGCCAAGAAGTTGGGAGGTATGAATTATGCAACACAATAGTAACCCCCTTATACTGTACTTGCCTCTTACACATTATGCCACATGGAATGAGCCAAAATTCACACCGACTGAGACAAAATTCACACTATGGCACACAGATTAAGGCAAATTTCACATTTTGCCACATGGATTGAGCCAAAATTATACCAGGCATGTCCAAACAGTGGCCCTCCAACTGTTGTGAAACTACACATCCCTGCATAGTTTTAGCATTCCCTAATAGCAAACACATGATGGGACTTGTAGTTTCACAATAGTTAGAGGGCCATAGTTTGGACATGCCTGCACAATACCAAACAGATTGAGCAATAATGCACAATATGCTTCACAAATAGGGGCATTGCGCGCCAAAGGCGCGCATTAAAAATTGACACCATAATGCCTATTACATTTTAAGCCACACACCATAATCTCCATTACGTATTATGCCAAACAGCATAATGCCGATTAAAAATTATGCTACATAAGTGTTGCTCCCTACGTGTTCATTGCCAGGGGTTCCATGTTTGTTCATTGCCAGGGGTTCCATGCTCATTGCCAGGGGTTCCATGCTCATTGCCATGTGGGATTACATGCTCATTGCCAAGGGGGAACACGTGCTCGCGGTAGCTGGGGGACAGCCCCGGCTGGGCAGAAATGACAGCTGGGCAGAGAGCAGGGGGCTGTCCGGCTGTATTCAGAGCACTGCATGTCCCAGCTATTTGAAATAATACCCCTTTCACACTAGAAAATGCAGGGATTTACCCGGGAATATGGACCCACGATCATGCAGGGACATTCCCAGACTGGATCCTTTTTCACCAGTCGAGTCCCTGCATTTTCTGGTGTGAGGGGGAGAGAAAACCACCCCCGCCCCCCTTTAAACAACCAGCTATATCTTCGGAACCAACTGACCCAGTTATATGTAGGCTTCAAATGATTTTGGTCCAGTGAAACTGGGCCGTTTGGTTCCAGAGAAATCTGTCCTCAAACAACATGAACAGCCTTCGACTGAGATCAACCTCCAGCTTCTGTGATACAAAAGCCGTTGGAACCGGGTGGAGGTTGGAATTAGCGGGTCCCATGTTATCCTATGGGGAAAATGTTCTAGGTTTGCCTGGCGGTATCTCCGTGATCCCAGGGGTCTAGCGATGCGGGGCTAGGCTCGTTGGAAAGCCCTGTCCCTCAGCTACATATATATGGGGAGTGGGCCTGGAGCTGTAGCTGCATCAGGCACATTGTTAATCCGGCCCTGATGTTACCTATAAATCAATTCACTTTGTTGCCAATATACCTTACTCCTTCTCTGTGCACATACTGTAGAAACTGTTTCCTCTCTAGAAATCAAGTGGAACCTACAATACCCATTATTTAATTTTGTTCTTTTTATACACATCTGTTTATTCTAAAAGTATTTATCTTATTAATATTAAAATTAAATATATATTCTATAATAACAGTTGATTGCTATTAATTCAGTACTTTAGCGCTTTCTTACGCGTTTTAATAATAATAATAATAATAATAATAATAATAATGTTATTTATATAGCACTTTTCTCCTAATAAGACTCAAAGTGCTTCCATTAGCTTTTTACAGCACAAAATACAAAACAAACTGAACAACTTAACAAGGGACATTAGTTAAATGCTTGGGTGAACAGGAAAGTCTTGAGTCTGTTTTTGAATGTTTCCAGAGCGGAAGCTTCTCGAACTGAGCGGGGAAGTCAGTTCCATAGAGTTGGAGCCACAGCGCCAACAATATATAGTCCCTACCACACAGACACACGTACATATTAGAGTTAATATTTACATCAGAAGACAGGTAACCTACCAGTAAGTTTTGGACCGAAACCTGAATAGAAACTTATGAAAAGAAGATGCTGAACTGGAATAGTCAGCTTTTACAGCATTGCATTCAGTGCTAAAGGGCATAACCACAATATCTGATAGCAGCCTGTGATGGTGGAGTACTCTGACAAGCTGTGTGTTCTTTGGGATATAACAAGTCATTAGCAGCTTGTCATTAATGTATCAAGATTACCCGGTTTCATATCATTAATCTAGGGACCTTCTATTTTGTGGCTAAAGTATAATGCTGACTGGTTTTCTTATTATGTTCCTGCTTTGTGTTGTGTATAAGGTTTTTGTGTATCCATAAATCCATCAGATTAGGGCAGAATTGTCTCCATGACTTCTCCAGTTTCACAATTGCCTTTGGCTACTTCTGGTAATAGTCTCCCAAAACACAAACTCACCTAATGCTCAAACCTAATTATATTTATTGTACTGCAGCCTAATGAACTATTGCTTCTCTTTTTGATCTTCCATGCATGCCCTTTTATGGCCACACGTGGAATCATGCCAATCACTAAATCTTTCAAATTGGCTCACGCTCACAAATTTATTTCCGAACAATTCTATGGAGGAATACATATGAATGGCAGTAAGTCAAGATATCGGCAATTAAGAGACCGAGAGCGGCACCCGGAGCAGTAGCGCACGCAGGGGGGGTTTCCGAGTACCCAGAAACCCCTCTAGGAGTCTAAGGACCCTAAGCTGAAAGCTGAGGGTCCCCTCTTTCCATGAGTACAAGAATTTTTAAAATCGGACCTTGGGAACCGGAGATATCTGACTTCAAAGCAGTGGTCCCCATCCAAGCCTGTTAATTGCTCTTCCCAGTCAGATATTTCAGGTTCTGTCTGACATAGAGTTTTTATGAGGCTATATTCCAAAAGCTGAGACTATCCCCCTTTGAAGGACACTAGAACCTTGTCTCTACTGTTCCCAGAACCAGAGATATCAGCCTTCCAGCAGCTGGTTACTGCTCCAGTTCCAAACACCTGGTATGTAGTTATATATACTCGTTGGCAGATTGCTCTGCCTCCTGAACTCTGATCCCCTAGCCCCAAGTACCATTTAGTAGGTGGGATTCTCTAGTTTTTAATTCCATTAAAATCTAAAAAAATCTATTTCCAGGAACTGGAGATAGACATCAAAGCATATACTGGGTCACCTAAGTGTCCATCTCTGTGCTTTGCTCCGCTCCTCTGGAAACCCCCTTCTGAAAATCCTGCGTTTGCCCCTGCGGAGGGTCAGAATCCCAAGTAGCTCGGTAAGTATACTTACCCTCTCTCCCTACCACCAAAGCCGTATCTCTCTCTCTCTACCAGATGCCAAACCCTATCCTTCCCCCTTTAGTCTGTTACCCTCTCAAATACGCTCATTTACTTCTCCCTCCTCGTCTCTTGCTTGCCCAGCTTTTGTCCTTCCGAAAAAAGCGACGGGAGCTTTGTGCTGAGCGCACAGCACACAGCGCTGCACTATCGATGGTTGCTGA
This sequence comes from Crinia signifera, assembly GCF_055691185.1. Taxonomy (NCBI): domain Eukaryota; kingdom Metazoa; phylum Chordata; class Amphibia; order Anura; family Myobatrachidae; genus Crinia; species Crinia signifera. Next base: position 79,861,035 of record NC_139227.1, read on the forward strand.
GCGATCTGTCGCGGCCAGGGTTTCACAATAGAGTGAACTCGGGCGATGACTAGATTTATACGGCATGCAGTATAAATATAGGCAGGCGATAGTGTTGCATGGTACTGTGCATCGCCGCCGCAGGGAAGCGTACACATAGAGCAATCAGTACTTCATTACTAAGTGATCTAGTCAGATTGCTTAGAAATGGGGCTTGAATCGATCTGTGTGTGTGGCCCTTTATACTTTATATCAGTCCAATAAAGAAAGACCAGAATTATATCCGATATAATGTAGGATATAACAGAATACCTCATTGGCCTGCAAAGGTCAAGGGTGATATTTCTGTTTATTCCCTTACACAGAAACTGGTTGCAGGACACATTTGTGCTCCCACAGAACAGGTCACGGTACAGTATTACAACACTTCTGTCAACAGAAACCTAGAATAGTATTACACTTTACGTATCATAGAACAATTTGTGTTGGATCAGTTTCTCAGCATAAATTCTCAGTGTTTTTTGTTTTTTTTGCTGTGTTCCAAAATCCAGTCTATATGACATAATAACAGGCCATGTTTTTCACGTCTTCTCACAGAATCACAAGTGAAACAATTGGCCTGATTCAGATGTCCACCGAGTGCTGTCCTGCACCGCAAAGTATGTTTAGCTCCTTGCTCATACGCAGGATCTGTTCTGTGGGAGCACAAAGGTGTCCTGCAACCATTTTATTATTATTAATATCCTTTATTTATATTGCGCCACAAGCGTTCCGCGGCGCCGAATTACAGAGTACACATAGTCAAAGCAGGAAAACAATAACTCAGGGTTGCCGACTTTAAGATTCTCCTCTCCGGGAGAAGCCCGGAGAGGAGAGTTTCAGCAGCCGCTCAGGGGGCGGGGCTTACGAGTGACATCACTAAGCCCCGTCCCATGCTGGTAAAGCAGGGAATTCACAGATCTCCGTGGAGGGGGCGGGGCTAAAATGACGCGATTGTGCCGTTTTAGCTCCGCCCCCTCCTCTGAGACCCGAGGATTGCGGCATTTTAATGCCGCAATCCGGGGGACAGCGGGGGTCCCCCCTGAATCCGGGAGGGTTGCCCACCCTTCCGGGGGGCCGGGAGGGGGTCCCGATTTTCGGGAGACTCCCAGAAATTCCGGGAGGGTCGGCAACCCTGCAATAACTTACAGTTGAAGACAGTACAGGACAAATACAGGGTAAATGATTATAGGAACAACAGCTGATTGCTGCAACATAAGTATCCAGGTGGCAGCAAACAGCGTGCTTTGGTGCAGTTGAAGATTACTGAAGTAAGAAAGGATAAGCACATGAGCTATAAGAGGTCCCTGCTCCTGAGAGCTTACATTCTAAAGAACTAAGAACCATGGCATCAGACCTTCAATGACTGACAGTTTTCCACCCCCTCCCCACCCACCAAATGGCAGCGGCGATGGCCTCTGTTTCTTGCTGTGCTCGCCATGCTTTGGGCATGGTGCCTCACTGCGCTTGCTATGCTTCCTATTGGCTGTCCTATTGGATGGTAGGGTATGAAATACCGCCTGTTTTGATAAAATTTTAGAAAAACTCATGTTGACCTTGTATCGACCTTCTGACCCTGTTTACCTATTTCAGGTGGCAACATAAGCCCTGTCGTCTTTAATGCCTGACCTAATGTATGTTGACCTTCTTAGTTTCGACCTGGCGACCGTATCCCCTTTGCCATAATCTCTCAAATGAAAAGTGATCATTTATCCACTAAAAAGAAGAGAACAAATCTAGAATAATCTCCTTGTATGCACCACTTATTCATAGCAATCAGTGCCATAAGAACAATGAAAGCATAATGTTTGTTGAACAAAATGATAAGCTCCACTGAACTAAACATGCATAAAATGCCACATATAAAACAAACACTGTAAACTCCAAAGGCAGAGGAATGAAAATTGCTAGCAGATGTTAATATGGTATGCAGCATTGAATACGCATATGTGAACTGTAGCCTGCTTCAGCAACGCATTTCACGCATCTAGGGTTTATTAAGACTAGATGCCCGAAACGCGTCATACATTTGTATATTTTTTTATGCTACAAGATAATAACACATACAATGATATATCTCTAAATGTGAAGCAAGCTCACCAAGAGACATCCTTAGTTCTTCTTGCATGGCAATCAAGGACGAAATGTTGGATGGCCACTTGCAAATATATGTAACCAAGATCTCTGCATTACTACTCTAAATTTCATTACCTACATTTAAGGTAAAGCATTATGGTAGGGCAGACCAAACCGGTCCTCAAGATCTACCAACATTTAAGGTGTCTTCCTGGCAACCTGTGGATCTGTAGAATGTGTCAGTTAGGAATGAATGCAACAGCTGTTTGAAAATGTGACAGTTAGTAATGACTGCACCTGTGCACAGCTAGGTGGTCTGGAAAATGTGACATTTAGTAATGACTGCACCTGTGCACCAGCTAAGTGGGCTAAAAAATAGGACAGTTGGTAATGACTGTGCCTGTGCACAGCTAAGGGGTCTGGAAAATGTGACATTTAGTAATGACTGCACCTGTGCACCAGCTAGGTGATCTGGATAATGTGACAGTTAGTAATGACTGCACCTGTGCACCAGCTAGGTGGTCTGGAAAATGTGACAGTAATGACTGCATCTGTGCACCAGTTAGGTGACCTGGATAATGTGACAGTTAGTAATGACTGCACCTGTACACCAGCTAAGTGGTCTGGAAAATGTGATCTGTAAGTAGATATCGAGGACTGGATTGGCCAACCCTGTATTATGGGGTTGATGTAGCAAGCAACGAAATTAATGGAGAAGTGGACCAGTGGAGAAGTAGTTCATAACATCCAATCAGTTTCAAGATAGCATTTAAAAAATGAAAGGTAGAAGCTGATTGGTTGCTATGGTCAACTTCATTGCTCTACTTTTCCACTCCTTTTATTGCACGGTACATCAGTTCCTATCACCTGGGTATCTATTGTAGTGGAATTTTTGAATAAACACAACTGCAGGAAAAGACACAGGCCCTGCTCATAGGGCCATAATTCAGAATCAGGTGGTCTGACTCCATTACAGACTCCACCCACAATAAGGCCAGACTCTGTGAGGGCTGGACCAAGACATTTTTCTGGGTTAGTTTTCGATTCTGCCCTTATCTTGGGTAAATAATGGCCAGTTTACCACTAAAGAAGCGTGAAGCAAAGCTAAGAATAAACACATTTGCTATTTTTGGAAATCTCAGTTGAGGACTCGGCCAAATTAATGCTCTGATATTAACACTACAGCAATTTCTTAGCTATTTATTAGAGGAGGTGCTGAAAGTTTATGAGACAATTATCATATTTATACGGAATACTTTGTAGATTACGTTTATAATTATTCTTAACATACTGTTAAACTACGCATTGTTTCTCATGATACAGTTTAGTAAACCATAGAATGACAGCTATTACAAATGCAGCCCTCTTCGCACAGGTCAAACTTGCCAACACTACCAATTTCCAGTAGCCACAATGGGTGTGACCTGTCAGAAATTTGGATCTAGAACAAAACCAAAAGCTCAAAAACATGAATATGAACTGAAATCACCCCAAGAAAGTGGGTCATGCAAAGGAATTTGGACCTGCCATAACAATGTTATTATACAGAATGCTCTGGACTTGTGGTTTTACTGTTAGGAGTTCTTAATGTTTTTTTCCTAATTTTAAGCACTAAAGATCTTAATGTACATTTAAAAGTTGCCCCTGTCTCCCCCCATGCTTCCGCTTCTACAGCTCCTCATAAGATTGTTTAGGCTTATAACAGTGATCACATATTTCTTACCTTATATATCCCCTCCCCTTTCGAATGTAAGCTCTCACGAGCAGGGCCCTCTTCTCTCATGTGCTTTTCCTTCTCTAATACCCCTTTCACACTTGCAAAAATATCCCGGGGTTTTGCATATGAGCGTGCATCAACCCGGGATTTAGCTTAGTGTGAAAGGATCTTGAAAGAATATCCCGGGATGAACATCCCGCGATTTCTACCCAGGTCCTGACCTGGGTAGATTCTGGAATCGACCCGGGATGCGGTCAATGTGAATGGTCCCGTACCCGGGATTGGGTACACAGGACTTTAAAAAAGCTGCTGATCTTTCAGAGCCCTGGAGTCCATTTCTAATGACATGCATATGTATTTGCAGGGATTTCCCGGGATCAGTGTGAATGGGGCTGTCCCGGGTCGATCCCAGTGATAAAGGGTACATTTCCGGGTAGAGTCCTTGGAAGCATCCGGGAACACATTCTCGGGTATGACCCAGCTCTGCGAGTGTGAAAGGGGTATTACTAAACCATCTTTGATGGCACCAATTCCTGCAGACCCCTACTCTGAAACCCTTCAAAAACAGACTTAAGACTTTCCTGTTTACTTAAGCTTTTCTGTAATTCCTTTAAGTATAGGTTTATGAAAGCTTTTCTGTACTTGATTGTTCCTGTACTTTATTACATTCATTCTATCTGTTAAGCTCCTTGAATCCTATTGGAGAGAGAGTGCTATATAAATAAAATTATTATTATTATTATTATTATTATTATTATTATTATTATTATTATTATTATTATTATTTATGTATGTACCCTGTACTGGTACTCTATTGTATTCATCTGTAAGTAATTTTTTCCTATTTTGCTTGTTCATTTATGTTATTTGTAATATGGTGCTGCAGATCCCTTGTGTATCACACATGCACAAAAGTGGACCCAGAGCATCTTTACTTGTTAGGTATGTTTGGACAGCTATATTGAAGTTATTGCTCTACATAGAGCATGCCGTCATGCATTGCTTGCTATGTTTTCCCTCTTTCTCTTTTCCCCAAGTGTTTCCTTTAACCTGTCGACTATCTCCTTGTGGTTAGTGGACAATGTTGTGTAATTGAGGGCATTTATACTTGTACTGGGCTTGTTGAATACTTCCGCTCCAGCACATGCCCCTCTGTCTTCTCTCCTGTACAGAGAGTTCTATCACATCTGGGACACTTTGATTCTGCTAGATAATGTGCACTGCAGCCAATGCCTGTGGGATTCCTGAGCTATTCTGTAACTATGTGACTCACTTGGCTTTGGTTTATGGTTGTAGTACACAGTTATGCTACTGTGATGGTGGGTAGGGGGTGTCGTCAGGGTGAGGTGGTGTCTGCACAAGGGGGTGTAGTTTTTCTTGGGGCACTGTGTGTGTGTGTGTGTGTGTGCGAGGGTATGGGGGCAGTGTGTGCATGGGTATGGGGGCAGTGTGTGTGTGTGTGCGAGGGTATGGGGGCAGTGTGTGCATGGGTATGGAGGCAGTGTGTGCGTGGGTATGGGGGCAGTGTGTGTGTTGGAGAACAGTTATGGGGGCAGTGTTTCTATAAAATTGCATGCAGTTCATGGAGGGGGCCATGATATCTTGTTAGGGCACCATGAGGTCACAATCCATCCCTGCCTGTATGATGTGGTTATTCTTTAGAGAACCATTTCCGGTATATTTTCTTCTTGACACAATAATTGCAGCATGGAATAATTCTTCTACAGTTTGCCAGACATATAATTACCCTGACAAAGTGTTGCAGATGTCACGACTTTCTCACAGCAATTGCAGTCATTTCCAGGTAGAGCTTTTTAGTGTCCCAGTTGTTACAGAAACTGTCCTTGGAGCCCTGAGGTGCACTCCCAGAGACGATGCCTGTGGGGCACAAACTTCTGTACCCACAGTCCACGGAGGATATAGAGGATGTACATCTAATTCAACAGACCCATCTGCAACAGGCATCATAGTGGCAGAGGCACTTCCTGGACCTTATGATCTACGCTGTTTTTTGGTGGAGGTAACCTGGGGCGGGCTGTGGCATCTTTTTCTAACATTTCCCTCAAGGTGAGCTGGTAGCCAAGGGGGAGTCATGATTCCCCCACCTGTTATTTTGATTTGGATCCCCCGTGCTGCTAGCTATCCAGCATGCTGGATTTTCTGCATTTATATATACTAGACACACACACACACAGTATATCTATATATCTATATATCTATATCTATATATATATATATAGATATAGATATATAGATATATACGTACCCATACACACACACACTTAAGTAGCAAGTCATTGGGTAGGTGCGTAGTATTTGTTGGATCTCTCCAGAATGCTCCTAAAATTAATTCTGGGCAATTGGGGACTGATGACGGTGCATTATTCTGTGTGAATATTCTATTATTGTGAAGGTACATAAAGTCTGTGAAGACACCCTTGTATAGGACACCCTCTAGCTTGGAGAAGTGCAGCAATTTGATATTGCATTATGAGTTATGTTAGAGAATGTCATCTGAATAGCTTCCCACAATCTTCTAGGTGCAGGATATTCGTTGCGAATGGACCTCTTCCTCAATGTCCCATAAGTGCTTGACTGGGTTTACAGTATGTCTGGGGAATGAGGTGGCCACACCAATAATCAAAGCTCTCCAGAATGCTCCTAAACCCAATTCTGGACAACTTGAAGCTAATGACATGGGGCATTATCCTTCTTGAATATTCCTTCATTGTGAAGGTACATGAAGGGTTGCAAATGTTCACAAAGCAATGCAATGTAGCAGTTGCCAGTAAATGATGTGTTTAGGTGGACCAGCAGACCCAACCCATGCCTTGTGGATACATCCCACACCACTATGGAACCGCAACCAGCCAGCACAGTACCTTGTTGAGATCCATGGGGTCTGCAGCACACCCGAAAACAACTGAAAAAGTGTCTCATCTGACCATGCACCATGTTGCCAGTGCTCCCAGGTCTAATGAGCAACATAATAAACCCAGATGAGGCGCTATGTGTCTTAACAACATTGAAGAAAAGCACGGTGGCGCCTTCCCAGCCATTCACAGGAATATAAAAAAAAACAGAACATAACCATCACGGAGAGCTCCAGCCATCAACCAATTAGCAAGTAGACAGCTATAAGGTATCTTGCAGCAGCCAGGGAATGTTAACTGGTTTCTGTGATTCGGTATAATTCACATTCCGAGTGGTTAGGCCGCATTCTCTGCCTCATCCCAACCAGGCAGCCCTCTCCTGCTCAAAGATATGTGGAAAAGTGGGGCCCCACAGCCTCTGCCCAAAGTTCCTATACTTTTACATAGCTCTGACGTAATATAAATACAAAGTAATTGAGCTAAGAAGTGTGTTGTGCGCCTCTACTGTGGTAAGCATATAAAGGAACACTATAAATGTGTAGCATTCCTGCATACAGAGTGACACCACTGGTGTAGTTCAACATTTTGGGGTGCAAACCCCATTGTTAAAGACTTTAAGCATAATGCTTCACAATTCTCCTAAGGACATCCCAGAGTCCTGTGAAATTAGCCAATGGAGTCTGGGGAGGGGCTTAGAACTGCAAAACTTTGGCCCTTATTCAGATCGGAACGGTACGGCCCGCGTGCGGCCGTACCGCCGATGTTTTTGGTCTGCACATGCGCAGAGGTGAATCTGCGCATGTGCAGCCCCCTTCGCCGCAGACGAATTTCGTCCGCCGCAAAGGGGGCGGATAGGGGCGTGAGAGGCATCATGCCCTCATTTCCCTATGTGTACGCCCCGCGTTTCATGGGCGTTCCCATGCAAACGCGGGGCGTATGCATGGTAATGAGGGCATGACGCCACTCATGGGGGCGGAAAGCTGACGTCGCCGGATGTCAGCTTTCAGCCCCCATACAAGCTACCACACGGACGATTGTCCGTGTGGTCTTAGCTTGCGGGAGCTGCCGCGGCGTGCGGACCTGCCTTCGATGGTCGACGACCATCGAATGCAGGGGGCAGCTCCCACCATGGTGGAGGCGTAGCCTCCACCATTTTAATGCGGATTGCCAGCCGTCCGGCGGGGATTGGTTTGTGCGGCCGGAGCCCCGTGTGCGGCTCTGGCCGCACCAACCAGAATAAGGGCCTTTATGCTGAGTCCTATGTTCCGCACGGGGCCTACTTTTATATTTGTTGCTTCATTTATATTAAGAGAGAGAGAGAGAGAGAGAGAGAGAGAGCCTCCTGGTGAAGTCCTGAATACTTGTTTAGGACAAAGGGGGTTATTCTGGTTGATTCGCTCGGATGTGAATTTGCACCCTTGTGAATAAACCAAACCCTGCCTTACGAATGGTTGGCTGCCGCCACCCATTCGTAAGCACGATTCGCACACAGGCTATGTTGCACAGTAACATCCATTCGCAGGCCAGGGGAACCTCCCACATCTTTCGATGGTCGCCGATCATTGAAAGATGTGGAAGGTGTATGCATATATAAGGTTGCTCTGAGCAACGGGAAATGGGCGGGCAGCTGACATCCTGTGATGTCAGACACCTGCTCCCTGCACTCACGTCACAGCCTAATTAGCATGAGAACACCCATGAAATGCTGGGCATTCCCGTATGCTAATGGGACCGCCCACCGCCCCTCTCCTCCCCCTGTCCGCTATCCTGGGTGCGTGCACTCGGTGAACAGACTGTGTATGCACAATCGCAGTAATGTCCCCGTGTGAACGTACTGCTGCTACAAATGGACCTGAATAAGGTCTAAAATGTGTTTATCCAGCTGATTCTCCTGCTGGGACTGCTGTTTTGTAATTATTGCTCGGATACGCCTCACTTCTTAACTTAAATACGGCGTTTGTTGAATAAATGTTGTTTACAAGATATCATTTCATATATTATCTTAATTTTTCCCTTACTCCACCCATGGCAAAGGTGGCCTTGATGGTTTGACCCAGCCTTTGCATCTGGTGATAGAAATAGCTTATAAGGATGATATAAGGTTCATATACGGTAGACTGTTGTCTTTATCTTTGGTACATGCCAACACACCACAAAAGCTCATTTACAATTTTTGTGTAAGGAAGAGTGCCCATGCCTCCTACATTACAACAAGACCCCTCAGAGTGCCTTGGCCTGGCCACTGTGGCTCAAGCACATGGGCATAACAGTAACCGATGAGAGAACCATAGACTCATTTAACTATGTCACTCAGCTAAGTCATGCCCAGCCTTCCTCACATACAGCATTAATGGCAGCTAGATAAATACAAGTCACACCTACTGCTTGCACGCATGTGAAGATAGGGGACATGTTTGGTGTCACGTTTGATACTGGTCGGAAGACACTAGTCCTGTCCCAGAAATATTGGAATTCCTGTACACGCCAATGTGGTGTTTACACAAAGGATTGCTGCAGGCCTTTGTGCATAGAACATTTTCCACATCAGTTATATAAGGCGCCTTGGGGTCTTCTCATAAAAATAAAATGTTTGGACTTCTAGTAGCATTCCAAAAAATAAATTATCCTGTCAATGTACTGTATGTACATGTCTGGGTATATTACAATATTTAGTATGGAGGATTTTCTGCATATTAAGGAAACTAAAAGTACAGAATGTTAAATGATTCATTATTTGCACAAGTGAAAAATAAGAAATAAAAACATAACTGAGACATAAGGGACCTTATTCAGGTTAACACGCAGCGATGCGAAGTTCACATTGCTGCGTGTCATTTATCGCCCGCACGCCGTTCGCATATGCCGCCACCCCCCTTTGCAGGGTGAATTCCCGCGCATTGCTGCAAATGTATGTTTAGCATAAATATCTATTCACAGCCTATGGGGAAACACCCACATCATTCGATGGTTCGCCGATCATCGAATTATATGGAAGGAACACGCAAAACTAAGACACTCTGGGGTGTCTAAGTTTTGTGTGTACTTCTAAGGGGAAAATGGGGGGCAGCTGACATCTGGTTATGTCAGCTGCCCGCCCCCGGCACCCACCTACCTGGGTGAGTACCATGGGGTACCGTCCATGATACGCAGGGGTTCCCATGGGCACGACTACCTGCCGCCGCCCCACGCCGCCTGCCAGCAGTGGTAGGTGCGAGCGCCCAGTGAACACACTGTTCGCCATGGCCGCTTCCAACCGGCGCATGCACACACGCAGATAAAAACCATTGTTCTCGCATGCGAGCGTACAGACCAGAATAACCCCCAAGATGTGTTGAGGAACAGAAAAATGATGCAATCTGCAATTATATATATACACCTTTCTGGAAGGAAGCTCACACTTGAGCTCGGGCTTAGCTTTTAAATGTAAAATATGTTTTTTAGAGATTTAAAATATAACTAATGTTAATTTATTTAAAATACATTTAGAAACAAGGTTAAACACATCTCTAGAAGTCATAGATAATTATTTTCTACTAAGAGAAATTGCTTAAAATCCACTATATTAGTATAATACAGTATAATAGGTCAATATCCCAGTGTCAAGTTTGAGAAGGACCAAATTGTGTTGAACTGATGACTCATGTTTACATCAAGTGTATGGCTGGATGTGTGTGCGTCATTTACATGGAAAAAAAAGATGACGCCAGGATGCATTATGGGAAGAAGGCAAGCTGGAGGAGGCAGTGTGATGCTCTGGGCAATGTTCTGCTTGGAAACATTGGGTTCCGGAATTCATGTAGATATTCCTTTGACAAGTACCGCCCACCTACACATTGTTGGTGACCAAGTTCACCCCTTCATGGCAAAAGTACTCCATGATAGCAGTGACCTCCCTGATGGCAGTGACCAGATACCATAGGTCACCTTCAAAGTTCTTGCAGAGTCCACGCTTCATGGTCAGAGCTGTTTTGGCAGCATAAGGGGGACTACACAATATTAGGCAGGCCGGTTTAATGGTATATATCCCAGTATGGTGAAGTAGCATTAATGATAAATGGTTAAATAATGATTAATGAGGGTGGAATTGTAACATAGAGCATGGGGCAGACTTTGCTGGACTAGTCAAAACTGAGCAGTACATATTAGGTAGGAAAGGAAAGAAGGTGGTGTGTATAAAAATGATCTTTATAAGATCTGCCGGCAGCGTCAGACTGGGGCTCCAATCTGTCAGAGGCTAGCCTGGCTCTCTCGGGTGCCGGACGGGGTGCTGACAGTCAAATTGCTCGACAGGCATTTACCCGACGTCGGGATCCCGACTGTCAAAACACCAACAGCCGGGTTCCCGACGGCCACCTGCTATTTTCCCTCGTGGAGGTCCACGACCCCCATAGAGGGAGAATAGAATAAGTGGCTTGCGTAGCCGGAAGGGGCTTAGTTGCGCTCACCATGCTGTCTGGGATCCCAACGTCGGGCTAATGACTGTCGAGATCCCGACTGTTGGACCCCTGTACCACACCCGGCTCTCTCTGTGCCCGGACTAGCCCACAAGTCCAATGGCCCCTTTGCATTTGCCCCAGGTGGTAGATGGCCAGTCCGGTCGTGCCTGCAGGTCAGAATGATATCTTTGCTGTTTATAGTTACATAGGGTAGATACTATGGAGGTTATTCTGATCGGTGCGGCCAAACGTGCGTACGTTCACTATTAACGTACGCTAGCCGTACGCGGCCGTTGGGGTTAAGTCCACCCACAAATCAGCCGCTTACGTACGGGCAGTAACAACGTAGAAGGGGAGTGGCGTACAACTGAGCGTACGGCAACGTACGCGGCCGGCCCAGCCCTTACACTCCGACAACTGGCGTACAACTGAGCGTACGGCAACGTACGCGGACGTCTTTCGTCCGTCTTCCCACCGACTTCTTGCGGAGATCTGAGCGTACGGCAGCTTGCACGGACGGCTCCCTATTGTTTTCAATGGAAAACTCAGCTTATGTCACCGCTCATGAGAGTGAGCGTACGTCCGTGTACGCTGGCATACCCTTCACATATATGGACCTGCAAATCTTGCCTTTCAACTACAATTCTGACAATTGATTATTTGATTGATTTGATTAATTAATCTATTTGTTATTCAATTATTGTTTTCTATTAACTCAATTGTCGGTACTTGTTTCCTATCTGGGCGCCCAGGTTTTCTACGTACGGCACCGTAATGAAATCGGATCGCATCGCATCGTACACATACACGATATTGAACGATGCGATGCGATGCGATCCGATTCGATTTCCCATAGGAAACAATGTGAAATGGCTCAATTTAGCCAAATTCTCATAGGAACAATAGTAAATGGGCCAAAAACACCCCTGAACATTGAAATGTCCCCCCAAAAGTAGTTGACGCCACCCCGCCATCAACGTGAACCCGAAGCGTGGCGAGCGCAGCGAGCCCGCGAGGGGCGGCGGTACGCGTCCTCCGACCTTTTCATGCCCTACTATCCACTAGGGCGTGGAGTGAGAATAGAATAGTGTGGCGAGCGCAGCGAGCCACCGAGCCCGAAGCGTGGCGAGCGCAGCGAGCCCCGCGAGGGGACGCGGATACCTTCACAGTTATACGCGTCCCCTCGCGGGCTTCCCAGGTGTCCATGGCGACGCGGACACCTGGGAAGCCCGCGAAGGGACGCGTTTACCTGTGAAGGTATCCGCGTCCCCTCGCAGGGCTCGCTGCGCTCGCCACGCTTCGGGCTCGGTGGCTCGCTGCGCTCGCCACACTATTCTATTCTCACTCCACGCCGACGTGGATAGTAGGGCATGAAAAGGTCGGAGGACGCGTACCGCCGCCCCTCGCGGGCTCGCTGCGCTCGCCACGCTTCGGGTTCACGTTGATGGCGGGGTGGCGTCAACTACTTTTGGGGGGACATTTCAATGTTCAGGGGTGTTTTTGGCCCATTTACTATTGTTCCTATGATAATTTGGCTAAATTGAGCCATTTAACATTGTTTCCTATGGGAAATCGAATCGGATCGCATCGCATCGCATCTTTCAATATCGTGTATGTGTACGATGCGATGCGATCCGATTTCTCTACGGAGAATAGCATGGTGCGCAATTAACTTAGCGGGCGCCCAGATAGGAAACAAGTACCCAATTGTCTACCTTAATAAAGACCCTAATAAAACTACATTTTAACCCTCATTACATGTATATTTGTTATGTTCTAATGTGGCATTTAAATCACTATCTATGTGTCCCCATATTGCTGTTACTTTTAAATCAAGTTATGTTGGTGTTTCTGTATATGTACTAAATTATGTCCATAATTAGTTTGTCCAAAATGTGTAACATGTATACCTACCCTGATGTTAAGTGTGATGTTTTAATCTAACAACATTAAACATTCATGCATTTTCACTATGTGTTATTTTACTCAAAAACACACACATTCACACATCAATCATTACCCCTCACCTCAAATCTCAAATATAAATTACATTACACATCTGTATGTACCTACCCTTACAAGCCCTCTAACATATTTATTATTAAAAACACAGGCAATTTAGAACACAATAGAAACTTTTATTTCTAACAAAAACAATAAGGGGGGGGGGGGGGGATAAAAATAAATTAAATGCGGGCCTCCAGTAGGCCAAAAAGTATTTGGAGATACAGGAGAGTCAGGACGATCTCCCGCATCAGGGCTGCCACCTCCTCCTGCTGCTGTTCAGTGTCTGTAATGAAGGGATAAAACAAAAAATTAATATATAACATACACAAATGTTTGTTGTATTTGTACATAATAAAAAGTTCAGAGTTATGTGTGAAGGCCACAAACATTTTGAAACTACATTGAAGATGGGTCTGCTGTAAACACAGTACTAAAAAATAATATGTTAACACACACATACTGTACATAGTAAATAACATTAATTAAATTACTCCTTCTTGAATGTATGTATGCTGAGACCCAATTGGTAGTTTGGTTTTGGGGGACTGTCCTCTAACCTCACAATTAGGCTGTGCTATTTAAGGGTTATGACATTGTTGTGGCTTAAGCACTCCTTACTATTTTAAATTTAGGACATTGCTGTACAAATTATAGGCCTACAGCTATGTTTGTAAAGCATGCATCCGCATGGCCTCACACACTATTAACAAAACAATCTCTACATTTATGTTGCACATCATGCTGGGAACTGGAGTTACCCAACACCTGGAGCCACATTACTACCACACCACTAATGTCGGATATCTCATTGGATGTACTGTTATGTCAATTATTCAAGGGGTGAGGCATGGCCACACTCAAAAAAACCACCAAGGGGACCCTTGTTCCTGGAGAAGGACAGGACACACCTCATGGTCGCCCTGCAGTGATATGTTGCAACTAATGTTGATGTTGGATACACATATGTGGTTGTTGTGATTGTTTATGTGTAGAAATGTGTAGGTAAACATTAGACACATTATTTACTTACGGCTACTTGAGCCATCCTGGTCGCCGCTGGTTGGCTGTGCGGTGGTTGGGGGGTTCAGGAGCAAGGGGGATGGGATGGGAATTTGGATAGAGGTAGTGGGTGTGAGTGGGGATTGGAGAGGTTTGGGGGTGGGTGGTGGAGAGGTGTAGGGGGGTTGGAAATGGGGTGGGGAGGGGGTGGGGGTAGGGGTGTGGGTGGGGGTAGGGGAGGGGGTTGGGGAGGGGGTGGGGGTTGGGGAGGGGGTGGGGGTGGGGGTTGGGGAGGGGGTGGGGGAAGGGGATGGGGAAATTGTGTGGGCCCCAGCTTGAGCCATTGTCTCGGCCTCCTCTTCCTCCTCCTCCTCTTCCTCCTCCTCTTCTTCCTCCTCCTCTTCCTCCTTCTCCTCTTCCTCCTCCTCTTCTTCCTCCTCCTCTTCTTCCTCCTCCTCCTCTTCCTCCTCCTCTTCCTCCTCCTCGTCTGGCTGCTCCAGGGCTGCCTGCTCCTGGGCTGCCTGGTCCCGGGCTGCCTGCTCCCGGGCTTCCATGCGTGCCCTTGCCCGTGCTGAAATGTTCATGTTGATGACATAGAATATATATATACACCCCCTATACACCCCCTATACACCCATATATACCCCCTATACACCCCATATACACCCCATATACACCCCATATACACCCCCTATACACCCCCTATACACCCCCTATACACCCCATATACACCCCATATACACCCCCTATACACCCATATACACCCCCATACTCAGGAACATATTTATAAAAAGTACAGAAAACATTTGCAAAAAAACGCAGACATACTAGTAATAAAAACTTACATCGGGCAATATGGCGGCGAAGTGTGCAGAGCAAAACTGGCTGCCGCCGGCGCAGGTCTGACCAGCGCCGCTCCACTTGCCCCAGGCTTCTGCGGACGCCGGTCGTGGAGTAGATTAGGCGGCGGGCAGCAGTATACGCCCGCCGCTTGTCCATATTACTCACATATGGGCCCCTGGGCCCCAGGTGACGGTCCATGACCTCAACCAAGGCCAACAACTCCTGGGTCGAAAACGGCCTAGCCCTGGTTGAAGTCATAGTGCCAATGGCGCAGTTAATAATTGCAGGTACATATATCACTTTTGGTGCTTGCTGATTGGTCTAAAAAATTGTTTGTTTGGTATTAACTTTATTAATCCTTCTTACATTAACAAACTGGATGCGAATAGAAACTTACGCGGACCGTTCCGATATACACAGACCAAAACCAACAGCAAGCATTCAATGTATAGAGAGGAACTGTATATACAGTGTGCGAAAAATAATACACGCAACCGTCTACTTATAAATACGCTGCTTAAAGGGGGCACAATACACCGATTTCCATGGAGAGCCGTACTGTATATACAGTGTGCGGAAAATAATACACGCAACCGTCTACCTTATAAATACGCTGCTTAAAGGGGCACAATGCAACATGTTGGTGTATGACAATTTCATACTCATTACATATGTAAGGAAAGCATTATAACGTGATGTTTTGAAATGTGACTCACAAAGCATACACGAACTCCAACAGATACCAGCTGACAACACTCATCATTGGAATGACAGGTGCACACATTTCACGCTGCAGAACACAATGCTCCACAACCTGTGTATGTGCATATACAGGTGATTGATCAGGTGCGTGGAGACCTGCGTAATTTAAGCGGCAATTATCGGCGGGAAATATCGGCGTAAATGAGCAAGTACATTGCGGGGAAAAATATACGCCCCCTTGTTCATGGCGGGAGATTAACATATAAATATTCAGTCAGATGCAGGCCACAATTGCTGCAAACATGTCTAGTTCAGACGATTCCGCAGCTGAGGACGCTCTCCAGAGAGCCAGAGCAGAATCCTTGCTTGAAAGATTGAGGCAGAGGGAGCAGGAGAGGACAAGGAGGACCCAAGACCAAGCGGGCCCCTCAGTAACAGGCCCTGTTCAACCTCCACCAGCTCCACAAGGGCCAAGCAACCAGCCAGAACAAGAGGTTGCATCTCTCCAAACAGGTGTGACCCAGCAGGTGCATGGTGAGAGAACTGGGGCCACCAGAAAACAAGCTGCAACATCGAGGGTGAGGACTGAGCAGGATACCACCACCAGAAAGAGAAACCCTGCATTTGTAGAGGCCGAATTAAGAATTTTAGTGCCCAGAGCACGCGAATGGATTGAATTGCCAATCAGGAAGCCGGGTGCCAGTGCAAGGAGAAACCTTTGGGACAAGATAACAGAGGAAGTGAACCAGGTGTCACCAGTGGTCAGAGATTGGCAAGCGGTGAAGAAAAGGCAAGTGTGTTTGTCCCCCTGATAATGTCATATGTGTGTACATATGTTACATGTATGTTTGGAGAATAATAGAAAGGTGTGTTTGTAGATAGTGCTACACTTCAATGTCACATGTGAACACAACCATGTCTAATAACCCACATTGATATATGAAACATGCACCATTGGTGTGATGTGAGGTTATGGGCACAGTTCTGCTCATGTGAAGTATGTGATGGGACAAGAGAAAGTGTGTTTTTGAAAGAGTTGTTGTAAAGGTGCCCATACACGTTACAATTATTGTATACAATATTGTATACAATAATTGTAACGTGTATGGCCACCTTTACATGTTCCATATGATGCAACTGAAACAAGAATGAGCAAACTGTGCACATGTAGCTGGTGAGAAACTACACATCCCAGTATGCCATCCCATAGTTAAATGACTCCATAATAACCACACTGTCAAGCTATGGTGGAATGTGTAGTTTCACAACAGGTGGAGGTGCCTAATTTGGCCAGGGATGATGTCATTTCTGCATAGTGATCTATGTATGTGCATTTAGTGGCCTAATGAATGAGATGAGACACTGAAATGCCTCCTAATGGAGACATTAATGTGTGTGTGGGACACATATGGATAAAAAACATAAGATCACCCACACTAGGAAATGTAACGTAGTCATGATGTTCACTAGCACAGTGGTGCACATATCTCATGGTGATATTTGTATTTTTAAACTTGTAGGTGGACCGACTTCAAAAGTACACTGAAGAGGAAGATGACTGACCGGTACAACCACAGCATGTCCACCGGGAGAGGTCCTATGCCCGATACTTTGGAGTATACCCCCCTGGAGCAGGACGCCTTGGACGTCATTGATGTGGGCGAGGTCAGGGGGATCTCCAATATGGACAGTGAGCTCCCGGCGGAGGTCTTTGATGCTGCTTTTGATGGTAAGTGACAGTAATGCATTGTATTTTGAAAGAGAATTTTTAGTGCGTATGTGATGGTGACATTGTTTTCAATTATTATCCTAGCAGAAGCAGAAAGCCAGGATGTACCGGCAGCATCTTCCTCTGCAGAGCCACAGGTGGAGCAAGTGGTCCAGCCTCCACCAAGACGTCGCCCCCAGCCCCAGCCACAGGAGACATGGGATGAGAGCGTGTTGGTGATGCTGGAGAGGATCGAGCAGCAAGGGGTGGATGCTGCGATCCGTCAACAGCAGGTGGCGGAATTTCTGGCGGAGTGGAAGGCCACATACAGGCTGCAGTGTGAGGCCTTGAACCGCATTAATGACACTCTGGCGGCTGGCATGCTAAGCATTGGCCAACACCTCAGCCGCCAGAATGAACTTCTTGCGGAGCAGCTGACCACCGCCAGGTCCCTAAGGGACAATCCCCCATCTGCTGGCCCACCCCAAGCTGCTCCCCAACCTTCCACCTCTGCTGACCCTCCTGTGTCTACTAGGGGAAGACGCCGCAAGCCAGCTGACCCAAAGGCCCCTGTCCCCAAGGCCCCATCTAAAAGGGGGAAAAAAGGGCCCAAATAATGAGACCTGGTTCACTTCCTCTGTGGTTGGACCCCAAATGTTTAAATTGCACTGGACATCCACTTCCTGAGTTGGCCATCGATCCATTTTCGTGCCATGGGCATTAAAGTTCTTATTTTGACCTCTACAAATGCAGGATACATTTTTGGTGGTGTGTATCTTGCTTAGTATTCACCCTGATTGTTGCAGTATGTATTCTGGTGTCCCCATTTCTTTCACCATTGCATTTGCAGGGTAACACATGTTTGGAGATATGCAACCTCTTGTTCTGGCTGTTTTTTTATTTTTGTGTCTATTTGATTTGTTTATTTGATTTCTGACATTAAAGTGTTCACACTTTAAGCTGTGATGCTGAACAGCAAATAAATTTATTTTACAAATTAAATCAAAATTGTTGTATGTGTAATTTCTTGTGTGAAACAAATACTAGATTTATGTGTACTTACTGACCAGGGT
This sequence comes from Crinia signifera, assembly GCF_055691185.1. Classification (NCBI taxonomy): domain Eukaryota; kingdom Metazoa; phylum Chordata; class Amphibia; order Anura; family Myobatrachidae; genus Crinia; species Crinia signifera. The sequence continues at coordinate 79,879,487 of NC_139227.1, forward strand.
ATTTTTGAACATTTGTTGAAGTGTGGTCGAAGTTTCCCATGTGTAACCCTCTCCATGGCCATTCCCATGTTCCTATCCAACTTTTCCCTGCTAATTAGTTTGTGTCAGCACATGTGCAGAGCAACTTAATAGGTGAGAAAGCAGTTTGTGTGCAGGTGAGGTAGCTCCTACAGTAGTAGGTAAAAGCAGGTCCAGAACAATGCTTTCCTCATGGAGTGGGTGAGGCAGACAAACAAGGGTGAAAAGGTAAATTTGTGTAGGAATGCATATGTGTCCTCCCTAAAAAAAGATGTGTGAATGGGCCAAACATGATAAAATTGCTTGTGAACAAACATGTATAAGTTTTTACATATATATGATTGGACAGTATCATAAGCAGATGTAGGAATCCTTTGTTAGAGAGATGTGAGTGCAATAATGTTATTGGTGGCATCTTACATCCAGAGTGTAGTCAAATCCAATTCATAGCAGATGAGATAGTGGTAGAGTTCTGTATTTTGGGTACTATACAAAGATTGTGTGCAAAATAGTGGTCATGGGCTTAAAACATTGCTGAAACATCCTTTGTAGGTGTTAGATGTGGTTTATGTTATTGTATCCTAAATACAAAACCTATGTTTGTATTAGAGTGAACACGTTGACACATGTCGACTTGTGTAGATTGAGTGTGCTACTGTGTAAAGTCTATGAAAGCACGTAGTGAATGTGTCTAACTGTTTAGCAAATAGCTACCTTAGCATAAATAAGGAGGTCTTCAAAAGATTCTTACCTTAAATTAAACAAACCTTTAAATGTCGAGAAGTATAGAAAGATAAGCTTCCAATGTGTTTGAGTGCTGTGTGTGGCTTGCAGGTAGTGAAATCATGGTTTGGACTTAATAGACTGCAGCATTGCTTATTACATTCAGGTGTATGTGTTTGAGTAGGAATCAGCGTTAATTAGCAAACTCAGCCGCACGCTGGCATGCGGTATCTGTAGGGGTGGTTTGAGATGGCGGTTGGCGGCCGCCTGTTTGGTGTCCGAAATGAACGGTGCCTTAGTCGATCGTGCGGTAGTAGCACCGCTCATTTTTGGTGCACACCCCCGTGTACGCCCATATTTACGCCCATTTTCCCTCATTATTTCGGCCGCTCCCCTCAACACGCCCCTATGCCGCCCCCAATACCCGTACACTCGCGTACAGGTTTTTTCGCACGTAGAGACCCGTCCGTAAGCGTTGGTGAGTGGTCGCGCCTGCGCATTGGCGAATGTACACATGCGCAGATCATAAAAAATCCCGGGACGTACGCGTACGGCCCGGCCGCTCCAACCAGAATAAGGCCCTATTAGAGGTGAGTTTTTAATGCATAATTTTTTAACAATAAAAATCTGAAACTTTTATTTACATAAAAAGCTCACAGGCATTGATTCTGCTTGTGAGAGATGTGTGGTGTACATTTGTAATAGCACTTATAAAAGATCCTGCCCTCGAGCGTGTTCCCTTCTATAGGAAGTTGAAATAAGAACAGTTTAACAGACTGTCAGAGTGACTTGGACGATTATTGTAATTAATTCATTCACGGGGCACCGATGTTTTGCATTTCTGCGCCTATGCAGATGCTGGGCGCGTGCGGCCATGACAAACAGAGTGTTCCACCGGTGCACGCACCCAAGATTGCGGGTGTGAGGCGGTGGGCTGGGCGATTCACCCATGGGAACGCCCAGTGCTTCATGAAAATGCTGGGCTATCCCATGGAAATCGCCTGGTGACGCAGGTGTGGGGGCGAGCAGCTGACATTACCTGATGCCAGCTGCCCGCCCATTTCTTGTCGAGTGTGCACGCAAATCTAAGAGTCACTTACAGATGGAGCGAGCTCCATCTTTGCAGGGGCTGGCGATAGAATCGCCAGCCCCGCTACTGCCAGGGCCACGCGCGCACGAGACAATCGTGCGCCCCTTTGCAAACGGAGCCTGCCGCCGGTCCCTGCCGCCTCCCCCGCTGGTCCCCCTAGCTTCACCGGACCCCCCCCCCCGAACTGGGCAGCGTCTCCCTGAAGCGGAGATGCTGCCCAGCCGCCGTGATACTGGTCCCAGTCTCTATCGCCGGCGCTCGTCAGTGCAAGGGATCTGGCAAGCACCGGCCAAGGATGATGCCCGCTCCATCTGTAGCAGGGGCGTAACTATAGCACCGCAGCCCCCGCCACCGCGGGGGGCGCTATGCATGTGGGGGCGCCGGGGGCTGCGGTGCTATAGTTAAACCCCCCCTCAATCCCCCGCAGACTTACCTATCGCGCTGGTCCCGGCGGCTCCGTTCTTCTGCTGAGGACCACCACAAAATGGCCGCCCCCATATAGCACACAGTTCTCTGAAACTGTCTGCTGTATGGGGGCGGCCATTTTCTGGTGGTCCTCAGCAGAAGAACGGAGCCGCCGGGACCAGCGCGATAGGTAAGGCTGTGGGGGATTGAGGGGGGGTTTGCATGGGCGGCGGGGTAGGGGTGCTCGGCGGGGCGGTGATGGGGGGGGGCCCTCCCCCTAACGGCGGGGGGGCGCCCAAAACGTAGCTACGCCATTGATCTGTAGATATGCGTGCACCCTCCACAACATTCAATGGCCGGCAACCATCGAATGATGTGGATGTTCCCCCCATAGACTGCAAATGGATGTTTAAGTTAAACATCCATTTGCACCCATGCGAACGAACCCGGCACGCAAGGGGAGGGGGCAGGCGGACTGGCAATCGGCGGGCAGCGTCTGGGGGACTCGCAAGGCTGCAAATTCATAGATACTAATGAGAAAACGATATAAGGAAGATCATAGAAAAACATTTAAATGCTTCATTCTCAGAATAAAGCATTTTTAAATGCTAGAAGGTTTACAAATATTTAATTTATTAATTATTTAATTTATTGATATTTAATTTATTAATATTTCATATATTAGGTGTATTTCTATACTTGAGGCCAAATCTGTCCTTTCAGTTCTACCAGGGTTGGAATGGCCCACCAGGGTACAAGGGGGAACCCTTAGTGGGCCCCACTGCCTGAGGCACCACCTCTTCCTCTGGGGATCACGTCCAAACTGTGCACTTAAAATATATACTACATTATACTTAATAAAAATAAAATATATGTAAACTTATACTGCACAGGACCGTGGTGTATGTTCAACATTGCTACTATTATTATGCATGCACTAGCAGTATTTACTGTATATATATATATATATTATCAAGGGCAAGGGGTCCATATCATGCACTGACCTCAAGCCAGACCTCTGTAGCAGCTGGCCAAACTCCCATTGGAGACTGATCACACCTCTAAACATCGGCCCATATCACTGCATTCCCCCCAGTCCAACACTGAGTTCTACTGTGCATCACAAGTCAGAAGCTAGGGAGAATGACCAGGTTACGAGATGACGTCATTACAGCTTTGAGCCAATAGGCTGAGATATATTTTGATAAATGCCGGAGATAAAGTAAGAAGTGATTTCAAAATCCTACTAATGGCTGCACTCAGGGACTTGAGAGTAAATATTGCCGTTGTTTCACAAGTGATAATAACCACTGCCGCCTTCTCATTGTCAGAAGTTCCTATCATGTGCCAATAAAAGCACATAATGATGTAAGTGTTAAAGTATTTGCTTAAAATTATTATTTCAACATCATTCTTTTCAGATTCTTTTGATGACTGCAAAATAAAAAAAAAATTGAAAATTGGAGAATTGTCCAAGCTGCTTTTTTGACAGACATTTTAAGATGCGCGATTATGATAAAAAAAAATGTTTTATATCAGAATATATAATAATCTGCTGCTAATAAGGATAGAAATGCTTAGCAGGTGAGTCACAGGTGAGTCACAGGTGCTGAGTCACATTGTTTTTCTGGTTGCCGTAAGTCAGTAACACATAAAGCATGAGAATGATCTGAATGCGAGGAATCACAAACTAATGAGCTAAAGTAGATTTGTTTACAAATACAACAAAACAAAAGAAAAAAACATATTTTGAAAAATGATCTGTTAACGAGGATCTGTCATCACTATATAAACCACTGGTGTAGTAACGCATTGCAAATACTGAACTTTACTTTACTCACAAGGCTTTATTATTATTATTATTATTATTATTATTATTATTAATCATTCATTCAATGGCACATTAACAATGCAGAGCACTCGGGCCCCCAAGCCATGGGAACCCTGTGCAGCCCAACATGCTCCCACCATTTATAGCCAGCAGAAAGTGGTGTGTAATGCAGAGAAGATGTAGGTGTCTACTCCTAGCATTGGGCTAGCTTTACTTTAGGCTCCACCCCCGGGCTTCCAATGAAGCCGTCTGCAGCTGATGTCCTGGAGTGGATGATCCGGACTTTGGGACTTGATGATATGTAATATGACTTTTACTACCGTGAATGCCACAATTGACAACTTGGTGCTGGTGTAGCCTTCAGTATATGTATTGCATGCAGGCTGTAGCTGGTCTTTTAGGGGGAAGTAGATGTTTGCATTTTGCTGTATAATAGATGTATTACCATCACCATGGTCACCCACTGCCAGTATAAAACACATACGATTTGAAACTTTTCACGATTTCTCGCCCCAATCCCTCAAAACTGGGTGAAGAGGGCCCAAATCTAATGAGTGTATGGCCAGCTTACGACCTAAGTCAAAAGTAACACAGAGAGTGGACCATAGCATGAATAATGCAAAGATAATTAGCCACATTTACAAGTCAGTAAAAATCTCTAGATACTGCCGAGATAGATATGGTAGGACTGGAGCAATAGATATCTTGGGTGAAATGTAATAGGGTGAGAGAATCAGAAAGTGAGAGAATTGGTAAGAAATCTCCAGATTTTTTTAAAGCTGCAATCATGTACACTGCAAAATTAAACTAGTTTTGCAGTGTACATGATTGCTGCTTTAAAAAAACTGGAGATTTCTTACCATATCTCTCACTTTCTGTTTCTTTCACCCTATTACATTTCACCCCTTATATCATTTGCACAGAAAGAAAGGGAACAGCAGTAGAGTGGCAACCAATCAGTACTGAAGTAACACCTATAATTTGCATAATATTAAATTATACAGAGCAGCTGATTGGTTGCCATGGGTGACTTCTCCTATGGTTCACTTCTCACTGTTTCATACCTCTACCCCTCTAGGCCTAGGTACCCTGGCGTTCCTTGGGACACTTGCAGGGATGCCTCAAGCACAATAGACTTCACATATATATATTTTTTAATTTATCAAGAAACTTTTGGACTAGGAGTTTGTTGGAAAAAAGCTGATACTCTAGGGTGCCATGGTTTAGTAATGTTTGGGACCCACTGCCCTAATGCTTGCAGCAAATTACCTCTCAAAGTGGCCAGCTTGACCTGGAGCTGTAGTAAAGCAGTCAACTTGGGTGGCAACCAGAAGAAACCCCCAATAAAGGGATAAGAGCCACTTCCCCTAAAACATTTGCTGCCACTTTCGGATTGGGGCAATGTGATGGTGCCACAATAACAGCAGTAACCACGCTGGAGGTGCTTAAGGGAGGCAGACAGTTTCTTCCAAGCAGGCCTTCAGTTACCTGACCTAAGGCGAAGAGAACAGTAATCCAAGCACTTCCTCTCAATGAACTCAAGCCTGGGACTACTCCATTCTCCCGAGAGCCGTAAGCACAAGTCCACACTCTCCAGAAATGGAGTTAATGGAAGTCCAAAGCCTATCTGCAGCAGCATTGCCTAGTTGATCCATGTCATCTGTTGTGCCCACCCCAGACATGGCTGCATCTACGACTGCAAGCACTTCCAAGTCCTCATGCCTTTCAGTGCCCACAGCTGGGGAGGAGAAAGACAGCTATGTATTGGCAGAACCCTCTATGCTATAGTTGAAACACTCGGATGGTTAGATGCATCATGATGCAGATACAAACTTTAAAGACAAGATCTTCTAAGATGGAAATTTAATTATTCTAGATTTTATAGCTACTCATCAAACTTGACCTATTGGACTTAGCGCTGTGCAATAGCATAAGAAAATAAGCAGTAGTTGGGTGATAATCTTGATTGTTATTCTGAAAACAATATTATTAAAGCACATACAGTACCTTGCGGTGTAACTGCGCTATGCCTGGGCACCTGCTGACAGGTAGGAACAGCTCCCACCCAGTAATGATTAGAGTGCATCAGAGGACGAGATCCTGGGTGCTGAGAATTGTATGCTACAGGCAGGGGGTATGTATTATTGTATGCTAGGGGGTTTGGCGCCCTCCTGCAAACTAAAAAATTGCGCCCACCCAAACTTTACAAAGGGAGGGGTTTGGCCACACAATAATGCTCCCACTCCAAATTACACCACACAGTAGCACAATCTTATTCACCTGACACAGCACCAGTGCCGTAACTAGCAATTTTGGTGCCATGTGTGGAAAAAACAGGAACAGTGCGCGCTGAAGGCGCGCGCAAAATTGTAGAAGCGTGGCTTCATGGGGAATTGGCGTGGTCACATAAAAGTACCAATAACACCATAATCCCCATAACACATTATGCTTCAAACCTCAAAGCCCATAACACATTATAGTAACCACACACAGTAATGCACATTATTTGTAATGCCACACATCATGATGCCCCTTGCACAATATGCAGAACACCATAATGCCCATTACACATTATGCCACACACTGTAATTCCCCTTACATAATATACCATGCATTATAATGCCCATATGACATTGACACACATTATGCTACACATAATGCCCCGAGTACTCCTGCATATGCCCACATTTGTAGTGTTGCTTATTCTTAACACCCACACCAGTTGTGAAAAGTAGTTGCTCTGCTTACAAGTAGTGCCCACAGCAGTTGCCGACAGTAGTAGCGCTGCGTAACCATATACCCACTCCAGATGCTGACAGTAGTACCTCTGCTTATACATAACACCCACACCAGTTGCCAAAAGTAGTTGCTTTGCTTATACACATGCCCACACCAGTTGCCTGAAAGTAGTACCTCTGCTTATACGTAGTGCCCACATCAGTTGCCGACAGTAGTAGCACTGTGTAACCATATGCCCACACCAGTTGCTGACATTAGTAGTGCTGCCTGTACACATGCCTACACCAGTTGCCGACATTAGTACCGCTGCCTCTACACGTGCCTACACCAGTTGCCGACATTAGTAGTGCTGCCTCTACACGTGCCTACACCAGTTGCCGACATTAGTACCGCTGCCTCTACACGTGCCCACACCAGTTGCCGACAGTAGTAGCACTGTGTAACCATATGCCCACAACAGTTGCTGACATTAGTAGTGCTGCCTGTACACATGCCTACACCAGTTGCCGACATTAGTACCGCTGCCTCTACACGTGCCTACACCAGTTGCCGACATTAGTAGTGCTGCCTCTACACGTGCCTACACCAGTTGCTGACTTTAGTAGCGCTGCCTGTACACATGCCTACACCAGTTGCCGACATTAGTAGCGCTGCCTCTACACGTGCCCACACCAGTTGCTGACATTAGTAGTGCTGCCTCTACACGTGCCCACACCTGTTGCCTACACACTTGCCCATACGAGTTGCCGACATTAGTAGCGCTGCATATAGACGTGCCCACACGTTGCCGACATTAGTAGTGCTGCCTATACACATGCCCACATCAGCTGCCGACATTAGTAGCGTTGCCTATATGCGTGCCCACACCAGTTGCCGACATTAGCAGTGCTGCCTATATACATGCCCACACCAGTTGCCGACATTAAAAGCACTGCCTACATGTGCCCACAACAGTTGCCGACATTAGTAGTGCTGCCTACAAACGTGCCCACATCAGTTGCCGACATTAGTACACTTACACTTTACAATGGTGGCAGCTCATCCTCTCCTGTTTCCTGGTGTCTTCAGTCAGCCAGCCTTGCTCCATTGTAGCCCCGCCCCTTCTGGTCCGTGTAGCCATGCCCCCTCCGTCCGTGTAGCTCCGCCCCCGTTCGGACCCTGACGATGACTATCTGATAATGAGCCAGGAGGGATCTCTGTGCCTCCGGCGCTGCTGCCTGTGATGAAGTGTGACAGGCGTAGCAGCAGCAGCCGGCAGGCACGGAGGACAGCAGAGGATGCAGAGCAGGGACAGTGGCGCCTCTCCTGCACGGCGCCTACCTGCTTTGCATCCTCTGCTGAGTGGGTAGCGCCGGCCCTGGCTACAGGATGCACCTGTGCTAGGCACCCACTGCTCTTAGAAAAGGACAAGTGAGCGGGGAGACAACTCGGTGGTGGAACTTGGCAGTAGAAAAAAACAAGAAAATATAGGAAGAACAAGACACAAAGACACAAATGGCAAAAAAGGAAAGAGAATACTATAGGTATACAATAGAGATAATACGACAACAGCACAGTGATGCAAATGGCACAAATTAAAATAAAAACAGTGTCTGATTAACCAATAAGATGATTAGGCTGCAGCCTAGGGTGTCAGGATGGGGGGGGGGGCACACATTGCAGGTGACAGCTGTGCAATAACACTGAGGGGTATCCTTAAGGGCTAATTTATTCCTTGCTTGTTAGCTATCACCTGTGCCGATGTACTGTGTGGAGTATAGTTCTTAAGGTAACTGTGCCAATATAACTTACTGATGGAACCATTACTTTATGTAATGTACATTGTGCTACAGCGCCAGCTGGGCAGCCTAAAGCCAAAGTCTCCTTCACATGCCACAAGCATTAGATCCTACATGCCAGGTGTATAACTCTCGTTACATGCACATGGGCAGTATGAAGGGCGAGTCCCTGAGCATCCATACACATGTGTGTTTAGCAGCACTACAAGGGGAAAAACATCCAAGGGTGTAACTACCATAGGTGCAAGGGGTGCAGCTGCTATAGGGCCAGAGCTGAAGGGGGCCCATTTTTATAAGTAATATGTTTTACATACATTTATCACCATCAGTTGCTAAATAAAGGGCCCTTAAAAACTTCTGCTATGGGGCCTATGACTATCTAGGTACGCCTCTGGATACATGTGTATTGGCCTAGGGCACCTGGATATAACTAAAAATCTACAGTATGACCAACTTCGATGCACAGAAGAAATTCTGTAACAATAAGACCTAGGGAAAGTTAAGCCTCACATTAATATGAAAGATCTGCCCCTTTAATAACCATTGGCTGCCTCAAAACTGCCAATCGTACAACTATGTTTGAAGCTTAAAGGCACATAACACCAACACCCAATAGGAGGGCTCATTCACCACAACCACACTGAGTATAAAAGCCATGAGGCGTATATAACACAGCCTTCCAATACTCAATCGATAAAGAAATGCTAAGAAACATAGGGGCTGTACACCTGTCAAACTGTAACACAGCTGCCCTAAGGCGAGCTCAGGGAGGACAGAAACCTTCCATGGAGCAGAAGAGGAGGAAAGTCAGTCTTATATCAGAGGAGCAGCTGTACAATAGTCACTACAAGACATTCAGAGAACATATTCGGAGCGTTGTGCATAACACAAGAAGTGAATTCTGAGAAATTTGACAATTCTGTTATTATTATTACAAAATATCCACTAAGATTTTTTTTTTGGGGGGGGGGGCGCTCAATATTTAACAAAACTTCATTTAATTGACATCAGATTTCTCGAGTATGGCCCTGGCATTTTTTTTGCGGGTATTTTGCACATCTCTCCCAGCAACCTTGTCCCTCAAAGGGTTAAAAATAGAAAGTATGGGAAGTAATGAAGTGTTATTTGGTATGGTATTTTATACCACTCAGGATTTGCATTACCAATCTTTGTGTTTATTTAAGAAAATTGGGGATATTACGGGCTACTAAGGAATGCAAGATAACCTGTGAGAGAAGCATTGTCGGCAATTAAACATTTATATAAAGAAGTCATTTTGGAGCAGTTCCACTACCTGGGACACAGAGCTCTACCTTCATTCTTAATCATACTTGCCTACCCTCCGGGAATGGCCGGGAGTCTCCCGAAAATCGGGTCCCCCTCCCAGGCCCCTGGGAAGGTGGGCAAGGCTCCTGCATTCCCCCCGGAGCTGGGGAAAGAAGTGCTGTAAATCGTATTGAAAAGTCAGCAAGTATGTTCTTAATGCAGATTTCTATCAGTAACCGCACATCCTGCATATGAATTGCATATACTGTACTGAGAATGAACAATCCCAATGGTTACAGTACGGCATCAGGGTTTAAGTGACTCAGGGGTGGATTTATTAAGCTCGGTGAAGTGATAAAGTGTCTGGTTTTTATCACCGGTCAATCAGCTCCTACCTGTCATTTTTCAAACCAAGCCTGTAACTTCACAGTTAAAAGCTGATTGGCCGGTGATAAAATCCTGCGCAGGTATATGTAACCAATATCTCTGAATTCTATTATCATGTAGTGTTAAAGATTGGTTACTATTACTATTCAGTGTGCTGGAGGAACCAATGTCTTGTTACTGACTAAGTATTAACCCCTCCCTTTCATGCACCTGAAAAGTAGTACTGAACTAATTTGAGCATCTACCACTATCTGTATTTTGGCCGGTGATAAAAACCAGACACTTTATCATTTCACCAACCTTAATAAATCTGCCCCTCAGTTTCAGCATAGTAACTCATATACTAGATCATTCTGGAGCTATTTAATAGCAATAACTGGGGCTAAATGGTATACATTACACAAGCTGCTTAACTACAGTAGTTACATGTTAAAGCATACTTAACTTTCTCACCACCAGGAACACTGGTAGGAAGGGTTAGGCAGCTGTGGACTAAAGGGTCAGTTCATGAAGCACAGTGGCTCCCAACCTGGAGTGCTTGTACCCTTGGGGGTAGTCTGCAGACCGGTTGGGGGGTACTTGAAAATAATATTGGTGATGGCAGAAAAAAAAAAGAAATCTCCAGATGGTGGAAGAAGTCTCCCACTGACGTGGAGATGAAAACGTTGCGTCACTTCTGGTTCCGTCTGCAGAGTCATCAGCATCTCTTTGTCTTTGCCCGACCAGAAATACACTGGGAGCTAACCATGCTGCCTTCAAACATCAGGGATCATCAGCCCCGCGCTGACATGGTTGAAGGAAGCAGCGGCACTAATTTTTCAGGTGTTAGCAGGTACCCTGGAGACAGTACACAGCCAGCGGCCATACACAGAGGGACCCGATTACTGACCGCACACTACTCCTCTTCTACTCCTTAATATAAGGTCACGCATAATGATATGCATACTGCCCACTTCCACTCCACTGCATTCATGAGTACTGTGGATATTTCAAGTTAAGAGGAGGAGGTGCTCATAAATGAATAGCCTAATTGGGTACGGGAGAGAAAAAGGTTGGGAACCACTGATGCAGCAGTAAAGGATGTATGTATGAGGGAATTCAAGTGTTTCTCATGCTGGCAGCCAGCAGATGTTGAACTAAGGAGCAATTCAAGTAATGCTCCACACAGTCACCAGCGCTGACATTACTGTTTCAGTGTTCCGTAATTTTAGGCTGATAACTAGTTTATTATTATTTAATTTACATTAGAAAGATCTTGATCTGAACAATATGTTTTAAAACATTTGCATTGAGTAAAACAAAGATGCCCTATTTCTGTCCATGTTCTGTTCTTGGTTACAAATATCGCTAAAGAGAGAAAGAATTGCAAGGTGGATGCAGACCAAAGAGAGGAAATATTCTTGAGAGGAGAATATTTGTTGCAGTCGATTAAAATTTAACTTTTATTGATTAATTCAGGTAAAAAGAAGAGAGGACACTGTCCTGTGCAGAGTTTTTAGCATATGGAATCCCAGAGAGTGACCTCCTTCTATTGGCTTGTGAAAATATCAGAAGTTAAAAAGTTTTAGACGTACATACACACAACATATACTGTGACGTGCAAATGCACGAAAGATAGAAATGTGTGTTTATAGGGATTAAAAGGGTTTCCCTTAGGCCTGTTATACTTAAGTGATGCTGTTATGGATTGGGTCCTTATGAGAGAAAGAAAGGGGAAGATGCAATATCGTGTCCCTTTTTTGGGATTTACTATCCCCTTAGGATAGATTATTTGAATCCCTTCGTTGGGATTTGATCTCTACTCAGAATGGATTTATTTCAGATCCTTTTTTTAAATATTTGCCTGCCATCTGGTAGGTATGGTCAGATGTGACATGTATGTCCTTGTTTGGTTACACAGGGGTGATTTATTAGTATCTAGATGAATCTAGTGTTTTCAATCACCTACACCGGGTGACCCGCCGAAGACCCGGAGTTTTGCGGCGGTGTAAAAGGGGTATCATTGTATAATGATTATGGAGCTTAACAAATATAGAAGATTAAGTGTAAGATTCTGTCACCCAAGACCTCTCTTCACTTCAGAACTCTAGTCTTTCCAATCAGTAATCAAGTCACTAAAGAATAATAAAGATTTCATCAACTTTATATTATTATCTTTTTTATGATCATTCAGGGGCAGCTTAGGACATTTATTTGAAAAAAAAATTTCAGTTGAAAATTTTAAATTGAAATTTATAATTAATTTTAGTTATATTGTATTTAGAAGTAAAGTCACTCACAGGGGACTTTAACAAAAACTTATCTTATGGAAAGTAAATTTTGGCCAAGAACAGGTTCAGGAACCCAGTTCCTGATGATGTCATATTTAATAAGAGGTTCAGGAACTGAGTTCCTGCTGGTTCCTGCTGAAAAATAGCACTGAGAAGAAGCAGAAGTAGTAGTAATAATAGAATCAGTATTATTACTAGTAGTAGTAGTAGTAGTACCAGCAATAGTTGCAGCAGTGGTAATAGTATCAGAAGTAGTAGTAGAAGAAGCAGAAGTAGTAGTAATAATAGAATCAGTATTATTACTAGTAGTAGTACCAGCAATAGTTACAGCAGTGGTAATAGTAGCAGAAATAGTAGTAGAAGAAGCAGAAGTAGTAGTAATAATAATAGAATCAGTATTATTACTAGTAGTAGTAGTAGTAGTACCAGCAATAGTTGCAGCAGTGGTAATAGTAGCAGAAGTAATAGTAGAAGAAGCAGAAGCAGTAGTAATAATAGAATCAGTATTATTACTAGTAGTAGTAGTACCAGCAATAGTTGCAGCAGTGGTAATAGTAGCAGAAGTAATAGTAGAAGAAGCAGAAGCAGTAGTAATAATAGAATCAGTATTATTACTAGTAGTAGTAGTAGTAGCAGCAGCAATAGTTGCAGCAGTGGTAATAGTAGCAGAAGTAGTAGTAGAAGTGGTAGTGGTAAACCCTTCTTTTGCACAAAACTGTAAGGAGATGCTGTCAGTGATTCCAGTTTAGTGGGAAACACAAAAGCCCATAAACAAACAGTACCCAAGGTGGAAATCTATATATTGATGCATCAAGACATTTGTTTGGCATTAGACAAATAGGAGAGTGCAGACAAACTCCAGGTAAAGTCTTGTTGACTCCCAGTCATTGCCATCACTAAAATGATGGAAGGATTAGTGGAAGAATATTTCCTTTCTCTTCTTCTGTCCCAATCCTCTCACCCCCAGGTAGTTACAGCTGATACGCCCATCATCTGATTTTTTTTGTGGCCTGAACCCATAACCAAATAATTACATGTGGTTTAGGCTTAAAAAAAGGCTACCCCCAATGTTTGGTGACTGATATAGTTTAATATTTGAAACAAGAGAAAATGAACTGACAGAGTAAGAGTTTCAGATTAAAGTATTGGACAGCTCTAAATAATTGTGTTTTATTTAAGTAAACTGAGTCCTCAACCTTAATCTCTGAACAAATGTTCCTATTATCGTGTGGTATTTGCAGAATCTATGGTTTCTCAGGACATATTTTTAATAGTATTTGCTTCTTGTTACATACATGCTGACAAATACCTATATAGGATTAGACTTGCAGAGCACCAACATAATAAATATTTTCCACATTCCCAACATTGCTATAGAGGGGGCCTCCTGTCTGCTTGACAAAGCTGTCATATCATGTAATTATTCATCATCTTAGACTGTCACCACTTCTGCGCTAAAGTTGGTGCACAGTAAATCTACCTCATACAGGCCCTTATTCTGATCGGTGCGGCCGGAGACGATTATGCGGCCAGGACCGTGCATGCGAAACCCCGCCTTCCATACGGATCGCTAACTCCGTCCGTACGCGGTAATAAGCTGGCCGAACGGACCGCACGTGTATTTTTCACGGAATACGCCTCCTCCATCTAAGGGAACCTCCCCCATCATTCGATGGTCGCAGACCATCGAATGCAGGACCGAGTGCTCCACCAGCACCCGCAACCTCAGACCACACGGACATTTTTCCGTGCAAAAGCAGGGATCTGGGCGGGCAGCTGACATCCGGCGATGTCATATGTCCGCCCCCTACACGTGCGTCACGGCCGCATTACCATACGTACGCCCAGAGCCGGCCCTAGCCTAAATGACGCCCTAGGCAAGATTTTGACTGGTGCCCCCTAGCACCGCCACTAGTTCCGCCTCTGACCCTGTTCCCCTTTCCCAGCACCATCAACCCTCATCATAGCAGTCATCATTTTGGTGCTCCTACCCGCAATATTTTAAATAGAAACAGTGCACACATTCGGTGCGCAGCCCAAACAGGGGTGTGTTCTTGCTGGGAAGGGGCATGGCCACACAATAGTACTCCCAATTCAAATTATGCCACACAGTAGTGCCACTTTATTCACATTATATCATGCGATGGTGTCCCTTATTCACTTTACATCACACAGTAGTACCACTTTACATTATGTACATTACTCCTCACATTATTCACATTATACCCTTAGAAAAAAATCCTGAGAAAATATTGTGTTTTAAGCACCTCCATGGCCACACTGCAACCCAGCACAAAGCAGTGTGTGCTGGGCAGAGGAGAAGATCTGCAGCTGCTGCTATCACTTAAGGGGAGGGGGCCCGGGGCCCCCACTGGGCCCTTCCATCAGACTTTGGCCTGGGAAATTTGTACCCCTTTCTCTCGGCAGCCCTTATAATACCACACAGTAATGTCCCTTACACATGACACACATTATTAATGTCCTTATAACCATAATGCCCCTTACACATTATGCCAACCCTTATTAATGCCCTTCATACACATAATGACATACATAATGCCCCTTACACATATGTTGCACATTATTAATGCCCTTATGCACATGACACACATAATGCCCATTACACATATGTTGCACATTATTAATGCCCTTATACACATGACACACATAATGCCTGTTACACATATGTCGCACATTATTAATGCATTTATACATGACACACATAATGCCCCTTATAAATATGCCGAACACTATTGCACAACCTACCCACCCGCAGACAGCACTCGCACAGCCGCTAACACTGTGACCTCTGCCTCTGCTTGGATACAGATGTTTCCTCATACATCTTGTCTCAATAGGCCATGCAGCTCCTGGCCCTTCTGCTAACGTTTGGTGCCTTTTTTGCTGAAAATTCGTCTTATTTGCATTGTTATGACCAGCACACACAAGGAGCTTCCGATGATTAAAATGATATGCGGCATGCCTATATTCTGTGTGTGACTGTGGCTGTACCTGCATACGGAATGCTATGTTACAGTGATTTCCATGAATACACTATTTCATATGCAGATACAGCCTCACTCACACACAGAATATAGGCATGCTGCATATCATTTTAATCAGCAGAAGCTGCTGATGCCCCTAGGCATTCCAAATGCCCTAGGCAATTGCCTAGTTTGCCTATGCCTAAGGCCGGCTCTGCGTACGCCCAGCGTTTTCATGGGAACTCCCATGAAACGCGGGGCGTATGCATATGGTAATGAGCCCAAATAGCCCTTCACGCCCCTCTCCACCCCCTGTTCGGAGTGTTCACATATCATGCGGGATTTGGCCGTACGCCCCGCTTGCACATGCGCAGAGATGCCTCTGCACATGCGCAGACACAAAACATCGGCGGGCCGAACGCACGCGGATATATCCGCACCGATCAGAATAAGGGCCTCAGTACCTACTTATAATCGGAATGCATCATTATTACCCATATTTT
This sequence comes from Crinia signifera, assembly GCF_055691185.1. Lineage (NCBI taxonomy): Eukaryota > Metazoa > Chordata > Amphibia > Anura > Myobatrachidae > Crinia > Crinia signifera. The sequence goes on from NC_139227.1 coordinate 79,895,481, forward strand.
CCATATTACTAGAACGAACAAGACAGAAATTTCCAGCAAAATAAAATACACTTCAGCTGGTATTGGAACATTCAACTTACCAATATTTTCTATTTTTGTCTTTTCTTTGTATTCTATCATCTATATATGTCTAGTGTCCGTGATGAAACCTCATCAAGCTTTCAAAGCATTTGCTTCAAGCGGGCTTACTACTATACAATAATTTGGAGATATTCCATTCCTTTTTTATTCTAGGTTAGCTTTATACCCGCACTTTTCAGGCTTGTTTAATGTTAAAAAGTTGTCCCTTATTTTATAAAGGATGACTTTTTAACATTAAATAGGCCTGGAGAGTGCTGCCTGTTATTTATGCAATATATTGGATTTTTTCAAGGAGGGCACCACAGCAAAAAAAAAAAGAATTTGGCCACACCTATTAATTATTGAATTCGGGTGTTTTAATCAGACCCTTTGCCACAGGTGTGTAAACCCAAACACCTGCCATGCAGTCTTCACTTAGGAACATTTGTGTTACAACATGGGTCATTCTGAAGAGATTAGTGACTTTAAGCATCGTACTGTGATAGGATGCCACCTTAGATGATACTGGGGCAGATGTATTAAGCCTGGAGATAAACTGGAGATAAACTGGAGATAAAAAGTGAAAGGAGATAAAGCACCAGCCAATTAACTGTTTTTTCTTAAATGACAGCTGGGAGTTGATTGGCTGGTGCTTTATCTTCTTTCACTTTATCTCTACTTCTCTAGTTTATCTCGTCTCCTGGCTTAATACATCTGCTCCATTATAAAAAAAAGTGGAAGCATTTAGGAACAACAGCAACTCAGCCACAAAGTGGAGGACCACATAAAATAACAGAGCGGTAATGCTAAGGCAATGGTGTGTACAAGTCTCCAATGCTCTGTTGATTATATAACTGAAGAGATGTAAAATGCCACTGGCATTAATATAAGCACAAAAACTGTGTGGCAGGAGCTTAATGGAATGGGTTTACATGGCCGTTCAGCTGCTTGCAAGTCTCGTATCACCAAGTCCAATGCCACGTGTCATATGGAGGGGAGTAGAGCACACAGACACTGGACTATAGAGCAGTGGAAAAGTGTTCTGTGGGCTGACAATTTTTTTTTCCGTCGGATGGCTGAATCTAGGTTTAGCAAATGTAGAAACACGTTACATGCCTGACTGCATTATGCCAATGTGAAGTTTGGTGGAGGATAGATAATAGTATGTGGCTATTTTTCAAGGTTTGGGCTCGGCCCATTATCTCCAGTGAAGGGCACTCGTAATTCTTCAACATACCTAGACTTTTTGAAATGTGCAATACTATCAAATTTGGGGCCTATTCAGGAGGAGGGGGGGGGGCGTGGTGGGCAAGGAACAGCACCAGGGGAATGGCCAGCGTTTTATGGGCATCAGGGGGGGGGGGGGGTTTCATGGGACCAAATGAAGCATATCACTTAATTGAACCCCCTTCCCTGTTGTGCAATGTCTGAAATACTCGCATTGCACAGCAGTAGGGCATGGCCATGAGAACACGATCTCGCTGGTCACGCTCCCAAAATGTATAATACCTTTCTAGCTCTGCCCTGTCCCACCCAGTCAGCTGCCCCGCCCCCTGCCTCAAGGAACTGGCTCCCCTTCTCCTGGAGAGATCAGCCCAAAAGTAGGCAACCCTGCTATTTACTACAGAGGCTTGGCCAACCATAATAGAGGCTATATCCTGCAGACATCATGGATACAACAGTGCATGGTTGGTCGAATCCATGTTCCTGCTCTAGTAAGTAACTGATGAGAATGCAATGAACTAACCATGTATCATTTACATGCACTGTCCCAATCCTGACATTGGAGGAGGAAGGATTACTCTGTGCTCTGGGGGCCCATCCTGCACTGATTAAGGCTGTACTAGTCTTAGGGGATCTCTGATCAAGTAACTGCTGTACGAGCCAACACTACTTACACAGTTGATTCATTCATCATGTGACAGTAAAACGTAATTTTCCATTAGACAGCATACAGCAACAAAATAATAAAAATAGATATATATATTTATAGTTATTTATTTTGCAAAACGTCAAAATGCTCTTATTCAAAAGCACTAATTTGATACAAACCTTCTACAGAAGCAATAAAAGAAGAACTCCTCTTAGTTTGTGTTTTTGACGTTGGTCTGATAAAATCAGATGTCTGATTAGACACTTGTAATGCTCTGTTCTCACATAACTTATAAATTGCATACAAATCTCATCTGTAATTTGAGCTATTCACATAGCACTTGCCATACATTATCAGATCCTTCAAACATGACATTTAAAAATGTGTACATGTTAATTCAGCTGTTGATAATATGGGAAAGTATTTCTGTCGGAGCGAGTATGATCTGTTTTGCTCTGGGGGTGCAGTTACAGGTCTGACATTCTTATAGTAAAGAACACACAGGGCCTTATTGTAGTTCACTCTTAAGGCCTTCATACATTAGGCCGACTTGTCCTTAGGACAAGTCGGACCCAATTCTCCTGTGAGCCGCCCGGGAGCTCCACGGGAGGCTCACACACAATTTGGCACATTTGACATGTGATAAATCGCTTGCGATTTATCACATGTCGGGGCGCAGGGGGCGGGCAGTGAGGGTCAGGGGGCGGCGGTGCTCTTATTAGGGGGAGCAGTGGGGCGGGCAGCGGGTCCCTGAGTGCTAAGCTGGCGGCGCCGAGGAGTGCTGACCTGGCCGGGCGGTGATGATCATAGATATCAGCACAGCAGCGCTGCGGGACGAGACGCGCAGTGGCGGTATTAGATTTTAAAATACCTGTCAAATGACTGGCCGTTCTCTGATTGGCTGGCTGAGAGCTCAGCCAATCAGATAATGGCTAGTCATTTGACAGGAATTTTAAAATCTAATACGCGCCACTACGCGTCCCGTCCCGACTCCCGCAGCGCTGCTGAGTGCTGATATATGATCATCACCACCCGGCCAGGTCAGCACTCCCTGGCGTCACCAGCTTAGCACTCAGGGACCCGCTGCCCGCCCCACTGCTCCCCCGGTGTCTGTATGCATATGCCTGTCAGGTGGGCAGGCATATGCATACAGGGAGGTCGGACGTGATCGTATGTACTGACCGTCCGACCTCCCTGATCCGGTCCGATGCGCACGGGACCGCGCATCGGATCGGATGAGATATCACACACCTGCGATTTTGGGCCGATTTCACCCGATTATCGGCACAAAGCGCCGAAATCGGATGAAATCGTCCCAAAATCGCATAGTGTATGGGGGCCTTTAGAGGCAAATTCCTTCTTAGCTGGACAAAACCATGTGCACTGCAGGGGGCAGATGTAACAGGTGCAGAGACAATTAGATTTGGTGAGTTATTTTGTTTCTGTGCAGGGAAAATACTGACTGCTTTATTTTTACACTGCAATATAGATCTCACTTTGAAGAAAAACCTCACCCAAATCTAACTCTCTCTGCATATGTTACATCTGCCCCCCTGCAGTGCACATGGTTTTGTCCTGCTAAGAAGGAATTTGCCTCTAAGAGTGAACTAGAATAAGGCCCACAGTGTTTGGAGATGCAACATAATTGCCTACCTGACCCTCTCCATGCGGGAGAAAATGCTCTGCTCCTGGAATTCCCTGGTAATGTATGATTGCCATCACCTGTGGTGAAACACCTTTACCCAGCTCCCCACAGGTGATGGCAATCATACATTACCAGGGAAGTCCAGGAACAGAGCATTTACTCCTGCATAGAGAGGGTCAGGTAGGCAAATATGAGATACAAGGCAGATTCTAACAGTAATTTAGCGGTGGCTTGCAGACCTCAGGTCATGTAGGCATTCTGGTAATTAGACTTCTGTCAGCCAATAAATGGGTCCTCACATTTCAATGTATCAAATCGCCAAAATTACTCTATTTATAAAAATATATATATTGTTCTGCTACAAATCAAAAGTAATGGGTCACATGCAGAGGCAGAACTACCATTAGTGCACCTGTCACCCTCTTTCTGTCACCCACTGTTTTTCCCTGTCACCCTCTGCCTCTCCCAGTCACCCTCTGCCTCTCCCAGTCACCTTCTGCCTCTCCCAGTCACCCTCTGCCTCTCCCTGTCACCCTCTGCCTCTCTCTGTTACCCTCTGCCTCTCCCAGTCACCCTCTGCCTCTCCCTGTCACCCTCTGCCTCTCCGTCACCCTCTGCCTCTCTCTGTCACCCTCTGCCTCTCCCTGTCATTATCTGACTCTCCCTGTCACCCTCTGCCTCTCCCTGTCAACCTCTGCCTCTCCCTGTCACCCTCTGCCTCTCCCTGTCATCCTCTGACTCTTCCTGTCACCCTCTGCCTCTCCCTGTCATCCTCTGCCTCTCCCCGTCACCCACTTCCTCTCCCTGTCACCCACTGCCCTATTGAATATTGTGATCTTGGGTTGGGGTGGAGGAGGGGGGCCCCAAATAATATGGGCTCAAAATTGGCATTGTATGTGGTAGTTTTTGGAGGCATCTCCCTGTACTAGATGGCTGAGATACAATCCTTCATTGTCTAGGCTCCAGAAATACCATGAATAACCCCTTATTAATGCTGGACAGTTTCCACACATGACTGTGAGAGAAACATTTGGGGTTATTCAGACTTGATCCCAAATTTGCAGCATGACCGATTATCAATCGACTGCGTATGCATATGGTCAGTAGTGTTTATGCAATCATTTATTTCTCTGTGATTTATTACTGCAAATAATACCTTTTACACCAAAATCCTGGATCGGACCCGGTATTTGGAACACGGTTCCAAGCCAGATCGGATATGGGATTTGCACCGTTTACACTGTGGTGCCAACCCACAGTGTAAACTGGGGCGGCACTTGGAGATTACATCATCTCCAATCATCAGGACCGCCGATCGTCGCACCTGGGCCCTGGACCGCCATGCTGGGGGCAAGCCCAGCACCAAGATAAACTACCGGACTGCCCCCAGCCTTCATGTACCCCCCTAGCCCCCGTCCGTGAGGTGAATGGATGCCGCACACAGGCATCCATTCGCCTCCTCCCTGACAGTACAGTAGCGGAGGCTGTGTGTGCCCCCCGCCCAACCTCCATACTGACCGCAGGATGCTGCGGTCCGGAGGTTGGGAATCCCCCTTGCTTTAAATGGGAGCCGAGGTCGGACAACCCAGCATACCCGTTTACACTACCCACTACCCAGGTCCTGGCTGTGTTTCACCCTGGTCAGGACCTGGGTAGAAGTCCCGTCTTCTTTATTTTAACATTTAGATACTTTGCTCTCAAACATCCCTGATACAGGGTTTTGATCATAAATGTGTGAGGTTTCATGATATTCCCACTGCATTGTGACAACTGGTACTGGACTTTAGATAATTTACTTTTAACAATATTTTGTGATTAAAGCAGGGTTGCCGACTTTAAAAAGCTCCTCTCCGGGAGAAGCCCGGAGAGGAGACTTTCAGCAGGTGTTCAGGGGGCGGGGCTTAAACGTGACATCATTAAGCCCCGCCCCATGAAGGAAAGTGCCTCGATTTGAGGATCTTCGCAGAGGGGGCTTGGCTAAACAACACGATAATGACAATTTGGCCCCGCCCCCTCTTCGGAGATCGTCAGAAAAGATCATTAAAACGCTGCAGCCGGGGTGGGGGAAGCCGCAATCAGGGGGGAGCGGGGGTCCCCCAGAATCCGGGAGGGTTGCCCACCTTTCCGGGGGGCCGGGAGGGTGACCCGATTTTCGGGACCCTCCCGGACATTCCGGGAGGGTAGGCAACCCTGGATTAAAGTATAAATTTTATCAATAATAATTTAGTTGGAGGATGAAGAGAACTGGTTTCTTCATCCTCAAACTAAACTAAGAGAACTGGTTTTCTTTGTCTTGTTGTGTATTGTACACATTGTAAATGTACCACAACAGAGCTAAGAACTTTAAGGGAAAGGGAGAGAAGAATTCAACCAATAGCACCCCAAGTTGCATCACCTGCTAGCATAGGAGTAACTAAACCCCACCACTAAAGCTTGTGTGCCCCCCCTTACCCCCTCACCGCTGGCCCGTCGGGATCAGAGGATCTTCCTGTTTGTGGTCCCAGTGCTTCTCCTGTTACATTTAAAATACTGTATCACTTGCAAAATGGCTGCAAAAGGAGAAAAGGAGGCCACCGCCTCTTTAAGCATGCTTAATAACCATCTGCTGTGAGGGGGCAGCCATTTTGTGAGGAGTATTTATAATAAAAATATAAATGAACAGACAGGAAGCTCTGCTGGTCCCGGCAAGTTGGCAGCAACAGACTTGGCGGCGGCCCCATTAGCAGCAATAGCTTCTACAGACCCCGCGGTGCCCAAACTTACCTAGCACCTCCAAGCCACTGCGGGGTCTGCGGAGCTATAGTTACACCACTGCCTGCTAGTCTAATTTTTGAGAGGATGCTCTGCTACCCTTCAGCCATGTTGTGCCAGAGGCGCCAGTCACTTCATAGACTATTCTAGATTCAAGACTGGTAATGGTTAACTGGAGGCAGCTTCGATTTTTGGAGCTACACCACTGTTACACCACTCTCTCTCTAACCTCAGAGGAAACTAACGATAGGGATTAAAGGTGGAAAAAGAGGTGCCCGTGGGTTCTATCTATGCCAGAAGGATTTATGGTAGTGAGATACTTTACCAGTGGACTGTTGCAAGGATTTTATATACAGTGGTGATCAAGCTGCAGTAATATTCTTCTGTGACTGCTGCAGCGGGAAGCAGAGTTTAGAACTACGTTATTTCTGCTTGGAGTATGCATAGATGCTGAGTGGTAAGAACCACATACAGCAGTGCTTCCCAAACTTTCCCAAATCATTGCACCCCTATGCCAAACGTTAATGATGAATTAGGTAAATTGTGCTTACCTGCCACCCTTAGATTCAGTTATGTTGGGCATAGTTGTTGTACTAATTGTCCAGATAGTTTATGATTGGCAGCCTGCATCAAGTGTCTCGTGGCACCCCAGGGTGCCTAGGCAGACAGTTTGTGATCCACTGACAGACAGAGATCTTTTCTAGGGAATAAAGTACAGGACTGGGGCTGCATGCAACACTAATAACCGGCTGTACTCTACACCCGCCCCTCTGCACACAGCTGTATTATATATTAATTAAAACTCCACAAAATATATTTGGGACTTTGCATATTCTGCTTGAAAGAGCTCATTAACATCAAGTGTCCTCCTGATCCAACTAATTGGTGACCTAACAAAAGCATGCAAATAATAACAATTGTGAGCTCATTTTTTTGGCCTGCTAATTACCCTGCTAATAATCTGTGTGGGACAATATATATATTGCTTGAATTGAGCTTAATGACTCCTTTTGCTCAGAATTCTGTTCAGTAGGGCGTTGCATTATAACGATTCTCTCTTACTACTGATCAGTGCAGTTTAAATAAGAGCATACTCTTAAGGCCCATACACACTGGGCGACTTTGAGCTGAAAGCCACTCAAAACAGCGGTAATACCAGCAGATGAGCGGCTTTCAGGATGGCTTTGCATAGCGTTGTGCTATGCAAAGCCGTCTTCCCCCCCACTGACGGCGTTGGGCAGGGGGAAAGCCGCTCAGTGTGTATGCACTCAGCGGCTTGCCTCCCAGCGATGATACCGATCATCGCTGTCCATACACGCTGGACCTTCAGACATGTTATTGGTATATTTCTGTGTGTTTTATATTTTATATCAATGGATAATTGTGTTTTATTATTAAATTATACACTGCTTCTATATTTCTATATTATAGCACTGTTGACTTAACGAGCCATCTAACGCCACCCGTCGGGCCATGCGAACATCCCCGCCGCATTGCGAATGGATAATTAGCATAAACATAAATTCGCACAGGAGCATACCGGTGGGCACTGACGTCATGCAACATCTGCCACCCACCACCAGCAGGCATCGGCCTGCCTGTGTTCGCATGGGGACACCCATCATTTCAATGGGCACACCCACTATTTTTGTGGGCACTCTCAGGAAATGCTGGGCATCCCCATGTACCACCCCCTTACAGCCTCCATCCTGCCTCCATGTGACACAGCGGCCCTGCACATGTGTATGTTAGCATATACGCATACACAGAGCCAAAGCATTGTCACTGAGCCAGGCCCTAAATGTGGATATTGCACTGTGTAATGTAATTGCACATATCTCTAGATCATTTACATATTTGGCAGTTGCTTGTGTTCCCAAATCACAGGTCTGCATAGTGTACTTGTGCCTTATATAGAAGAGCCGTGCAATTTATAAATTCTAAATGGTATTTCCCAGTCTTATCCAATACAGTATTTTAAAAATAATGTTTTATAAGCCCCAAATCTTTGTATATAAGATACCTATTTATCCCACTTTAAAAACAAGCTGTAGCAGGGTAGAAATTCTATTGGACAGTCTGAAGCAATTATCAGATTTGTACAAACAAGGCAATGTGCAGCACCCCCGTACAACATATGGGGGCAGTGTATTACAACAGGGGAGGGGAAAGAGAATGTGACCTCTAGGCTTACTTACTTCTCCCTTGTCACTCTAAAGGCCCCCATACACTAGGGCGACTTGTCCTTAGGACAAGTCGCCCCCGACTTCCCCCTGAGCTTCCCCGGCTGCTCCCCGGGGGAGCTTGATTAGATTGGCACTTGATGTGCCATTTTTTACATGTGATAAATCGTCTCGATTTATCACATGTAAAAAACCCGGGGAGCAGGGGGGGGGGGCTACAGTGCAGGGCTGCTGGTGGGAGCAGGGGGGGCTGGGGACACTGCGGGGGACACAGGCGGCATAGAGCCGGGCAGAGGGAGCCGGGAGCTGTCAGTGCTAGAAAAAAAAACCTATACAATGAATGGGCAGCCTGTGGTTGGCTGAGCGCTCTCTCAGCCAATTGCTGACTGGCTGAGAGAGCGCTCAGCCAATCACAGGCCGCCCATTCATTGTATGGGCTTTTTTTTTTTATTCAGTGCTGACAGGCAGCTCCCAGCTCCCCCTGCCCGGCTCTATGCCGCCTGTGTCCCTCGCAGCGTCCCCAGCCCCCCCTGCTCCCTCCACCGCCGCGCCGCCCCACTAGGTCCCAAGTCGGGTGGTCGGACGTGCAGCAGGTCCGACCACCCGACGCAGATCCGATGCGCACGGGACCGCGCATTGGATCTGAGGGGACATCAAAACTAGCCGATTTTGGTCCGATTTCTGCCAGATCCGACTGATCTGGCCGAAATCTGACCAAAATCGGCTAGTGTATGGGGGCCTTAAGAATGTGACCTTCAACAGACCCAATCAGGATCAATCGCAGTGAGCCAAATTCGGCCCCTGCCCCGACGGTTGGGGCTTGCGCATGCACATTCCTGGGAGGACGGGGGCGGGCGGCGGGGACAGGGATCGCCCATGGGAACACCCAGTGTTTTATGGGCATCCCAATGAAAATGCTGGCCATTCCCATGGGTAAGCGGGCCGCCCACCCTGTTCTCGTCCAGGGCACACAAATAAAAGTCAGTTCAGACGGACTTCTATTTGCGAAGGCAGGCGAAATCATTTGATGATCGGCGACCATCGAATGATTTCTTCTGCAGCAGAAGCATGCGGGAAGCTGTGTTTTCGTTACACATCCCCTTGCATGGTACCAAGGGGATTCAGTGGTGGCACAGGGGGGGGTGGTATTCTAATGGGTGGTGGCCCGGGTGCTCGGTAAGCAATGTTCACAACTTACCGAGTCACCCTGAATGAGGGCCCTTGGCTGCTTGAGGTGCCACAAATAATTCAAGTAAAGTTTTTGAAAAATGCGGCTTGTAAGTCAAAAGGCTACAAATGATCATTTTAGATGGTATTTAAAAAAAAAACTATGATCTTAAAAGAACTAGAAATGATTCATCAAAGTCGTTACTAAACCTTTTTTCTTTTGAACCAGGAATAAAACCAGAACTACAGTCAGAGTAGCGAGCCAGTACTCAGGACAGTTACCCTAGGTACGCACTCTGATGTTCTCTCTGCAGATCAGATTATCAGTAATTGGAGCAATTATCAGATCAGTGTTCACCCCCTATTTGTAGCCTGGTGTATACGTTTTGTAATGTATCCGGAGCTCTTAAATTTTAAGCATTTCATAAGATTTCTCCTCCCGATACGACCGTTTGCAGGAATGTCTTGAGACACTCCTGTATAAACATGCATAAAATAATTGGGCTGAACAGCCAAAATCAGAAGATCTGTTCAATAATTGTATAGGTATTAGCCTAACTTGACTAATCTTAAGTTTATTAGAAAATAAACTGTATTTGTAAATGCAACAATAATAATTTCCATCTCTCTCTCTCTCTCTCTCTCTCTCTCTCTCTCTCTCTCTCTCTTTCTCTCTCTCTCTCTCTCTCTCTCTCTCTCTCTCTCTCTCTCAGATGGTTTGATTTAATAATAGGAATAGATATTATTGTGATGAGTATAGGTAGCCATCTCCTAGGGTATGACATGGTCATAGAGAAGCCAATAAAAAGATGAAAGTTCGCAGTTTGATACAACTGCCCTGTAACTACGATAGTTTTACTGGGCTATAAAATGTGCAAGCAACAAAATCAAAGAAACAACAAACTAAATCTAATACGCAATTGTTTCCTTCCTTGGAGAACTTGGGCTGAAACCCACACAGTTTCAAATGTATTGAATTTCAATTTAAATATGTTTCTCTCAGGGTTAGCTCTATAACACCCCCCACCCCCTTCCCAAAAAAGTCTCCACAGATAGGTGGTGATTCAGGTTGGCTCACAAAGCACATTTGGTTTGCTAATGGCCAAAACATTAGTGAGATTTGGCCACTTTTCAACCAATTCCGATGGATCGGGCCGGTGAAAAGTGGCCAAATCACGTGTTTGACATCCGGTGGGGGACAGGATTTAATTTATGGGGGGGGGGGGTGTGTGTCAAGGTCAAAATTTCCAGCGGGGGGGGGGGTGCACATTTAAAAGTTACACCACTGTATCAGAGAACTATCACCTCAAGGTATTGCTCAGGTAGGATGGATAGGACACTATACAAATGTAGTAAGACTGGACACAAAACAGACCATGGACAATCTGAAGTGAGAGATCAACTGTAGGTACTGTAGAATCCAAACCAGCCTGCCAGTGCAGACCCAGGTTTTTACTCTCCTGTCCTCAGGTGAACTGAACCAGGACTCGTTTTTCAGTGAAAACATGTTCTGTTGAATGAGTGTAATTCATTATGGGAACAAACATGTACAAGCTACTTATAGGCTAAATGGAGTTATTATAGGGAATTCTGCTGTAGAGAAGGACTTGGGGGTCATCATAGATTGGGTAATAAACATTGGGTAATAGTGCACACTGCTCAAGTGCAGCAGCAAAAGCAAACCGGACACTGGCATTCATTAAAAGGGGTATGGATTCAAGGGATGCCAATGTGATAGTGCCTCTTTACAAGGCATTGGGGAGACCACACTTGGAATACTGTGTTCAGTTTTGGGCACCGCACCTTAAAAAGGACCTCGAATCACTAGAATACAAAGCTAGGTTAACCAGGCTGAATATGTTTTCACTGGAGAAACGGAGGTTGAGAGGTGATATGATTAGTATGTTCAAATACAGGATTGGGAATCATATGGAACTGGGACAGGATTTGTTCACTAACAGGCCTGATGATTTGTTCACTAACAGACACGTGGGCCTGTACTAAGGCTTGAGGAAACTAAATTCTGTACTGAATTAAGAAGAGGATTCTTCACCATTAGAGCAGTAACATTCTGGAGCTCATTGCCGGTGGGGGGATTACAGCAACTACTGTTAATGAATTTAAATCAAAACTGGATACATTTTTGGCCACTAAGGGAATCCTATAGATATGACTTACTCAAGTCAGTAGTTACAAGTAAGATTGGTTGATCTCGATGGACTAACGTCTACTTTCAGCTACTTGTTACTATGACTAATCACTCTTCGTCAGTCAGATATACTAGTATAGGATTGGCGAATGCTGGTGTGGACTTTATGTCTTTATGCCTGTAATGGTAAACTGTGAAGTTTGGTGGAGGAGAGATAAGGGATGGGGCTGTTTTTCAGGGTTTGGGTTAGGCCCCTTACCTCCAGTGAAGAACAATCTTAACCCTATGAGTGCCAAGTGAATTTGTCAAAACAGATGAGAAAATTGCCTAGCAAACATTTTTATTGATCATAATGCCCTGTAATGTGTACCTTCTTTGGGAAATATAATCTTTTTTTACACAACATTTTTATTTGAATTTATATAGCAAATGTGAGCGACGCTGGCATTTTTTAGTGGATATTTGGCACAGGTCTCACAGAGATGTTGGCACTCAGTATACCAAAACATTTAGCTATGCTTCCAACTTTGTCGCAACAGTTTGGGAAAGGCCCTTTTCTATTCCAACATGACTGTGCCCCAGTACACAGATCACGGACTATAAATACATGGTTTCATGAGTTTGATGTAGAAAAACTTGAGTAGCCCTGACCTTAACCCCATCAAGCACCTTTTGGATGAACTGGAACAGAGATTGTGAGCCAGGCCTTCTCATCCAACATCAGTGCCGGACCTGATAAATGCTCTACAGAATGAATGGGCACAAACTCCTACAGAACCACTCCAAAATCCCATGGAAAGCATTTGTGGAAGCTGTTATAGCTGCAGAAGGGAGAACAACTCTCTATTAAAAGTATATGTATAGACAATGTTGTTACAGACCCTGTTTGTGTAATGGTCAGATGTCCGAATATATATAATTTTATCCTTGTGTAATGTTTTAAAAGATCTTGTTTATAGCACCTTTATTGTTTTTATATATAGTTATACATAAACATTATAATGGCAATTATTTTCATTACTGATATATTTCATGTAAGTGGTAGATAATGCAAAGGGTTTGTCAAGAAGATCCGGATAGAATATTATTATTTATTATCAGTTTCTTATATAGCGCACACATATTCCGCAGCGCTTTACAGAGAATAGTTGAACATTCACATCAGTCCCTGCCCCAGTGGAGTTTACAATCTATATTCCCTACCACACGTACACACACACACACACACACACATTCTAGGGTTAATTTTGTTTGGAGACAATTAGCCTACCAGTATATTTTTGGATTGTGGGAAACCGGAGCAACTGGAGGAAACCCACGCAAGTATGGGGAGAATACAAACTCTGCACAGTTAGGGCCATGGTGGGAATTGAACCCATGACTTCAGCACTGTGAGGCAGTAATGCTAACCATTACACCATCCGTGCTGCCCATATGATGCTCATACGAATATGATTCTGAACCATTGGGCTCAACGGGGTTAATCCACAATCAAACAATCAGGAGCAGCTAAATAAAGCTGATAATATCAGTCACCATTGTTGTGGATTTATTCAAAATCCTCCATAACCTGCAAGGAGGTTTCCTAAGACATATACGAGGAACAAGCACATACTGTTCAAAACAAATTACTTATCCACCACTGGCTATCACTGTTTCACCTGTGCAGTCATACTGGACTGCAAGTCAACAATACACAAACTTACATATGTCCAATTTAAAAATGAACCCAGCAGGGCTCCCAACAGGAATCTGGGATTACGTGACAGTCATACAACTGTTGTAAATATTACATGATCTAATAGCTGCTATTTCAAAGCATAGTATGTGGCTGAATTCTTGGAAACTAAGGAGTTATATAGTTCTGTCAGCAAAACTATACATATATATTACATGCTTAGAACTGGTCATATTAATTTTGGACTACACTTTAACAAAAAGTAATTAGCCTGATTAAAGTATTTTTTTTATTTAATAATTTTTTTTTTTACATATAAATTCAGAATAGAGGGTATGTACCTGTCTGCTACAGAAGGTGAAGCCATTCTCCTGTCTCTTTTTACTCATGGCAGCTGTAAGATGTACAACTCTGTTGATGTTACCGTAGCAACAAGTCCCATAGTCCAGCCTGCTCAGAAACCGGACCTGTTACAACTGAAAAGCAGGAAATGTCTCATTGACTAAAGAAACACAAGTCATTCTTCTCTCTGTTATCTGATACTACAGCTGAAAGTAAAACCTTTTAACTCCAATACTGCCAGCTAGTCGTCCTGTGTCATATATCCATAACATAGGCCCTTATTCAGATCTGTTCGCAGAACAAATTTGTTCTCAAAATGTGCAAAACTATGTGCACTGCAGGTGGGGCAGATGTAAAGTGCAGTTACATTTGGGTGGGGTGTGTTGAAACTGAAATCTAAATTGCAGTGTAAAAATAATGCAGCCACTATTTACCCTGCTCAGAAGTAAAATAACTCACACAAATATAACTATCTGCACCTGTTACATCTGCCCCACCTGCAGTGCACATGGTTTTGCCCATTTTGAGAACAAATTTGTACGCCGATCAGATCTGAATAAGGGCCAGTGTGAAGAGGAGGCAGTTACATACCTCCCAACAGTCCCGATTTTATCGGGACAGTCCCGATTGTCAGGGCCTGTCCCGCTGCCCCACCCGCGGGCGCACAGCATCTATTCCCGCAGCCAGGGGGCTGGGGGCATGGATAGAGGCTCACAGAGCCTCTGGGTCATGCCCCCATAGCGGCAAAATGGGGGCGTGGCCTCGCGGGGAGCCGCAAGTATAGGCCACGCCCCCAAATTAGGCCGCGCCCCCGAAAATTTCAACGCGCCTTCGGCGTGCAGCAGCAGCGTCCCGGCTACTGGGCTACTAAAGTTGGGAGGTATGCAGTTACAGAGCTGCCATGTGGTCTGATGAAGACATCCAGGAGCTTCTGAACATCAGGGGCGAGGAGAAAATCATGCAGCAATTGACGGGTATGGAGAGGGATGATCATGCCACTGTGTATCACAAAATCCTGGTAAGTCAGGGGATAAGAAAGGTCCCAGCAGTAAACAAACTGAAAGCAATGCACAAGAGGTTTATTAAAGTCCATGACCATAACCGCAACAAAAGCGGTGCAAAAAGAATGGAATGGAAGTACTATGAGGCATGCTATAACATATATATGGATACAACATACATATGCATGCTATAACATCTCTGGCAACTTTGCTGTCACCAATACTTGTGGTGACAGCAGGTCAATATTTGCGATTGTAGTAATCTGCCAGGTTTGCAGAAAGCTGCAAACAGTCAGGAACTCCAGGCTGCACATGTGTAGCTCATCGGCCAACATTGCTGCAAGGACCCACCTCTTCCCTTTTTATTCCCTGTGTGACCTTGGGTGGGATGTACTAAGGGAAAAGTGCGGTAAACCCCCCATTTTTGGGGGTTTTAGCGCATTTTCAAATGTACTAAGACCCAGCCACCGCGTCTTCGCCAGCTAGGGTATCGCCACCCTATATAGAAGTCTATGGGCTTCTTATTGCCGTCCGCCACAGATGCTGACCCCAATCTGAAGTCCAGTCCTCCGTCAAATTCCTCCTCCCCCTAGCAACCGGCTTCAGGGAGGAGGAGGCACCAGGGACAGCAGCTTCCCGTACAGGCCATAGAACTTGAAGAGGGAGAGACCACCACATCACAGGTATCATGGGGGCAGAGCTCCCCCTAGCCAATCTGGTGCCCTAGTCAAGATTTTCATTGGCACCCCCTAGTGAACTCTTCCATCTGTCCACCACCGTGCTGACACACCAAAAATGTGGGCATCCCAGGGACGGCTCACTTTATAAATTTGGGGTCCTACTGAACTCTTTCTGGGTCCCATCACATAATAATCTTTTAAGCTACCCCCCAGTAGGTGACAGGAGAACAGAGAGGGTGGTGAGGGGGCAGAAGAGGGGTGAGGTGGTGGGGCGAGAGAGGGGGAGTGAGGTGATGGGGCAAGAGAGGGAAGGAAATAAGGTGACGGGGGTGTTAAGGGACGGGGAGAGAAGAGAGTGTGGAGAGGAGGCAGGTCTGCTTACCAGCATTGGTGGGTCACCTGATCCCCAGTGGCATGCTCAGGGATCGCGTGAGGAAAGTTGCACAGCTGTGTGAGCTGTGTGTGCTGGCTGCCCGCTGATCTCAGCTCAGGCAGGCAGCACCAGCGGGTGACCCACTAACCACCAATGTAAACATGAGCCGCATGGGGGCCTCCGTCACCGCATTGTGATGCTTGTCGCATATGTTAGTACATATGCAATAGCATCGCTGCGGTAGCACGTTGAGGGACGGTGATGTATTTTACATCCCGCCCCTTATCTTTGTGAGCCTGAATAAAGGCCATTTTTAATGACATAGGTTTTGCCTGACTTACCCGGATTTTACAAAGTTCAGTGGAAACGGAGGCAACTCAGGAAAAACCCGAGACTAAGGTGCGGTGGAAACGAGGTCATGCTGAGTACGACACAGCAAAATCCCAGTTGAAAAATTATGGGTCTTACCCGGGATTGTGGTGGAAAAGCGGTATTACACAGCCCAGGGCTGGCACCCCGTGCAGCCATAGGCAGTGCTGTGGACACCTGCTGAGAAGGCAGGGCAATGATACTTGCAGCTGTTGAAAATTGATAGCTGTAGATGTCAGAACGGTCAGCGCTACTAACCATTATGGGGGAGATTCTCTAAGCTAAAAATGCGGTAAAAACCCTGTTATCATGGTTTTTACCGCATTTTGGGATGCGATAACCCGGCGGGGGGCATCGCCAGAAAAATCTGGCGATGCCCCATAGAAGTCAATGGGCTTCTAACGCGACCCTCCGCCGCCCCGCGCCGACCCCCCGCCGCCCCGTATCGCCCCCTCACCTGTGTCCGGGCAGCACAGCGCAGTGCTGCCCGGACCTGTGACCTCCTCCCTGCACTGATCCTCTTCCGGGTGCAGGGAGGAGGAGAGCCCGGCGCAGCAGCAGCAGCGCGGGGTGTGGGAGGGAGGGGAGAGCCGCCGGGACCTGCTGTCCTTTGCCTTAATTATCGCATATGTTACAGCATATGCGATAATTAAATATGCGAAGGGGGGCCGGAGATTCTTAGAGAATCTCCCCCTATATGAGGCGAAGCCGTTTCAGCACATATAGCCCTTTTATAGGGTTTCATAGCCCTCTGATAGGGTGAAATGCGTTAGTGAGGTAAAGCCCTCTGATAGGGTGAGATGTGTTAGTGAGGTAAAGCCCTCTGATAGGGCAAAACATGTTAGAGAGGTACACCCAGCCAGCGGCACCCCAGATAACCAGTACAGAAACCCGCAGCATTCACATGCCTGTTGCCAGGAGTTTCATGCTTGTTGCCAGGGGTTACATCACATTGCCTAGGGGTTACATGATCCTTGCCAGGGGTTTCATGCTTGTTGCCAGTAATTTCATGCTCATTGCCACAGGGGGATTAAATTCTTGTTACCAGGGGTAGTTACATGCTCGTTGCCATGGGGGAATAAATGTACATTGCAAGAGGGACTTATATGCTTGTAGCCCATGGGAAGTTTCTTGCTTGTTGCCCAAGAGTAGTTACATGCCAGTACTGGCTTTTAATTAGGACAATGTGGGCCTGCCCTGTGCTGTAAGCACCTGCAGCTGGGAATTGTGGCAGAGAAACCTCAGGCCCAGCTCTGCCTCATGGCAGCTCCAATCCCCACCTCTGAAGCTTCCCAGTCTGAGCATTCCAATTTACCTATGCTCTACTCGAGCTCTGCAAATGGGTCTCCATGTCGGACCTTCCTCCTCCACTTCACTGCCAGTGTTTGTGCTTAGCTGCCAGCTGCTGCGCAGGAAGAGTCATGCAGATGTGTGACAGGCTGCAGGTCTGAGCGGAAGAGGTTGCGTGTTAGTTCCGGCAGCGGCGTCCTGTCTGTCATTCGCGAAGGGTGACTCACTACTGGCGGCAGGCGTCCTGTGGCATTAGGACCCACTTTACCAGCGGCATTTGGGAACAATTATGTCCGCTGCCGGTGCCACTGTCTGTCATTTATTGTGACAGGTGCAGGCTGCTGCAGCTGGCAGCAGGGGCTTACACATAAATTTGTGCAAATATATGTAACCAATATCTCTGAATTCTATTATCATGTAGTGTTCTAGACTGATTATTAATACCATTCAGTGAGCTGGGAGAAACCATGGAGTTTTACTTACTCAGTATTACCCTTCCTTTCCATACAACCTGAATGGTATACTAAACTAATTGAGCACCTGCCACTATCTATAAGTATCTGGTAAGCCAATAGTTGCTGGATCACATAGAATTACTTCAAATCAATCTGCCATTGTTGACTTTTATCTACAACTGTTAGTAAATCAAACTAAAGATTTTTTTAAACGATACAAAGGATTTCAAAGATTGTAGAAGAAATTGAATGGTAAGAAGAGTTTATTCTAGCTAGTGGTGATATTTTCACACTTTTTACTATTATAGATATAGAAATGGGTCTTAAAGCTACCTCTTATTTTTAGACAAATCTGATCTCCCCATTACACATAAGAATTGTATACTGAAAGACATTAGATGTATTCGAACTGTTGTGGGTACCAGAATTGCCCCTAGCTATGCCAATTTATATATGGCATACGGAGAAGACTTCACAATATGGAGTGGGTGCCAGCTAGGGAGAGACCTACAATCACACAATATATTGATGATGTGCTAAAGCACATGATTTTCTATTGGGGACTGATGCTATTATAATCTTAGCTTCCTGTGTGAAAGAAGACTATCCCGGGACTCTGGATACTACCGTATTACCTCTGGAAGCGCAACCTGTTTGATGATGGTGAACCCTCTGATTTCCACTGAATTGTGGTTAATGGTGTTTTCACTCTTTTTAATTATGAGTGTGATCTGCAATAAATGTTGTTCCTATCCATGCAATACTGCTAAATGCCCTTCCCTTTTGAGTTTATGTAAGATACAAGTTGAAAAAAAAGAAACTTTAATGTGGAGCGAAGGGAAATCGGCATATGCAGCCGCTAAAACAACGAGACTCGCGGCTACATGCAGCGGACTCCCTGCATTAGTCGCGAGCCTCACTGTCTGGGGGAATCCTCACTGTCCTCTGATGGCAAGGATTCCCCCGCGACGTTGAATAGGGTGAGCGGCCGGCGTAGGGTTTAAAGGGCGAGGGTCGCTTGTTTTCAGCCGGGGAATTGAATACACCCCTTGAACTTTTCATAGGGTGAAAAAGCTGCTGTGGGCAGCGAAACGCGTAGGTGCAAACAGATGACCCCAGTCACCCTACAGATTTGCTACATCCAACACTGAACTCCACTCCAACCTACTACCTGCAGCTGGAGAAATTTCTCCATCCTTCAGTGGGACTATTGCCTTTCTCAGGTCTATTTCCACCAACAGGAATTCACACCTGGACCTCCCACTCATCCGAGGCGAACACTATCTTCTGGAGGTACGCTACCCCCTAATAATAGCCCGGTAACATCAAGGAAGGCACACAGTGCTCCCTGTGAGTGAAAAATATTTTCCAACACTGAGAAGGCTACCATCATCTTCTGAATGTCCCTCAGATAAAGTGAATTGGCCCCCCACAAATTCTGAGGTACCATCCCTCCCACTGTTTCCCCTGCAGTCCGTCTCTTGGAAATGTATTCCTTATATTGGGACACCAACATCAGATGTGAAACCATCTTTCTTCAAAAAATTGTCCGAGTGGATTACAAATCAAAGTCCTTTTCCCCACAATAAATCCAGTGGACTGGACAGTCGCAAACCTAAGGGTGACTATTCTATTTTAAGTCATTTGTCATTTGTTGTTCTTATGATATGTACAATTGTGTCCAATTTAATTGTAACTCTTTTTTTATACACCTGACCTTTCTTTTAAGGAATTTATGTTTTAAATTGCTTTTTTCGTAAACCCACCCTAGCGCAGTCGACCACCCCCCTTTTTTTCTTTCATAGGGTTAGGACTTTTTGTATTTTGCTCTATTGGTAAAAATCTTATTTATTTATTGTGCCTAATACTGGGATTTAGTGAAGAATCTTATACTTTTTCTCTAACTGCACTTCATAATTGTTGTGCGCAATCTGATGTATTATTTTTGTAAAGCGCCTTGAGTCCCGTTGGAGAAATAAAACTTACTTACTAACTTACTTACTAACTGTCTGAGTTAAGTCTTTGCTTACTTAAACTAGAGTAGAAATCTCTTTAGTAATATGTCTGATTTGAAGTGTTCTATAGCATGCTATAGCTGTGTGAGACACTGTTTTCTTATTTTGTAAATGAGTTATTCGTGGTTATGGTTAAGCAATGTACGATGACTCATACTATTAATTGTAACAATCTAGATCATATTGCAATGAAATATTGTATATTTAACCTAATAAATGTTTAAAAGGCACTTAGATACATTAGATTACAAGTCATTCTCTGCAATAAAAAATGACCAACCCTTTATAGCTGTATGTTTGTCAGGGTCAAATTACTTTTTGCTGATCAAATATGAGTCAGATGTCTACTTGTCCTCATATTAATACGATGGAAGTCAATATACTGTACCATATATGAAGACTAATGCATGTAACACAGGGGTTCCCAATCTTTTTTGAATCACGGCACCCTAGAGTATCAGAATCTTTTCACGGCACCCCTAAGCCAAAAATAAAATAATTAGACTGGGTTTATATGCGATTCGTAAGGTCAGTTATGTGGTAAAGGACAGTATTTGCTTCTGTTTGTACAAAGTTTATGATTGGCAGCCACCAGCACTGGTTTTGTTCATACATAAGGAACCATTAATAATTTGAGTTGGTCCTGGACCACCAACCCAGGGCAAAATTTGATGCACGCCTTCAGCGCGCACACCGTCCCCCTGTCGCCTTTACAGATGTTGGGAGGGGGATGCAGTTTAAATCCCGGTGGTCGGGATCCCGGCGTTCAAAATCCCGACGCCGGAATCCCGAACTCCAAAATCCCGACACTTTCTTCCCTCGGAGGGAGAATAAATTAGTGTGCCGAGCGTAGCGAGGCACCGGGCCCGCAAGGGGGGGCGATCCACGTCCCCCCCTTGTCGGGATTTCGGCGTTCGGGATTCCGGCGTCGGGATTTTGAACGCCGGGATCCCGACCGCCGGCTTTTCATGCCGAATCCGTTGGGAGGTATGTTCTGCCCTAAAACCAGTGGTAAGTGCTGCGCCATCTACGTAGTGCAGGGGGGTGGGGGGAGCCGGTTAGCACATATAAACATACATACAGAGATTAATGAAACATATGTGCTGACTGCAGGTCCCCAGAGATCAGTAGCATTAGGTCTATCACAGGCTCTCTGCAGGGAATACGGTCATTGGGTCTGCAACAACTAGATCAACAAGCATTAGGTTGACACCACTAGGTTGACAGGCAGCAAGGTCGACATGGCACATATAAAGGTATCTTTCACTGACACAGTAACCGTTTATCCAGGTGAAGTATCTCAAAGGCCAAGGTGGGTGCCTACCATACTCACTGAAGGAGTGGATGAAATACACACGTAGCGGTTTCTTTGTAAATAAGGACAGGTCCCTCTATTCTCATTACCTCACAGCGGAGGCGTGTATATGAAAAGAGGAAGAGGACCGGTCTCAGTAAAAAAGCATTTATTAAAGGTAACACCTGAAATGTGGCTTATGGCCAATAACCACATACAGAAGTCCAAATAAACAATACTTAAACAATAATGAATAAAAAAGAACTCACTTCTTCTGCCAACATGTTTCGGCGGTCGCAGCCGCCTTTTTCAAGGTGAAGAGTGAGTAACCTGGCAGTGTTTAAGTAGCACATGGAGAAAGCACATCCGGGTCAAATCCAATTAAAAAATAATAGTGAAAAACAAGTGTGGTGATGCCTTAATAGAGTCCTTATGGACTCGTTTTATCCATTAATGGAACAGCTAAAGTGATGGCATTGAAATAAAAGGGTTAAATGTTATAAAAAGCGGGGTAGAGTACAGTGGAACGCTTAATAGCGTTCCTACTTCCGCGTCGTGGAACGCATATTGGTAACCCTCGCCCTAATAGGGCAGCGTGTGTCACATGTATATTCACTGACACGCAGATCGGGCACCGCTTCCGCGCTGTGGAACGCACAGCCGGAAGATAGTGTCATCTTAGATGGATCAGCGCGGCACGTGTGACATACACGTACGCTGACTAGAATAGCTGCTTCCGCGCTGTGAAACGCACAGCCGGAAGCCAGTGGTGCTTATTTCTCAGCCGTGACACGCAAGGCCAGGAATGGCGATCGTGTCACAGGCTGTGTGGTCCCACAGTGGGGATAATAATATACGTGGGGCGAAAAATACATATACAGTGTAATATATGAAAATATGCTGGCATAAGGTGCCAATATAAAGGGCGATAGGAATATGTGTTGGTGCACCAATCAAATGATTCCCCCTTTTTTGAAGGGGAACAGGGATATTGTATGTGATTCCTCCATTTCCAGAACAATAATATAACGAAGTACATAGTGCAAAAAATGCAAAAAAGTGCAAAACAGTGCATATACATAATGTCAATCTATATAATTACAATGTTTTTAATATTAAAACTACATGATCAATACATAAAAGCCTATATATAAAAACATATAAAAATTATAGTTTAATATATAGAGATAGGGACATATATATAAAGAACCTATACAAATGTATATAAAAGAGTATATAAAAAGAGGATAATGTAAGTGTTAAGAACAGACTAAAATTACAGAAACCATTTAAGCTCGAAATCATGGTTTAAGCCTTCAGGGGATAGGGTGGACAAATTGAAAATCCACCTCATTTCTGTTTGTGCGAGGCGGACATCTCTATTATTATGCCTCCAATTATTCTTAACTGCCTCTAATCCCCAAAAACCAGTGATATATTTGGGGGAGCTATTATGTGTTTCGGTAAAATGTAATGAAAAAGGGTGTTCTTTAAAACCTCTTTTAATATTCCTCACATGTTCGGCAAGGCGAACTTTAAGGTTTCTTTTCGTTTTGCCGATATACAATTTGTCACATGCGCATCTGATGCAATAAACAACATAATTCGTATTACATGTAATGAATTGTTTGGGTTTAATGGTAGAGTTTTTAAGTTGGATTTCTGTGAATTTTCTGACCGCTGATGGGCATGCTGTCACGGCAGAAGGGCTGGATGGAGTCGTGTGGTGCACAGAAGCTGGAGACGGACCAGGGCGAGTAGGATTGAAACGTGCAGGTTTAATAACTGATTTCATAAATAATAAGTTCACTTAAATACTTCTTTAAGTGGCAAAAGAATAAATCAATAAGTCCAGCACAATATACTGCCAGTGGTAATTCTGGAACCAGTCTTTAGGTGAGCCAGAGTACATAGAAGAAGATGCAGGAAGAGGTTGATTTGATGATGGAAGAAATGGATCCGGAAGACTGGAAGAGGATGGAATGGATGGATGATGAAGAAAGGGAATTCTGGAACAAGCAGGGACCAGCACTAGATAGCGCTTGCAGCATTGGTGTCAGGAGAAAACCTTCCTTGGATAAGGTGCAGGGAGCAAGGCACCAGAGTCAGGAGAGAGACCCAGGATCCAGGAGTCAGCTCGGAGTAGTGAACGACTCAGAAGACTCATTGCACTGACACGGATCAGCCTGGGCAGCTCCACTATATCCCCAGGGAGTGGCTGCCATTGGCTGTCCGTGCAGGATGAGGAGGAACTCTCTACTCTGGCCCAATCCGCTACCTGCCCTTACTCAAGATGGCGCCGCCGGCCTCCCGGCGCCGCAATCGTCAAGGATGCTGCTACCTGATGCTCCGTCGCTGCCGCCTCTACCCAGCGCTGCCCCCACCTGCCCGCCTCAGAGTGGAGCCTGCACACGCTAGCCGGCGGCGGGCGCGGACGGGTGAGTACTGTACCCGCCGCGCTCCGTCGCGGCTGCGTGTGACAGTACCCCCCCTTTTCAGGGTGGCCCCAGGACGCCTATGGGCCTTGTGAGGATTTCGCTGCAGAAATTGCTTAATCAGCTTTGGAGCATGCAAATCAACGGAGTCCACCCAAGAGTTCTCTTCAGGACCAAAACCGACCCACTCCACCAGATACTGAGTACGAGCATTGCGGTGACGAGAGTCTATGATACGTCTTACCTCGAATTCGATCCCACTCTCGGAGTTAATCTTGGGTGGTTTGGGAACCTTCTTCTGATAAGAGTTCAATCTTAAAGGCTTGAGGAGGGACACATGAAAGGAATTCGAGATCCTTAGGGAAGGAGGAAGTTGAAGTCTATAAGCGACTGGATTAATGACTTGGGTGATAGCATATGGCCCAATGTACCGGGGAGCCAGTTTCATAGAAGGCAGACGGAGGCGTATATGACGGGTAGATAGCCATACCCGATCCCCGAGTTTTAATCTGGGCGCTGCTCTTCTTCTCCTGTCCGCCATTCTCTTATATCGAGCAGAAGATTTAAGGAGAGCGGTGTGGACATCCGACCAAATCTTCGCAAAGCGTTGGAGGGAAGTGGTCGCTGCAGGAACTTCAGAAGAGGGTAATTCTGAGAAGTCTGGAGATCGTGGATGTTTACCAAATACGGTAAAGAAGGGCGTGGTTCCGGAGGAAGAGTGATAGGAGTTGTTATGCATAAATTCTGCCCACGGGAGGAGATCTACCCAGTCATCTTGCGAGGACGAGATGAACAATCGAATAAAGGCCTCCAAGTCCTGATTCACCCGTTCCGTCTGGCCGTTGGTCTGGGGATGAAAGGCAGTAGAAAACTTGAGGTTAACCTTTACCGTGGCACAGAGAGCTCTCCAGAATTTCGCCACGAACTGTACTCCGCGATCAGACACAATTTCTTTGGGCAGACCATGTAATTTAAAAATGGTGGAAATGAATAGCTGAGCCAGTACTGGAGCAGAGGGAAGACCTTTTAATGGGACGAAATGGACCATTTTTGAGAATCGGTCAACCACTACCCAGATTGCTGTATGACCTATGGAAGGAGGCAACTCGCAAATGAAGTCCATAGATAGATGAGTCCATGGTTCTGTGGGAATGGCCAGAGGACGGAGAGGACCAACAGGAGTTGTTCTGGGCACCTTATGCTGAGCACATTTTACACAAGACGCGATGAAGTTGGTGACGTCGTGACGAATGGTTGGCCACCAATAAGAACGTGACAGGAACATCAAGGTCTTCTGTATTCCTGCGTGACCTGCGAAACGGGAGGAATGTGCCCATGATAATATTTTTTTTCGCAGTTCGAGAGGAACAAACGTCTTGCCTGGAGGAGGAATT
Organism: Crinia signifera; assembly: GCF_055691185.1. Lineage (NCBI taxonomy): Eukaryota > Metazoa > Chordata > Amphibia > Anura > Myobatrachidae > Crinia > Crinia signifera. The sequence continues at coordinate 79,920,635 of NC_139227.1, forward strand.
GGCTGTACGGACACTTGAGCAAAAACCACTGGATCAAGGATTGGACGAGGAAGAATCTCTATATCAGAAGTCGTTTCAAAGGAACGGGATAGGGCGTCAGCTTTAATATTAGTGGTGCCAGGTCGAAATTTAATTTGAAAATTAAAACGTTCGAAAAACATAGCCCATCGGGCTTGACGAGCAGTGAGGCATTGAACTTGTTTGAGAAAGGACAAATTCTTGTGATCTGAATACACGGTGATCTTATGCCGCGCACCCTCCAGAAGGTATCGCCACTCCTCTAACGCAGTTTTGACAGCAAGTAACTCTTGTTCCCCAATGGGGTAATTCTTCTCTGCCGGAAGGAATTTTTTGGAGAGGAAAGCACAAGGATGTAATTCTTGATCCTCTCCTTTTTGTGACAAGATGGCCCCAATACCTTCCGAGGATGCGTCCACCTCGAGGATGAAGGGCTTGTCGAGATCTGGTTGGAGGAGAATGGGTGCCGTCATAAACGCCCTCTTTAACTGTTGGAAGGCTGAGAATGCTTCTGGCGGCCATTGACTTGGATCAACTCCTTTGTGGGTAAGAGCTGTGAGGGGAGCAGCGATGGTAGAGAAGTTCCGGATGAATCGCCGGTAATAATTTGAGAATCCTAAAAATCTCTGAATTCCCTTGAGTGTCGTGGGAGGTGCCCAGTCTTGGATCGCTCTCACCTTCTCTGGATCCATCTCGATACCAGTAGCAGAGAGAATGTGGCCTAGGAATGGAATGGAGGTGACTTCAAAAACGCATTTTTCCAACTTACAGAATAGTTGATTTTGACGAAGACGTCGTAGCACCTCGGACACGGTCTGTCTGTGATGTTGAAGATTGGAGGAGAAGATGAGTATATCGTCTAGATAGACTACAATGGAATGGTACAGCAAGTCCCGGAAGATATCATTCACGAACTGTTGGAAGACGGCAGGGGCGTTGCAAAGGCCGAAGGGCATCACCAGATATTCATAGTGACCGTCTCTTGTATTAAAAGCCGTCTTCCACTCGTCACCGGAACGGATTCGTATCAAGTTGTAGGCCCCTCGTAGGTCCAATTTGGTGAAGACAGTCGCTCCTCTGATTTTATCAAACAGTTCTGTGATAAGGGGTAAGGGATAGCGATTCTTTATAGTGATGTCGTTCAGACCTCTATAGTCGATACAAGGCCGAAGACCGCCATCTTTCTTTTTCACAAAGAAAAACCCAGCCCCGGCCGGAGAGGTAGAAGGTCGGATGAACCCCTTGTTTAAGTTCTCTTGGATGTACAAGGACATGGCCTCAGTCTCGGGTAGCGACAGAGGATAGATGCGGCCACGAGGAGGAAATTTCCCAGCCATCAATTCTATTGGGCAGTCCCAAGGCCGGTGGGGAGGTAAAGTGTCAGCACCTCCTTTACTGAAGACATCTGTAAATGGACGATACGGTACGGGTATAGACAAGGGTGGAGCTGAAGAAGATGAAGAGCAGTTATCCTCACATTGTGGATGGGTCTGGTAGACCGGAAGGATCTGAGGAATGCAAGTAGACTGGCAGACTGTTCCCCAGGCCTTGATCTCCATAGTGGTCCAATCAATTTGTGGATTATGTTTGGAGAGCCAGGGAAGACCCAGGACCATTTGATGAGAAGATTGTGGAAGAATGAAGAATTGAATGGTCTCTTGATGTAAGGCTCCGATGAGCAACTTCAGCGGAATGGTTTGATGAGTGATTTGTCCACTCCGAATTCGACTCCCATCCACAGCCGTGAGGACCAGCGAATGATCCAGAGGTTGCACAGGCAGGGCATGCTGGTTGACGAAAGAAGAAGAAAGGAAGTTCCCCGCTGCTCCAGAATCCAATAAGGCTTGAAGTCTTCTCTCGCCTTGGGGACACACAAGAGTCACTGGAATAGTAGAGTCAGTAGAAGAGGGAGATGGAAACAATACTCCTAATCGGACCTCCCTCTGGGGGATTAGGAGCGGTCGTTTCCCGGCCGCAGTGGGCAGGCAGCCAATAGGTGAGCAGATGAGCCACAGTACATACACAAATTCTCTCGCCGTCTTCGGAACTTCTCCTCGAGGGACAGGCGGGAACGATTGATTTGCATGGGTTCATCAGCTGGTGCAGCAGGCGAAGGAATTGCCTTGGGACCCGGAGCAACATTGGGAGAGAAACGAGGACGAAGGCGATCAGAACGATTCCTCTCAAGTTGGCGTTCTTGGAGTCGCAGGTCGACTTTGGTACATAGGGAGATGAGTTCTGCCAGGGTGGAAGGAGGATCGCGAGTTGCTAACTCGTCTTTGATGCGCCCAGCCAGACCGTTCCAGAAGGCAGATACGAGAGCCTCTTCGTTCCATCGAAGTTCGGACGCCAGGGTTTGGAACTGTACGACATATTGTCCCACTGGGCGACTGCCTTGACGAATCCTCAGGATCTCCGTGGCTGCAGAGGACACTCTGCCGGGCTCGTCGAATATACGACGGAAGGAGGCCACAAACTCTTCATAATTATTGAGAAGAGGGTCCGTACGCTCCCAGAGGGGGGACACCCACTCCAGGGCTGGACCAGCCAGTAGGGATACGATGTAGGCCACCCGGGTTTTGGGCGAAGGGAAATTGGAAGGCTGGAGGGTAAAATGCACGTCACATTGATTTAGGAATCCTCGACATCCTCTCGGAGACCCGTCATATTTACTGGGTGTCGACAGCTGTAGATGGTGAGGAACAGATGGACTCGCAGGAGCAGGAGGGGCAGAGACTCCAGCAGTGGGTGCGGCCGAAGCTGAGGGAGCCGCCTGAGGTGGTGACAAGGACTGGAGGAAGTGAGCCACTTGACGCTGGGTAGTTTCTACTTGTTCCAGGCGAGCCATGATGCCTTGAAGAACATCCGTCATGGAAGCCTGTGCTTCACCCGATTCCATCGGGTCAGTGCAAACTGTCACGGCAGAAGGGCTGGATGGAGTCGTGTGGTGCACAGAAGCTGGAGACGGACCAGGGCGAGTAGGATTGAAACGTGCAGGTTTAATAACTGATTTCATAAATAATAAGTTCACTTAAATACTTCTTTAAGTGGCAAAAGAATAAATCAATAAGTCCAGCACAATATACTGCCAGTGGTAATTCTGGAACCAGTCTTTAGGTGAGCCAGAGTACATAGAAGAAGATGCAGGAAGAGGTTGATTTGATGATGGAAGAAATGGATCCGGAAGACTGGAAGAGGATGGAATGGATGGATGATGAAGAAAGGGAATTCTGGAACAAGCAGGGACCAGCACTAGATAGCGCTTGCAGCATTGGTGTCAGGAGAAAACCTTCCTTGGATAAGGTGCAGGGAGCAAGGCACCAGAGTCAGGAGAGAGACCCAGGATCCAGGAGTCAGCTCGGAGTAGTGAACGACTCAGAAGACTCATTGCACTGACACGGATCAGCCTGGGCAGCTCCACTATATCCCCAGGGAGTGGCTGCCATTGGCTGTCCGTGCAGGATGAGGAGGAACTCTCTACTCTGGCCCAATCCGCTACCTGCCCTTACTCAAGATGGCGCCGCCGGCCTCCCGGCGCCGCAATCGTCAAGGATGCTGCTACCTGATGCTCCGTCGCTGCCGCCTCTACCCAGCGCTGCCCCCACCTGCCCGCCTCAGAGTGGAGCCTGCACACGCTAGCCGGCGGCGGGCGCGGACGGGTGAGTACTGTACCCGCCGCGCTCCGTCGCGGCTGCGTGTGACACATGCTTTACACATAGCGCAGTCTCCACAGCGGTGAAACCCATTATTACGCGTAGAGATAATATTCTGTTCCATCAAAGCGCTATTGACAAGTTTATCTCTTAAATTCGCGGCGCGTCTATATATAAACTTGGGTTTATTCGGTAAAATCTTAACTAGGATGGGATCCTCAAGTAAAAGTTTCCAGTTTTGTTTAAAAACCTGTTCGATAGAACGATGGTATGCATTATATTGTGTGCTGAAGGCTATAGTATACTGCTGGTTTTGAGAGGTATCTCCTATGGGTTTATCTTGGAGTAATTCATCCCTAGACATAGATCTAGTTTCTTCTAAGGCTCTCTCCAGCAGTGGCGGGCTGGGCCGGGGGGCAGGGTGCCACATGCCCCCCGGGCCGGTATGTATTTCAGTGTCTGTCGGCCAGGAGATAAACAATGCTAATCAGGGGCAGAACTACTGCCGTGCAGTGAGTGCAACGGAGCCCAAGCAAGTTCATTGTGCCGGCTGCCATCTGCAACGCTGCCGCCGTTTCCGCCCCTTTTTTTTTTCAACTTAAAGTTCGGCATCCGGCGTGAGGACTTGCAGACGGAAAAGGTTGATGGCTGACTGGATGTTGCGCCGCCGCAGCAGCGGTGTGTGTGTGTGACAGATCGGATCTTTGCTGCTGTGGATCCGATCTGAGACACTGCTCCCACAGCCCGGTGACAGCCGTCTGTGAGGCTGTGTCAGCTGCCAGTGCGTTCTAAACTCAGCTGTGTGATAGGGAGCGCAGGCAGCCAAGATGGCGCCCGGAGCGGCATAGGGGGGCGGGGCAGTGGCGTTCCGAGGCCGAACGGCGGGAAGCTAGGGGGGACAGGCAAGTATGCCTGACCCCTTTTCACACCTGGCACTACGGCCAGCCAGTCAGGGGGGAGCGGGGGAGAGCCCGGCCGGGAGGGGGTTAAAAGGCAGAGCTGGCGGGGGAGGCTGCATTCCACGAGGAAACGCAGCCAGGCAACGGGCGGCAGGAGGCGGGGGAGGGTCGAGCTAAGTGCATAGTGCAGGGTGGGGGGTGTTCGGCCCCGGGTAGAGGGGCCTCAGTGGCGGGAAGAAGCGGTGCGCAAGGCATCGGGACAGGAGGAGCCAGCTGAGGTTCGCAGATTCACCCTCGGTCGGGCCGCACGCCAGGCTCTAGCTGTCGACGGCAGGCCGTCCGGCTGCGCGCCAGGAAGGGGGTGATCCGCAGGGGGCTGGCTCACGGGAGGGGGCGTAGCCGAGGGCCTACAGCGTAGGCAGGGGCACGCCCCACGTCATAAATCAATGAAGGTCATTGACAGGTTGCTTGCCTTGCCCACCGTTCTCTGTCCCTACCCTGCATTATGTAATTAGGAGCCTAAATAAACTGTGGCCAATGATTCAATCCCAAGTACTGTCTCGGAGCATTATTTCGGTTGGGGTTGGGAGTGAGGTCACACGAGGGACACAGCACACAGCCCTCGCACCCTTAAGGGAGCGCAGGCAGCCAAGATGGCGCCCGGAGCGGCATAGGGGGGCGGGGCAGTGGCGTTCCGAGGCCGAACGGCGGGAAGCTAGGGGGGACAGGCAAGTATGCCTGACCCCTTTTCACACCTGGCACTACGGCCAGCCAGTCAGGGGGGAGCAGGGGAGAGCCCGGCCGGGAGGGGGTTAAAAGGCAGAGCTGGCGGGGGAGGCTGCATTCCACGAGGAAACGCAGCCAGGCAGCAGATCCCACCCACCCATCCCATTTTTGCGCAGGTAGGGGCCGGGACTCTGAAGGAATCGGGCATTGCAAGAGGGGGGCATGAAAGTAGGGGCCAGGCGAGGGGTGAGAGGTAATTAGGGGGCACAGGATTGTGTGTCATGAAATTGCATCCGGCGTGAGGACTTGCAGACGGAAAAGGTTGATGGCTGACTGGATGTTGCGCCGCCGCAGCAGCGGTGTGTGTGTGTGACAGATCGGATCTTTGCTGCTGTGGATCCGATCTGAGACACTGCTCCCACAGCCCGGTGACAGCCGTCTGTGAGGCTGTGTCAGCTGCCAGTGCGTTCTAAACTCAGCTGTGTGATTGTGCACTGCAGCCTGCGCCGGGAGTGGCTGGCGCGCAGGCTGCACAGTAAGCAGAAAGGAAGCCAGAGCCAAACGGCCATGCTGCATTTAACCCCATCCAGCCCAGCTCCCTAATGTGTTGGTAAGTCAGTGGCCACTGGCTACCAGAAGGGGACAAACATAACAAAAATAAAGGAGGTCATGTGGGATGTGTATCTTGGGTACAGTCAGTGAAAGCAGGGTGTGTAGTGGGAGTAAAGGATTATAGGGTGTACGTGGGTGTGGCTGGGATAGAAGGTTGTGGGGTGTATATTGGGGGACAGGATATGGGGTGTTTGAAGGAGATATGGGGAGTAGGGTATGGGTTGCATGTGGTGAGATATGGGCAGCCTGGATGCTGGGTCCTGGGGTAGCAGCGCATGGCCACTCACCACCCACCGACATGGCTCTGTGTGGTGTGTGTTTAGCTTCTTGGGTTCTGATGCGCTTAAAAGAGGACCGACAGACATTTGAAATATGGCACCTGCCCATCAGCCTATCAGAGTTCACGGACCACCAGCCTCAGTTAGTGATTGACTTGCAGACCGCAAGCTCCAATTGGTTCACTAGCCTGCGCCATATTTCAAATGTCTGTCGACCATGGTATGAGCCGCTCAGCAGCATAGCGCTGTATATATCCTTATGTTCTTGGTTTTCTCTACATTGGGAGTTTTACACCCTCCCCTATACAACAGCTGTAACTGCGCCCTTGGTTCTCCTTTTCATTACCATGCAGCATAAGTGTTTAATGATGCCACTTGGGGACTAGAGGACATGGCGCAACACTCCAGGTTTTAGTAATAGCAAATCTTTTTTAGGAAGTTCCGGGACTAAGCATGTCCCGCCTTCAGGGAAAATAGTGACAACAAGGTAGGATTTTCTACGTCATTGGTTTGTCGCTACCTTTCCTGAAGACAGAACATGCTGAGTTCCAAAACATCCATAAAAATTAGTTATTACTAAATCCTGGAATCTAGCCCCCCTAGGGCAACAAGACGCCCATTTGCTAAATATTCTTACTATAGGTATCAGTATCCTACATTATATATTATTGTATTCTAATAGGTGCAGCTCCAGAAGCTGTTTCATCTTTGCTGTATATTAGGGGGTGGGGGGGTGGGTGGGGGGGAATAGTGGTGAGGGTGGGCCGTTTGCTTGAGTTGCCCCCCGGGCTGAAAGTTGCCAGCCAGCCCCTGCTCTCCAGTGATGTATTATCATAGCCTTTATTTAAGAACTTGTCCTTCATTTTTTTGGCACTAACTTCAAAATTGGTTGAATTCGAACAATTGCGTTTTAGACGCACAAATTGTCCTTTAGGGACATTCGATACCCATCTTTTGAGATGGTTACTGGAAGGACAAATATAGGAGTTGGAGTCGGAGGGCTTATAATACACTGTGGTTTCAAGTTTACCATTCTCCACAAAGATCTTCAAATCAAGGAAATTAACTTCTACTTTGCTGATGTTAAACGTGAGTTGAATGTTAAAACAATTCTGGTTAAGATACTCACAGAATTTATTCAATTCTGCCTCCTGCCCCCTCCACACAAACAAAACATCATCGATGTACCTCCACCATTGGACCAGGTTTGCACCCCAGTCATGCCCGTGCCATACCATCAGGTTCTCCCATCTGGCCATGAACAGGTTGGCATAACTGGGGGCAAACCTGGTCCCCATGGCGGTACCCACCTCTTGGACATAAAAACAACCATTAAAATTAAAATAGTTGTTGAGTAAAATAAACTCTATACCCTTGGTCAATAGACTCTGTAGATCAGGTGAAATGGTCGTTTCGGCCAAAGCAACTTCCACAGACTGTATACCATCCGTATGCCGAATAATAGTATACAGGGATGTGACGTCTGCTGTAATAAGAAAACAGTCATCATCCCATGAAACATATTTAATCTTGTTAAGAATGTCTTTGGTGTCTTTGAGGTGCGACTTATTTGTAAGTACCATCGGTTGTAGATGATGATCTATGTAAAAGGACAGATTGGCCGTAATACTATTAGTCCCAGCAACTATGGGGCGTCCTGGGGGGTTAGTGGGATTCTTATGAATCTTTGGCAAGAGATAGAGCACCGGCACAGAATACTCATCCCTTACCAAAAACTCAGCCGTCTCGTTCTTAAGTGTGCCAGATGTAACAAATCCTTCAATTAACACTCTTAAGTTGGATAAGATCCTATGTGATGGGTCTGTCTTCAATTTTCGATAAGTGACACCATCATTGAGTTGGCGTAAGGCCTCGGCTATGTACATGGATTTATTTAAAACAACGACCGCTCCGCCCTTGTCGGCCGGCTTTATAATAATATTGGTGTTTTCCCGTAAACCCTCGACTGCTTCTCTTTCTATTTGGGTAAGATTATGCTTGAAGGTGGGTAGATTTTCCTTCAAAGTTTGAAATTCACTATTAACTATTTTTTGGAAAGATTCTATGAAACAGCCTTTGATGTATTGGGGATTAAATGTAGAAGGTTTCTTAAAAGGATTAATGTTTACCTCAGTATCTGAGGGTTCCTTAGCAGCAAAAAACTTTTTTAAAGTAATTTTACGGACAAATTTGTTAACGTCCAAATACAAGTCGAAAAAATTAAGAGGGTTACTTGGGGCATATTTAAGTCCTTTTTGCAATACCAATGTTTGTCCCTCAGTAAGCACATGGTCGCTAAGGTTATAGATCTTAGTGATCTTATCCTCTGAATTATCGATAGTGGATTGAGGGAATCTAAGAATTCTCTTCTTTCTATTCCTTTTACGTAATCCACCTTTTTTACCCCTTTTAGTTTTCTTCTTTTTATTCTTCTTTCTAACAATATTCTTTTTTGTTAGTGTGGAACTCACAGATAAAGATGACGTGGCATTTAATTCGTCCTCCATGTTGGACGGTGTCTGTCTAAAAAATTCGTAGTATGTTGATCTAACGCATTGAATCTATTGTGAGAGGCATACCTCCCAACCCAATTTAAATCATGATCTCTCTCAGGCTCCCTATTTCTAAATTGTTGTTGTACTGGAAAAACAGGATCATTTCTCCTGTTTTCCCAATTTTTGAAGCCATTTTTATGGGTAACTTTCTTCCAGGGTTTGGGTTTAAATTGTTGTTTAGGAGTCCTTTGCGGTAATGGAGTCCTAGGTAAATTAGTTCTAAGGACTTCACTATATAGTGGTCTCTCTATCGGTTGATGTTGATTGACCTGTCTTCTATTATTAGTCCGTTCGTTTCGCGGAGTTGATTTATTGGGGTTCGGTCGATGCCGTAATACTGGTGGCCCTGGATCGGGTCTCCCAGCTGGAACAGCATCTTTTTCTCCCTCCTCTGCGTGCCTATCACGTTGAAACTTTTTCTGTTTTCTACGCATTAGTTCTTTCTCATTTTTTTGGAGTTTAGTTTTAATGATATTTTCAAGCTCTTTATATTCTGCTTGATTTTTGAAAGGGTCTATCAATGACTCTAATTTCTTGATATCAGATTCAACATCCTCCATTTCGGACTTTCTTTCATGGATAATTAATTCCATTAAAGAAATAGAACATGTATTAAGGATTTTATCCCATCTCTGTACAAACATTTTAGAAGGGTTGTTAAAAGATGCTTTTTTTAAAATTTGAAGGCCTTTAGGTATTAATTGTACTGATAAGTACTTTTCTAGAGTAGTGATCTCCCACCAAAGGCGGCTTTCTTTTAGAAGAGTTTTCTCTAATCTCGACATAACATTATCTAATGTGTCATCAAGTATCTCGATATCATCAATTTTATCTAGTGAAAACACAGTATTTATGTGCTGTTGACGTGTATTCCTGTGAACAAACATAATAGCAGCCTAGAACGATATTTCAAACAAGTGCAAATATACAATGGTAAAAAAAGGGGGGGTGTGAAAAGTCCCAAGGCGCTATAGTATCCTTGCTGCCACTGGACCAAAAGGGAGACCCACTGTAGTAGTCCCGCTGGTAGATGCCTCAGGAAAAAAGAAGGTCTGGTGGCGCTGAATATTTGTATAGTCCACAGGATGATGTTTGTCTCGTGAAGTGGAGAAACAAAAAATAAACTTGTGTTAGAATGGGGAACACAATGAGAGTGTTGAGGTGAAACACCCAAGCAAGGGAAAGGGATCCGTACCCAGACTCACAGATAGAGGTGTGTGTACACGTGTATCAAGGTATCTTTAGGGGACCACCGATGTGTGTGATCTATGGACCAATACCGAGTAAGATGGGCTGGTATCCAGCGATTCGTACCGTACTCACTGTATATACAGGAGCTTGACACATATAAAGGTATCTTTCACTGACACAGTAACCGTTTATCCAGGTGAAGTATCTCAAAGGCCAAGGTGGGTGCCTACCATACTCACTGAAGGAGTGGATGAAATACACACGTAGCGGTTTCTTTGTAAATAAGGACAGGTCCCTCTATTCTCATTACCTCACAGCGGAGGCGTGTATATGAAAAGAGGAAGAGGACCGGTCTCAGTAAAAAAGCATTTATTAAAGGTAACACCTGAAATGTGGCTTATGGCCAATAACCACATACAGAAGTCCAAATAAACAATACTTAAACAATAATGAATAAAAAAGAACTCACTTCTTCTGCCAACATGTTTCGGCGGTCGCAGCCGCCTTTTTCAAGGTGAAGAGTGAGTAACCTGGCAGTGTTTAAGTAGCACATGGAGAAAGCACATCCGGGTCAAATCCAATTAAAAAATAATAGTGAAAAACAAGTGTGGTGATGCCTTAATAGAGTCCTTATGGACTCGTTTTATCCATTAATGGAACAGCTAAAGTGATGGCATTGAAATAAAAGGGTTAAATGTTATAAAAAGCGGGGTAGAGTACAGTGGAACGCTTAATAGCGTTCCTACTTCCGCGTCGTGGAACGCATATTGGTAACCCTCGTCCTAATAGGGCAGTGTGTGTCACATGTATATTCACTGACACGCAGATCGGGCACCGCTTCCGCGCTGTGGAACGCACAGCCGGAAGATAGTGTCATCTTAGATGGATCAGCGCGGCACGTGTGACATACACGTACGCTGACTAGAATAGCTGCTTCCGCGCTGTGAAACGCACAGCCGGAAGCCAGTGGTGCTTATTTCTCAGCCGTGACACGCAAGGCCAGGAATGGCGATCGTGTCACAGGCTGTGTGGTCCCACAGTGGGGATAATAATATACGTGGGGCGAAAAATACATATACAGTGTAATATATGAAAATATGCTGGCATAAGGTGCCAATATAAAGGGCGATAGGAATATGTGTTGGTGCACCAATCAAATGATTCCCCCTTTTTTGAAGCGGAACAGCGCGGAGGCGGTGCCCGATCTGCGTGTCAGTGAATATACATGTGACACACGCTGCCCTATTAGGACGAGGGTTACCAATATGCGTTCCACGACGCGGAAGTAGGAACGCTATTAAGCGTTCCACTGTACTCTACCCCGCTTTTTATAACATTTAACCCTTTTATTTCAATGCCATCACTTTAGCTGTTCCATTAATGGATAAAACGAGTCCATAAGGACTCTATTAAGGCATCACCACACTTGTTTTTCACTATTATTTTTTAATTGGATTTGACCCGGATGTGCTTTCTCCATGTGCTACTTAAACACTGCCAGGTTACTCACTCTTCACCTTGAAAAAGGCGGCTGCGACCGCCGAAACATGTTGGCAGAAGAAGTGAGTTCTTTTTTATTCATTATTGTTTAAGTATTGTTTATTTGGACTTCTGTATGTGGTTATTGGCCATAAGCCACATTTCAGGTGTTACCTTTAATAAATGCTTTTTTACTGAGACCGGTCCTCTTCCTCTTTTCATATACACGCCTCCGCTGTGAGGTAATGAGAATAGAGGGACCTGTCCTTATTTACAAAGAAACCGCTACGTGTGTATTTCATCCACTCCTTCAGTGAGTATGGTAGGCACCCACCTTGGCCTTTGAGATACTTCACCTGGATAAACGGTTACTGTGTCAGTGAAAGATACCTTTATATGTGTCAAGCTCCTGTATATACAGTGAGTACGATACGAATCGCTGGATACCAGCCCATCTTACTCGGTATTGGTCCATAGATCACACACATCGGTGGTCCCCTAAAGATACCTTGATACACGTGTACACACACCTCTATCTGTGAGTCTGGGTACGGATCCCTTTCCCTTGCTTGGGTGTTTCACCTCAACACTCTCATTGTGTTCCCCATTCTAACACAAGTTTATTTTTTGTTTCTCCACTTCACGAGACAAACATCATCCTGTGGACTATACAAATATTCAGCGCCACCAGACCTTCTTTTTTCCTGAGGCATCTACCAGCGGGACTACTACAGTGGGTCTCCCTTTTGGTCCAGTGGCAGCAAGGATACTATAGCGCCTTGGGACTTTTCACACCCCCCCTTTTTTTACCATTGTATATTTGCACTTGTTTGAAATATCGTTCTAGGCTGCTATTATGTTTGTTCACAGGAATACACGTCAACAGCACATAAATACTGTGTTTTCACTAGATAAAATTGATGATATCGAGATACTTGATGACACATTAGATAATGTTATGTCGAGATTAGAGAAAACTCTTCTAAAAGAAAGCCGCCTTTGGTGGGAGATCACTACTCTAGAAAAGTACTTATCAGTACAATTAATACCTAAAGGCCTTCAAATTTTAAAAAAAGCATCTTTTAACAACCCTTCTGAAATGTTTGTACAGAGATGGGATAAAATCCTTAATACATGTTCTATTTCTTTAATGGAATTAATTATCCATGAAAGAAAGTCCGAAATGGAGGATGTTGAATCTGATATCAAGAAATTAGAGTCATTGATAGACCCTTTCAAAAATCAAGCAGAATATAAAGAGCTTGAAAATATCATTAAAACTAAACTCCAAAAAAATGAGAAAGAACTAATGCGTAGAAAACAGAAAAAGTTTCAACGCGATAGGCACGCAGAGGAGGGAGAAAAAGATGCTGTTCCAGCTGGGAGACCCGATCCAGGGCCACCAGTATTACGGCATCGACCGAACCCCAATAAATCAACTCCGCGAAACGAACGGACTAATAATAGAAGACAGGTCAATCAACATCAACCGATAGAGAGACCACTATATAGTGAAGTCCTTAGAACTAATTTACCTAGGACTCCATTACCGCAAAGGACTCCTAAACAACAATTTAAACCCAAACCCTGGAAGAAAGTTACCCATAAAAATGGCTTCAAAAATTGGGAAAACAGGAGAAATGATCCTGTTTTTCCAGTACAACAACAATTTAGAAATAGGGAGCCTGAGAGAGATCATGATTTAAATTGGGTTGGGAGGTATGCCTCTCACAATAGATTCAATGCGTTAGATCAACATACTACGAGGCCGAATTTTTTAGACAGACACCGTCCAACATGGAGGACGAATTAAATGCCACGTCATCTTTATCTGTGAGTTCCACACTAACAAAAAAGAATATTGTTAGAAAGAAGAATAAAAAGAAGAAAACTAAAAGGGGTAAAAAAGGTGGATTACGTAAAAGGAATAGAAAGAAGAGAATTCTTACATTCCCTCAATCCACTATCGATAATTCAGAGGATAAGATCACTAAGATCTATAACCTTAGCGACCATGTGCTTACTGAGGGACAAACATTGGTATTGCAAAAAGGACTTAAATATGCCCCAAGTAACCCTATTAATTTTTTCGACTTGTATTTGGACGTTAACAAATTTGTCCGTAAAATTACTTTAAAAAAGTTTTTTGCTGCTAAGGAACCCTCAGATACTGAGGTAAACATTAATCCTTTTAAGAAACCTTCTACATTTAATCCCCAATACATCAAAGGCTGTTTCATAGAATCTTTCCAAAAAATAGTTAATAGTGAATTTCAAACTTTGAAGGAAAATCTACCCACCTTCAAGCATAATCTTACCCAAATAGAAAGAGAAGCAGTCGAGGGTTTACGGGAAAACACCAATATTATTATAAAGCCGGCCGACAAGGGCGGAGCGGTCGTTGTTTTAAATAAATCCATGTACATAGCCGAGGCCTTACGCCAACTCAATGATGGTGTCACTTATCGAAAATTGAAGACAGACCCATCACATAGGATCTTATCCAACTTAAGAGTGTTAATTGAAGGATTTGTTACATCTGGCACACTTAAGAACGAGACGGCTGAGTTTTTGGTAAGGGATGAGTATTCTGTGCCGGTGCTCTATCTCTTGCCAAAGATTCATAAGAATCCCACTAACCCCCCAGGACGCCCCATAGTTGCTGGGACTAATAGTATTACGGCCAATCTGTCCTATTACATAGATCATCATCTACAACCGATGGTACTTACAAATAAGTCGCACCTCAAAGACACCAAAGACATTCTTAACAAGATTAAATATGTTTCATGGGATGATGACTGTTTTCTTATTACAGCAGACGTCACATCCCTGTATACTATTATTCGGCATACGGATGGTATACAGTCTGTGGAAGTTGCTTTGGCCGAAACGACCATTTCACCTGATCTACAGAGTCTATTGACCAAGGGTATAGAGTTTATTTTACTCAACAACTATTTTAATTTTAATGGTTGTTTTTATGTCCAAGAGGTGGGTACCGCCATGGGGACCAGGTTTGCCCCCAGTTATGCCAACCTGTTCATGGCCAGATGGGAGAACCTGATGGTATGGCACGGGCATGACTGGGGTGCAAACCTGGTCCAATGGTGGAGGTACATCGATGATGTTTTGTTTGTGTGGAGGGGGCAGGAGGCAGAATTGAATAAATTCTGTGAGTATCTTAACCAGAATTGTTTTAACATTCAACTCACGTTTAACATCAGCAAAGTAGAAGTTAATTTCCTTGATTTGAAGATCTTTGTGGAGAATGGTAAACTTGAAACCACAGTGTATTATAAGCCCTCCGACTCCAACTCCTATATTTGTCCTTCCAGTAACCATCTCAAAAGATGGGTATCGAATGTCCCTAAAGGACAATTTGTGCGTCTAAAACGCAATTGTTCGAATTCAACCAATTTTGAAGTTAGTGCCAAAAAAATGAAGGACAAGTTCTTAAATAAAGGCTATGATAATACATCACTGGAGAGAGCCTTAGAAGAAACTAGATCTATGTCTAGGGATGAATTACTCCAAGATAAACCCATAGGAGATACCTCTCAAAACCAGCAGTATACTATAGCCTTCAGCACACAATATAATGCATACCATCGTTCTATCGAACAGGTTTTTAAACAAAACTGGAAACTTTTACTTGAGGATCCCATCCTAGTTAAGATTTTACCGAATAAACCCAAGTTTATATATAGACGCGCCGCGAATTTAAGAGATAAACTTGTCAATAGCGCTTTGATGGAACAGAATATTATCTCTACGCGTAATAATGGGTTTCACCGCTGTGGAGACTGCGCTATGTGTAAAGCATGCCCATCAGCGGTCAGAAAATTCACAGAAATCCAACTTAAAAACTCTACCATTAAACCCAAACAATTCATTACATGTAATACGAATTATGTTGTTTATTGCATCAGATGCGCATGTGACAAATTGTATATCGGCAAAACGAAAAGAAACCTTAAAGTTCGCCTTGCCGAACATGTGAGGAATATTAAAAGAGGTTTTAAAGAACACCCTTTTTCATTACATTTTACCGAAACACATAATAGCTCCCCCAAATATATCACTGGTTTTTGGGGATTAGAGGCAGTTAAGAATAATTGGAGGCATAATAATAGAGATGTCCGCCTCGCACAAACAGAAATGAGGTGGATTTTCAATTTGTCCACCCTATCCCCTGAAGGCTTAAACCATGATTTCGAGCTTAAATGGTTTCTGTAATTTTAGCCTGTTCTTAACACTTACATTATCTTCTTTTTATATACTCTTTTATATACATTTGTATAGGTTCTTTATATATATGTCCCTATCTCTATATATTAAACTATAATTTTTATATGTTTTTATATATAGGCTTTTATGTATTGATCATGTAGTTTTAATATTAAGGGGGAATCATTTGATTGGTGCACCAACACATATTCCTATCGCCCTTTATATTGGCACCTTATGCCAGCATATTTTCATATATTACACTGTATATGTATTTTTCGCCCCACGTATATTATTATCCCCACTGTGGGACCACACAGCCTGTGACACGATCGCCATTCCTGGCCTTGCGTGTCACGGCTGAGAAATAAGCACCACTGGCTTCCGGCTGTGCGTTTCACAGCGCGGAAGCAGCTATTCTAGTCAGCGTACGTGTATGTCACACGTGCCGCGCTGATCCATCTAAGATGACACTATCTTCCGGCTGTGCGTTCCACAGCGCGGAAGCGGTGCCCGATCTGCGTGTCAGTGAATATACATGTGACACACGCTGCCCTATTAGGACGAGGGTTACCAATATGCGTTCCACGACGCGGAAGTAGGAACGCTATTAAGCGTTCCACTGTACTCTACTCCGCTTTTTATAACATTTAACCCTTTTATTTCAATGCCATCACTTTAGCTGTTCCATTAATGGATAAAACGAGTCCATAAGGACTCTATTAAGGCATCACCACACTTGTTTTTCACTATTATTTTTTAATTGGATTTGACCCGGATGTGCTTTCTCCATGTGCTACTTAAACACTGCCAGGTTACTCACTCTTCACCTTGAAAAAGGCGGCTGCGACCGCCGAAACATGTTGGCAGAAGAAGTGAGTTCTTTTTTATTCATTATTGTTTAAGTATTGTTTATTTGGACTTCTGTATGTGGTTATTGGCCATAAGCCACATTTCAGGTGTTACCTTTAATAAATGCTTTTTTACTGAGACCGGTCCTCTTCCTCTTTTCATATACACGCCTCCGCTGTGAGGTAATGAGAATAGAGGGACCTGTCCTTATTTACAAAGAAACCGCTACGTGTGTATTTCATCCACTCCTTCAGTGAGTATGGTAGGCACCCACCTTGGCCTTTGAGATACTTCACCTGGATAAACGGTTACTGTGTCAGTGAAAGATACCTTTATATGTGTCAAGCTCCTGTATATACAGTGAGTACGGTACGAATCGCTGGATACCAGCCCATCTTACTCGGTATTGGTCCATAGATCACACACATCGGTGGTCCCCTAAAGATACCTTGATACACGTGTACACACACCTCTATCTGTGAGTCTGGGTACGGATCCCTTTCCCTTGCTTGGGTGTTTCACCTCAACACTCTCATTGTGTTCCCCATTCTAAAGGCCCCCATACACTAGCCGATTTTGGTCAGATTTCTGCCAGATCAGTCGGATCTGGCAGAAATCGGACCAAAATCGGCTAGTTTGGATGTCCCCTCAGATCCGATGCGCGGTCCCGTGCGCATCGGATCTGCGTCGGGTGGTCGGACCTGCTGCACGTCCGACCACCCGACTTGGGACCTAGTGCGGCGGTAGAGGGAGCAGGGGGGGGTGGGGACGCTGCGGGGGACACAGGCGGCATAGAGCCGCGCAGGGGGAGACGGCGGGAGCTGTCAGTATTGAATAAAAAAAAAAAAAGCCCATACAATGCATGGGCGGCCTGTGATTGGCTGAGCGCTCTCTCAGCCAGTCAGCAATTGGCTGAGAGAGCGCTCAGCCAATCACAGGCAGCCCATTCATTGTATAGGCTTTTTTTTTCTACCATTGACACTCAGCTCCCGCCGGCTCCCCCTGCCCGGCTCTATGCCGCCTGTGTCCCCCGCAGCGTCCCCAGCCACCCCCGCTCCCTCTACCGCCTCGCCGCACAGACGCTGGGGGGACACAGACGTGTCACCCGCAGCGTCCCCAGCCCCCCTGCTCCCGCCTCGCCGCACAGACGCTGGGGGGACACAGACGTGTCCCCCGCAGCGTCCCCTGCTCCCTCTACCGCCTCGCTGCACAGACGCTGGGGGGACACAGACGTGTCACCCGCAGCGTCCCCAGCCCCCCTGCTCCCTCTACCGCCTCGCCGCACAGACGCTGGGGGGACACAGACGCTGTCCCCCGCAGCGTCCCCAGCAGCGGGGGACACAGAGTCCCCAGCCCCCCCCCCCCTGCTCCCCGGGTTTTTTTACATGTGATAAATCGAGACGATTTATCACATGTAAAAAATGGCACATCAAGTGCCAGTCTAATCAAGCTCCCCCGGGGAGCAGCCGGGGAAGCTCAGGGGGAAGTCGGGGGCGACTTGTCCTAAGGACAAGTCGCCCTAGTGTATGGGGGCCTTAACACAAGTTTATTTTTTGTTTCTCCACTTCACGAGACAAACATCATCCTGTGGACTATACAAATATTCAGCGCCACCAGACCTTCTTTTTTCCTGAGGCATCTACCAGCGGGACTACTACAGTGGGTCTCCCTTTTGGTCCAGTGGCAGCAAGGATACTATAGCGCCTTGGGACTTTTCACACCCCCCCTTTTTTTACCATAGCAAGGTCGACATGGGTTTAGGTTGACATTGGTCAAGGTCGACATGGGTCTTAGTCGACATGGGTGGTCGAGAGGTCGCCACGCACGGCACACTATTTTATTCTCCCACCACGCCCTAGTGGATGGTAGGGCATGAAATACTGCCTGTCGGCACATGTTGGCTCAAAAAAACAGGGAAAAACCCCATGTCGACCTTTTGACTGTCGACATTGCCCATGTCGACCTAACACTTGTGTCGACCTAATGTCCTGTTGACATATACCCATGTTGACCTAGACCCATGTCGACCTTGACCCATGTCGACCTAGACCCATGTCGACCTTGCTGCCTGTCGACTTAGTGGTGTCGACTTAATGCTTGTCGACCTAGTTGTTGTAGACCAAACAATCCAAACCCCCCCCCACAGCACCGGTAACTCAGCATTAGGAATCACTCGTCATCTAAGCGCACCCTCAGACTCTCATTAGTTAGCTTTCACAGGAGTCTGGGGGTCGGCTTTAACGGAGAGTGAAGCCAAATTATTTGTGACTTGTGGCATCAGCAGTTCCCACAGATTTGCTTAATGAAGCACTCCAAATGTTTGCATATTATAGAGCAGGAAGAGTGTATAGCCTTGGCCATATACGGCCTACACATGGGCAATTTCAAAATGCACTGAAATCTCTCCGTGTGTAGGGGCCATAGTGATAGTTATCGCCTGACGATTAATATCCAGCATGCTGGAAAAATCTAGTTAATCCCTGGTCAGGGCCAGTATTCTTACTGGAGAACACTGGCCATGGCCAGTGCCGTCTTTCCCATTGGGCACGATGGGCAGTTGCCCGGGGGCCCTAGGACCTAGGGGCCCCCGGCCCAGCCCAATGGGAAAGAAGGTGGCCGGGGTCCGGGAATCCGCTCACCCTCGCTGGGGGATCCGGGCAGGGGGATCAGGGCGGTGGCGGCAGAGGCGTAGCGAGGACGGTGCCGGTGGAGCACCAGCTCCGGGCGATGGAAGCTATCCTGGCGCCGGAGCCGTCCCAGCACCGCCAGCTCGTCCGCTCCATCTCCCCCGCTAGCTCCCACCGCGGCTCGCTGTGTGCGGGAGACGTAATGCTATTTAAAATTCACGTCTCCCTTTGGACCACCAGCCAATAGGCGCTTGCGGTCCAGCAGCCAATCAACTGGTGGCTGCTGGACCGCGAGCGCCTATTGGCTAGCGCGGTCCAGCGGGATATGTGAATCTTAAATAGCAGGCGCAGCAGCACACACTAGTGCACTGTTACAGCGGGGACTGGGAGCGCCTGGGCAGCGGACAGCTGGGGGGTCCCCACTGTCAGATGTCGCGCGCAGGGGCGATCCGCGGCACTGAACCCCCCTCTCGTGACAGCCATCACAGCCGCCGCAGCTAACATCATCATCCCGCCCACCCGGCTCCCAATGTGCTGGTAAGTTGTGGCCATCAGAAGGGGGACCATGCTCGAGCTCCAGTATAACAAACCTAAAAGAGGTCCAGACTCACCACCCTGGTGTTGGATGGTATGGGTATGTTGGGGACAGTGAAAGAGTAGGGTGTGTAATTGGGAGTGGTGTAGAGGAATAGGGAGTGAATGTGGCACAAACAGGGGGACTAGGGTGTATATGTGAGTAAAGCTTTATAGGGGGTCTGTGGGTGGAACAGGGTGTTTGTGGTGGGGATAGAGGGTTATGGGGTGTATGTTGGGGGACAGGGTGTTTGTGGTGGGGATAGAGGGACGTGGCAATGAGGTCTCTCCTCTTATATGGAATCAGTATGGGAATTCTGTAAGGGGCAGTAATATGGGCAATGTTTAAGGGGCACTACGAGGGGAATTATGTGTAAGGGACATTACGCCGGAAGCTGACTGGCTGCCGCACAGAGCCAGAGAGGTGAGGGTTGGGGAGGTGACTGTGGGCTCCTGGGCAAACTAATTTGGGGGGGGGGGGTTCCAGTGAACTAGGTTGCCCAGGGGCCCTTCCTAATGTTAAGACGGCCCTGGCCATGGCAGATTGCTCAGCACACAGCGCTGATCGCGCATCACTCGGAATGATCAACAAATCTCCCCGTTATACTGGGAGCAAGGACTATATACTGTAGCAAGGACTATAGGTATGCAGTCAGTGTGACAGAGCCTGTCCTCATACTGTCCAGTCACGCAATCCCCATATGTTACACATCATCCAATCATGTATTGAATGTGTTAATCACCCGTGAGTTTTCTTTGGTAACCAAGTGTAGGGGACGTGTAGCGCCTCATTTAATACTAACAAAAATCAAATCCAGACATTCTGCCAAAGAAAATAAAGCATCCAATTCTTCTCTAGACCCTTGTAAAAACATCTGTGTGTTCCATGCACCACCTGACTAGCTTTAAACATCATTAGGATGAATCCTCCTACGGAACTCTGCTGCCTAATATAACATGGCTGATCTCAATGTTATTGTGCTTCTTTTCCCGTAACAGTCCTGTATTCATGTGAAAAGGTGTAGGCTGTATAGCGCATTGAAGATATTGGGGTACATGTACTAAGATGGGCGTTCTATTGAACATGGGATGTTGCCCATAGAAACCAATAGGATTATATCTATCATCGTCAAGAAATGCCAAATAATTAAGAAGCAAAATCTGTCGCATGACTGTCCATTCTCTGATTGGCTGAGAGAGAGCACTCTCAGCCAATCATAGCCCGCTAGTGCAGCGCTCAGCACCCACTGCCCGCCCCACTGGTCCCATGTCAGGCTGCAGGCATATGCACAAAGGGAGGTCGGACATGATGTACTAAACGTCCGACCTCCTGATCCGGTCCAATGCGGAACAGGCGTCCAGGGCCTCCGATGCCTGTCATGCTCTGGAGTTCCTGGCTGGGTTACTTATGGTGCCCATACACTTGTGGGATTGTACGCGATGCAACATCTCAATGCGATTTCCCCATTGCATTCAATCACATCTTAAGTGTCGGTGTGTCGGTTTAGGGCAGTCTGGAGGCAGAAGGGCTGGCAGGCATCTGTGTAGGGGAGTCGGGCGGGCAGGAGGGTTGGCAGGCGTCAGTGTATGGGAGTAAGGTGGCAGGAGGTCTGGCGGGCATCGGTGTATGGGAGTCGGGCAGCAGGAGGGCTGGTGAGCGGCGGTAGTCAGTGGCAGGCAGGAGAATTAAAAAAAAAAACATTTCAAAACACTCGGCCCTCTGATTGGCTGTAAAAGCTCTCAGCCAATCAGAGTCCTCACATTCAGGTGGCCACTGATTGGCTGAGAGCCCAGCAAACAGGTCTGAATAGTGCATTGGATCACCGACATGACATGAAATGAGAATTTCCTTTATAGTTTATTAATGTTCCATCAGGACAGGAGCAATTTTATAATACATAAAAAGACGTCTTGTGCCTGTCAACCTTTTAAAATCGCTCATAAGGATTTATATATAGGAGTACTGACTTTCCCTGTTATAAAACACATCCCTGACACCATCTCACTTTGATGCTGTGTGACCTTTAGGAAACTCATACTTGTGGCTTCCTATAGAATTTTTCATGCGAGTGTTTGTAATGTTGTTATGGAGGTTTTATAAGCATTTATTACTGTAAACTTCGCCACCTTAAGAATATGTCTGTCTATTAATCATGCTAGCAGCATTGGCATAGGATAGCATCACCAAAAGTTTTATAGTTTCATATCTCTTATATAATAGCCCAGAACTGTCAATCTGTGAGTGTGTGTATAATGCTGGGCGGAGTCATATAGTAAACTCCGCCTCCCACCCATCGTGACAGTTCTGGACTATAGCAACTGCAGCCATCTGTCCGCCCACTGACCCCCTCCCTTTCCCGGGATTCCTGCTCTCCTGAATTCCCAGGTCACAGCCGGAGGAGCAGCAGGCAGCAGCACACACCAGTCCTCACTGTCATCCACTGCCCCCATCTCTCAGGCTGATCCGGGGACAGGCTCCACCCAAGGGCTGAACTACTAGTGCTGCAGCTGACGTTCAACTACCCACAACATTTCTGCCACGGGACCCTCCCCCAAACTGGATATCTTTGCTAACTGCTGACAACCTCAGGGAACAGCCACCGACTCTGCACGGTGACAAGAATAGCAGCTCGGAGACACCCCCCCCCCCCCCAACGGCCGCTGCAATTACCGTGTTACCGGTCTCATTGCTCTCCGTGTAGCCAGTGGGGGATCTGTCTGCCACATCTATAGGCATGGGGCCCCATGCTGCCTATCACGTGTCTGTATCCCAATACTGTGGCACACACTGCTGCTGATCCTAGACACCTTACCCACTGCTGCTGACTGCCATAAGGGAGATCTACCCTTCATTTTACAGAGCAGAAAGTGTCTACATATATAATGATTAAAGTTCACTTTCAGAAGTTATTTTTATTAGGAGTTATTACTTTGTAGCTCTTCCGTGCTTCCAATTAGGTTAAGGGGCATTACGTGTATGGCATAATTTGCAATGCCCATTACATGTGTGTCATAATGTGTCATGGACATTCCGGTGTGTGAATGTGTAATGCCAATTACGGTGTGCGGCATAATGTGTACTAGGCACTACAGTGTGTGGCATCATGTGTAATGTCCTTTCACGCTGAAGTACACTCAACAAAAAACACACTATTTTTTGGGATGTGTGTTTGGGGAAGGGGCAAACATGTTTTTACCCCTGGTCCCACAATGTGCATGTTCCGCTTCTGGACCTCCACCGTGGTTTCCCCGCCAGCAGCAACTATTACTGGCAGCAAAGAGGCAAATACACAACAGCCGAAACTGCGCACTTACAGGGAAGAAAGCCATCTACAGCACGGCCAAACCCCGTCCTCATACCATATTTCACGCAATAAAGGCATTCCCAGGTTAAAGGAGCCCCTTACGACGGTGTGAGGAGCGCCTGTAGGGTGCGATGAATCACCTAGTAAGTTGATAATGACCTAACTCAGATCTCCCACAATCCTCTGATATCATGTGGACTCACTTATCTGGATTACCACGTTTATGAAGCACACCTGATGTGTCCCTCATAGCTCTTGGGGGAGAGTGAGGAGAGAGGGCAAATTGTCAAATAATGCACTGTGCAACCACAAGAGCTTTAAAACACCAGATTTCCCCAGTGCTGGAGAGGGGACACGACCAAGCATTTGGATATGGCAAAACATTTATTAAAAGATTATCCGCGGTGCCACTGCACATCAAGGTGGTTCACTGCTCTGACTCAGTGGCAGGCTTGGACCCCGTAGATCAGTGGTTCTCAAACTGTGGGTCCTGACCCCAAAGTGGGTCCTGATCTTTTCAGCATGGGGTCACGACTCCATGTTGCTGACCATCAGGCTGATGACTTTACTAATCTCAGTCAGTGATTCAAGGAGTCTGAAAAATCTGTTGCATTATCTGTTACTTCAGGCTCCTCACATAATTTTGTGTCTGCCATGTATGTGCTGTCTGCTGACTGCACGTGTGATGTGATGACCTTCTGCAGTCACTTGCTGGGGTCCTGTAATTATTTTTATTGTCTGATGGGGTCCCAGAGAAAAATAGTTTGAGGACCCCTGCCGTAGATAATTCAAGGCCCAGGGAATGCCTCTCTACCAATCCCTCCACTGGCAACTTATCTCCTAAAGCACAGGTTCTCAAGCTCAATCCTCAGGACCGGACACAGAGCATGTTTTGCAGGTCTCCCCACAGAATCACAAGTGAAGTAATTAGCTCCACCTTCTTGGCAAACAACTTGATAAGCTGGTGTAACGTGTGTGCACCACAGCACAGGTTAGCAATGACTGGAAGAGGAGGGAATCACCTAACTGTGATGTCATCGTGGCTTGTATATGGTATATTGCTACAATGAAATGTATAGCAAGCCTACAGCACAATGGAGTTTACAAATTTCACTTGATATGGAAACCTTAGTATACCCATATTAATTCCACACTCCACGGTATTCACTAATACCCCTTTCTCGGCAACGCTGCAATTAAATTACAATTTTTACAATTACATTTTTGAGTACCGGGTCATTTTCCCGGGTGCAGCTTGACCTCAATTCACACCACCCGCAAAATACCGGGTTAAAGCTTTTCAACCCAGGAATTTACTGAAAAACCTGGGTTTTTCTGTGTTGTTAAAGGGTCAACATGGGTCTTAAATCCCGTCACTCAGACCTGTCACGATCCGAGCTGTCAGACAGACTTTCCTACCGGCTAAGTGCCTCCGCAGGTTCAGCTTGCGGTCCAGACATCATCCCTGCCGGCGTCCTGTCTCCCAGTGACAGTCCCCAGTGCACGGCAATCCACCTGTCCGCCGCCATTGCTCCCAGTATCCAGCATGGTGTGCACAAACACACTTTCCCGCCATAGCAGACATGGGGGCTGCCATGTTCTTTCCAGTCACATGTCTGTACTGTCCAATCCTGTTGGTTCTGATCTCCCTGTCATACTTCCTCGGCCAATCCTGGCCACCCAGTGGGGATAAGTATGCTGGGAGCTCTCAGAACCATTGCTAGTGCTTCAGTTGTCTCCAGTGTATGGTCAGCTGTCCTTGTCTCCGTGCAAGTGTATTTCTCTGCTGGTGTTGTTTTCCATGCTGCAGTGTGTTCCAGGTTGTTCCATCTCCTGTGAAGTCCAGGTTATTCCACCGCCTGTGATCCTGCCTCTCAGCCCAGCGACCAAGCCTAGCTCCGGGACTCTGGTCCTTCCGATGCTCCAGCATCATCCACCATCGTTGTTTCATCGCTAGTCCGATATTCCGGATCTCCTGCTTCCGTCCGTCATTCCGGACCCACAGTCATCTCCCGTCCGTCATTCCGGACCCACAGTCTCCTTCCATATCCGATACCCGAATCCGATGTTCCCACATCATCATCGATAGTCCGATATTCCGGATCGCCAAGCTTCCGTCCGTCATTCCGGACCCACAGTCAAGCTCAAGTCTTCCGTCCGTCATTCCGGACCCACAGTCTTCACATCCGATGTTCCACCATCGATCCCACATCACATCACATCACATCTGTAAAGTATTGCAATCTGCATGAACTCTGTTATTTCTCCTGCATACTTTATTGTCTGTTTATACTACAACCATCTGCAAATAAACTCTGGTTGTATTTTACCTCTGACTGCTTATTGGCTCTGGGTGCACTGTCGCGCACTCCATGCGCAAGGGTCCTCTCCAACCTCCCCGGTTCAGGTACCGGTCCAGGTCCCCACCAGAGGTCTCAGTCTTGTCGACTGAGTCCCCTGGTGTGACAAGACCCTGGTCAAGAGGTGCCCATGCACGGTACAATTGCTGGGTGCGATGAGATGCATGCTCCCGTCATACATTTCATCGCACAGCTCAAAAACTATGTGCTGCATATACTTTTTGTACTAGATCTCATCTCATTGCATTGCAAAACCTATGCAATGCGATGCAATATTGTATACAATAATTGTACCACGTATGGGCACCTTAACTCATATTTGGATGACCAGCATAAAGTTCTTGCTTTCTGATACCCCTTTCAGACAGAAAAGTCTGAAAATCCCGGCAAATACACAGCATTTCAAATGCCGTGTAAATTTGCCGGGAGCAGCCTGACCCCCCTTCACACAGAAGAACTAAATTACTGGGTTGAAAATTTCTACCTGGTAATTTGCTGAATAACACGGGTAATTCTTCTGTGTGAAAGGGTCAACACGGGTCATAAATCCCGTGTCCTCGACCCTGGTCAATTCCCGGGTCGGAGACACGGGATTTACGACACGGGTGTGCCCTTTCACACAGAAAAAGGACCCGTGTATTTAATGAAATTCCCGGGTGGAACTGCTTCACCCGGGTATTTCATTTTCTGTGTGAAAGGGGTATGAATCTGTCCCCCTCATTAATCCCTCCCCTTCTACTCTCCCAGTTATTTATCAGTCACAGTGAAAATGATTATACTTCAATAGAATTGTAGACTTAAAATAACTTTTTTGTATATTCTTTATTTGGATTGTGATTGTGTTTACAGTTTTGTTTGGTATGCTATATTTTTGTTTTTGCCTCATCTGTTTTCCTTAATATGCTGTTGTCATAAGAGATAAAAGAAAACCCATGCCGCCACCCCTTCCCCTCCCTCCTACATCTCCAACCTAATTTCCCAGCACACCTCCCCACGTTCTCCGGTCATCCACAGAGCCCCTAACCAAAGAAATACACTCCCTCATTCTGGGCGAGATGTATCAAAGGATGTCTGGCTGCTTCACTAGGGGGAGGCAGGGCTTACCTTTCGGGGTCCAGGAGGACCCTTCAGGAAGATAACCCAAAGGTGGCGATACCCTTCAGTGCGGTATCATATTTGATACATTAGAAGCCTATGGGCTTCTTTTCGCCGATTCGCCGACCCCCCTCTGGCTTACCTTCCTGAAGGGTCCTCCTGGACCCCGAAAGGTAAGCCCTGCCTCCCCCTAGTGAAGCAGCCGGACATCCTTCCGGCTGCAGGGGGGAGGAGGAAGCGCCGGGGACAGCATGCATAGCTGTCCCCGGCATAAGGGGAGAGCGTGGCGGCAGGGAAGTGACGGAGACCCCCCGCACACCAGTGTACAGGTATCGCGGGGGGCCTCCGTCACAGCACCGCGATGCCAGCCGCATATGTTAGTACATATGCGGCAGCATCGCGGCGGGGGGGGGGGGGGGGGCGAAGGGCGGCAATGTATTTTAATACATCCCGCCCTCTGTTTTATTTAACCCCTATGTCCCTGCAAAGTCACCTATTCACAGTAGCCTTCCAAATCTCTGCTTGATCTGATCTTACCTCCTTCACCATCAATCAGTGGCGCCCCCAGAGGTGAAGCTGCAACACAGTTCAAAATCCAGGGGTGGATTTATGATCCGTCGATCAGGGGAATATGCGCTATCCCCGTGTATGGCAGGGGATTGCACTTCCCCTGATGTATGACACCCGTCATGTGGGTGTTTAACGGGCAGATCTATGAGGGAGGAGGTTTAGCGTAGCTACTATATTTTAAAGAGAGCACCTGGGCCTAACCGGATGTATTATCCGGCGATGTAGGTCTTTGTTCCTTATGGATCGCCAGCTTTTTCTGGCACTTCGGGTCTTCAGCTCATAATGTTTAAATTAAAACAGCGCATGCGCCTGGTATACAGCACCCCCTGTGAACAATTCCCGGCGCATGCACTGGGTATACAGAATCCCATTTAAACGACTGTGCAAGCGCCGAGGACACAGCACTGGAAAAGAAAACCGGTGCATGCACAGTACAACAAAGCACAGAGGGACGCACAGCCATTATGGGAGGAAGTGTATCCCCGTCGGGTGAGTATAACACATTCCCATAACGAATACTTTAAAGATAATACATGCAGGCGATGTGCACGACCGCTCCACCACGATAAAGTGGTAAAGCGGAACGGGGCAAATAAGAAACGAAAAAAGAGGAATGATAAATCTACCCCTCAAATAGGGGAGCCACACCCACCATCAGTGAGTCAATTTGGAATGGCAGTTGGTGTACCCCCCCCCCTATTTAAATATTTAACTGCTCTTCAGCCCCTCTTCTGGAGCCGTCACTGCCATCAACCCAATGAATCTCCTCACTAACTCCGTGTCTTCCCCTTTCCCTACAGAATGTCAGTTCTCACAAGCCGATCTCTCCTTTCGCTTGTTTCATCTCTTCCCTTGGGTCTACTCTCTTAGGGCCTTATTTTGGTTCATTCTTTCTGACAAAATCCTTCTTAGATGGACAAAACCATGTGTACTGCAGGGGGGGGCAGATGTAACATGTGCAGAGAGAATTAGATTTGGGTGAGTAATTTTGTTTCTGTGCAGGGAAAATACTGACTGCTTTATTTTTACACTGCAATATAGATCTCACTTTGAAGTAAAACCGCACCCAAATCTAATTCTCTCTGCACAAGTAACACCTGCCCCACCTGCAGTGCACATGGTTTTGCCCATCTAAGAAGGATTTTGTCAGAAAGAATGAACCAAAATAAGGCCCTTAGTTATCTTGTATAAACTTTAATTGCCTACACTTGCAACTGCCTTATATGCTATTATTTTTACAGTGTTCTGCATAAAATGTTTTGATCGGTACAGCACTGTAAACATTTGTGGATTGACTTAAATAAATGCTATTAACAATAATAAAGATCAGATTTTGGGGTAGATGTATGAAGCAGTGATAAGGGAGGAGAAGTGAGCCAGAGGAGAAGTGGACCATGTCAACCAATGAGCACTGAAGTAAAGGCCCCCATACACTAGTCTGACTTGTCCTAAAGACAAGTCGGACCAGTATGCCTTTAAGAGCCCCGCGGCAGCTCTCCAGGAGGCTCGCTTGATTTTTACATGCAATAAATCACATGTAATTTATTGCATGTAATATCGTCGACCTCCCAACCATATCCACCTTAGGCATGTCAACCTATTTTATGTCGACTGTGTTAAACTTCAGTGGTCAACCTCAATGCATGTCGACCGTATACCAGAGGAACAGCATGTTAAACGTTAGTGTTAACCGGGAATACAGCTCTAAAATGAGATAGACAATCTGGCGTCTACATTTTAAAATGTTCACATAACATACCACACCCATTTGACATAGTACATATATGCTATGCAGCCTAGTGCCAGCTATTGTCTTCTGTTATCAGCCATTTTCTGCAAAAGCTGCTAAAAGCTTCTGGCACAACTTCAATTGTGTTATGTGGAAAATGCACAGAAGCACAAGCAGAACCCATCTCAAATATTTACCTTTCTGATAAGGTGCTTAAACATTTACATACATGTTTGTCAGTGTTATTATCTTCTATATAAACCAACTTAATGGTACATTTAGAGGAGAGTTCTATTGAAGATGAGATGTTGTCCATAGCAACTAATTATCTATTAGAAGGTGCTAAATAAATAATAAGTACAATCTGATTGGTTGTTTTGGGCAACTTCTCATAGTCAATAGAACTCCCATCTAAATAAATGTACCCCTTATAGAATAGTGTTCCTTTAAAAAATACAGATTCCAGTAGAATCGTGGGAAATTTAGTCAGACAAGGAAAAAAAAAACATGAAAAACATGGTTGACTGAGCAGCAACATTCAGACACTGAAGACAGATCAGCAAACTATAGCATAATACCCGTCATATTATTATTGAACATTAAACAAGACTGTATTTGTGCTTTATTTCACTGGCTGAATCAACATATAAATTGATCTAAGCTTTGATTTGATTCTTATTTGATTTCACAAGCAATGTTGCTTTTTTAGGACAGCTTTTACTTCTGTGTTAACGTTATGAACTAACCCGGCCAACCGATCATTAATAAGGGACAGACACAGGGCTAAATCTGATTCTATTGTATGAAGAATAAAAGATGACCCTATTTTCTATCCTACACAAAAAGCATAATCACAGGCTTCTTTCTCCAGCTGTGAAGCTGTACATTTGGTGTATCACATGTGTTCAGTGTGATAAATGCAACAATGTAACCCTGCAGCATGTGCCAACCAATAGGAATTCTTATAGCTGGATGACTAAAAATGTTACGCTCATTCTTCCCAATAAAATAATAATAGTCCCAATCGTCCAATTTTAGTGCAAAAAAAGGGGTGTGGTCTAAACCTTTCATAGAATGTGGGTGTGATTGGCTGAATCTAGACAGAATTTTTTTAAATTCTGTCTAGATTTTACTTTTTCATAAATTGGGAGGTAAACATATTTACATCATAACAAAATGTGTTTAGTCATTTTGAACATTGATAACCGATTTATCTAATGATGATCACAGCAATGTTTGCGATTTTATATTTTCCAGGCAAATGCTCCTCTCTGCACATGCTGGATGTAGATAAGGAATGTGAAGGTCGCTTCTTTTACATTTCACTGCAGGCACTGGTGGAGGGAACAAGGAAGCAGAGGAGCTGGTAGCTCCGTCTGAGATTGGCAGTTGCTGCCCAGTGGGTGTTTCTGACTGGTCGCATCAGATGGGACCATGTCAGGAACAGCCCAGTCTGGTGTGGTCACTTCTGATGCCACTATGCCTGGAAAGTGGTTAAACACTTAGGAGATACTAAATTGTGCAGGCCATAATATCCTGTATGCAATGCAGGGTAGTGAAGGCAGACGGTCCTGGTTTCCCAAATAAGGGAGGGCGGGGGGTGATTGGGTCCCAACGTATTTAAGAAACCAACACTGGACTCTGGGACCGGTCCTGTTTCTAAAAATACGGGGAACAAAAAGACTGGGGGTCCCCTGTATTTTGGAACCAGCACTGGGCTCCAACAGCCAGTGGTGTCATGCAACAGCTGGAGGGCACATTTATGCAAGGTCCCCTGGCCATCACATGAACACCCTGGCTAGTCAGCCCTGGACGGGGTACCTGGGGGACTGGGCACCCCCCATGCTTAACCCTTCCAGGGCTGAAGCCGGGCTCATAATTTTGTGGCAAAAAAATAGAATGTCAAAATTACATTGGGTTATGCAGTGAAACTACAAGTCCCAGCAAATCTCAGCATACGTGAGGCTTGCTGGGACTTGTAGTTTCACTTATGCTGAGACTTGGAGAACCACAAGTTCCAGCATGCTGGGCATTAATGGGCCCATTGGGGCTTGTAGTCCCACTGCATAACCAATGTACTAATAAATACACACACACACACACCATGAAAAGTACAACTTTATTTTGCATAAATGCACACACACAAACAGACACTCAATCACACCATACTCACCATGCCTGGCTCCCACACTGGATTGGTTCGATTGTCCAGTAGATGGTCCAGAGTTCAAAAAAAGATTGCATGTCCCATACCCCCGGACAAGAGGATCCGCATCACCACTAGGAGAATCCCGTCACTGGGTCTCCCTTAAACCAATCAGGGCTCAGCCCAGCCCTGATTGGATGTAGGCATCTCCATGGAGATGCCTATAACCAATCAGGGCTGATTTTCTCCAGACCCCATTACTTTTCCCCCTGTATTTCGCTCAATGAGCCTGGGACTGGTTATGCTCGGGAGGAAAGGGGGGAACCCCATGGTAATTTTTTTTTTTTACTTTTTTGGGACAGAACCACGCACAGATCTCACTGATCTGTGCATAGTTCTGTCAAACTCACCAGCCTGTTTGACAGCCTGCTTGGTAATGTTTAGGGTATGATTTTTCAAATCATACCCTATTACAATTGTGATTTTAATGTTTTCTATGAGAAAACATCTGGATGCAATATTTGAAGTGTGATTTTTTTTTTTAAAGGCAAAACACAGATTTTTACCACAAATTGCACACTGGTAAATGTGTGAATTCTGCCATTTTTTACAAAAATTGCTTATGTCTAAAAATCGCATCCTATTAGTATATGATAAATGCCCCCCTAGGTCAGTTACTAATCCTTGTGTTCTGCACAATGATTCTTCAACATATCAAACTAGATTTATTTTAGGCCACTGACCAAACAGACATTTGACAAATGAGTTTTCCACCTTCAGAATACATCATGAACACACATAGGTGCGGTCACATGCAGATGTACAGTGCTGCATATGTGTGACTGTACACAATTTTCCCTGCATGCAACTTTGCATGTGCTTGCGGGTATTCCTGTTCCCTCCCATAATCCAAAAATATACTGGTAGGTCCATTGGCTCCCAACAAAACTAACCCTTGAATATCAGTGTGGTCAAGTACATGTGGTAGGGAATATAGATTGTAAGCTCCACTGGAGCAGGGACTGATCTGAATGTTCAAATATTCTCAGTACAGCGCTGCGGAATATGTGTGCGTTATATAAATAACTGGTAATACATTTTAAAAAATACAGTACTTACTTACAGTACCTACCCGCATCAGGCCTATAAGGCTAACTTGGTGATATAAGGACTTTGATTATAACTAGAGGAAAAGATTTCACACTAATAAAGCAATGTAACAAAATTTCGGGAGCATAAATCCAAGTCGGCAAGTTAATAAATTAAAGTGGTCTGAAGGTGTTTGCCTCAAACCCCACAAGTGTCCTGTGTCCTGTTGCTTAGAAGCTGTTGCTGCCTTTTGTTGTAGTAGAGTATAACAGTGTAGTTAGGAGAGTAACCCGGGGGACTGTCTAATCATCCGGTTACTATAGTAGATAACTACTGACACAGTACTCACATTATTGGTGCGATGTGTCCTGATCATACCTCCCGGATGTCTAGATATCAGTCACCAAGATCATCTGTGATCATTATAAAGTAATGTAACTGCAGAACAATTATATTTACACAGAGCAGGAATTATATAATGGCTTGAAATGTCCATTAAAATGACAATTAGCAATATATTATTCCTTATAATACATGGCTTCATGACACTGCTATGGGCCTGATTCTGGTTGGTTCGCTAAGAAATAGTTTGCCTTCAAATGCCACCCACGGCCGTACGAATGTCCGCCCACCGCCACCCAGCGAATATCCCAACCGCACTGTGAATGGAGGTTTTGCATAAACTTCCATTCGCAGGCTAGTGTGCAGACCCGAAATCATTCGACCATACGAGTCAGTATCTGCAGATTTGTGGCGTCATGGTCCGAGAACTGGTTGGGTGACTGACATCCTGTGACACCAGTTGCCCGCCCCCAGCAAGCAGCTGCCCTCCTGCATTGGCATGGGGACGCCCAGCATTTTTGTTGCACCCCCTGCCCATCTACTTCCCACCCCCCTGCGTGAGTGACATGGAGACTATGCTAATCGGCGGAGGCGCCCACAAAGAAGCCCTGCACATGCGAATATGCGCATGTGCAGGAGAGAAGCATTGGTCCCCGATGCGAACATGCCAGGGACTGAGCAGACCAGAATTAGGTCCCTATGTACCATGTACACATATAATATTTATCATAGTTAGGGGGAAATTCACTAAGATGGATGATATATTTCCCATGGGATGTTGCTATGAGCCAACTGCCTGTTTTCGCTCCCCTTCACCGGGTACCGCATTCTTAATAATCGTATATGCTCTAACATATGCGATTATTAATAAAGGGACGGCTATTGTGATACAAGCTGTCCCTTGCGATGCCGGCCCCGGGGCATGCTGGGGGGGATCTGTGACGGATCCCTCACACAGCGCTGCAGTAAGAGACCCATAGGCTTCTACAGGAAATCGCCAGCTTTAACTGCCATTTCCCTCCGCAGTGCTGACACTGCGGAGAGAGGGTTAGAGCATACAGAAATGTGGTAAAAAAAAACGATATTGGGGTTTTTACCGCATTTCTGATTCAGAGCATCCGCCTACTATCTATTATCTTCTATATGAATAATAGCAACTATTCCTCAGCATTTACATTTAACTTTTTAATTAAAGAAAACATACGTAGCCTTATCACTTTGTATGCCACTGAAAGTTTTTGGGCTCTGTTATATGTCTGGGTTTATTGGGGAACATGTGAATCCTAGGAATGTGTAGTACAAGTTAGAGGAAGACTTTTTTTCATTTATTCATTCCTGCTATCTTTCAGCACATTCTCTTCTAGTTCTGCTTTGAAGATTGTGCTTGCAGGACCTTTACCCTAGCCCCCCCTCGCATTGCCCCCTCACCCTCCTCCACTCTCATCCATCCTTTCTCTCCCAGACATTGCTGCACCCCACACAAACTCACACACTCACCGCTTTTCTGATTGGTCACAACCTTCTTTTTAAATACTAGGTGTCCGTGGCAACCACAAGCCCTCTTGTTTGAAGAGATGCCCACCCACCAGAGTGAGTAACAAGTGGGATGCTGGATAGCACTGCAGCATCAGGCCAAGGAATCAGTACAGAATCTGCAAGACTTTTGTTCCTGTTCTATTGGTCATCTGACCAGGTAAGCAAAGAGATAAAGGTTAGCAGCATAGTGAGGACAGTATCATCTTATGGGGATATATATTGTACAGATAGAGCTCAGTAAATTGTTTATATGTTCTCTACATAAACTCCCACCCTCCTACCATTTGACTGTCTGTAACAAGTACGACCCTGTTTGTTTTATCCCTATTTCTAATTGTTAAGCGCCAAGGAACCTGCTGCGTTGCATAAGAAACTGTTAATAAATATATAAGCTATTGCGGTTTCAAATATTGTGTTTTAAGTTTACATTTTGTAGTCCTTAAAGATGTCATCGATAAATTTTGTATACACTAGCAGACTTTGTCAACCGGTGGCTCTGAGTCTGTTAAACAGCTATAGTACCTTGTAAGCTGTCCTAGCAGCACATGCTGGTAGTTGTAGTGCTCATCAAATGGAGTGGCCATGGTTGTCTTCTTCTGGTATGTAGACCAGAAAGAACAGGGACATTCAAATATATATATATTTGTGATGATACACTGCGCTCAGCTTGTGTATGTTCCCTTCTCAGGCGCTGCCCACTCTTAAGGGTATTGGTATCCCGGGCTCTTTTTAGTTTAAATAGTATAGAGTGGGAGGAGTGAGCGCTGCCTTACTTGTGTTGAATGCATGTGAATAATTTCTTATACATTGATTCACGTGCATTCAACACAAGTAAGGCAGCGCTCACTGCACCCACTCTATAATATATATATTTATATATATATATATATATATATATATATATATTTAGTTAGCGTGGGTACACAAAGAGGTCACTCGCCTGACTTTCCCCAAAAAATCACAAAACGTAGTTTTATTCCATTGTTTGAAAGTCTGGTGAGTGACCTCTATTTGTGTTCCCATGCTGAATATTGGAGTCCTGAAGGAATGCTGAGTTCAGCACCCCAGCACCTAATGGCTCAAATAAGTGGTTTTTCACATAAACGCACATCAGCCTGGAACTAGCGTATGTTTGAAAGGGTCTACCCGGGACTTCACTCCCATATCCCAAGCACCCGCAATCGACTTTGGTCACTAAAATCCTGGGATTGAACCCAGGAGTGAAATCCTGGGTAGTATGTCTGAAAGGGCTATAAGTTAAAGCAGGGGTTCCCAATCTTTTTCTAATCACGGCACCCTAGAGTATCAGAATTTTTCCAAGGCACCCCTAGGGCCCAAAGAATATCAAATTAAGTAGATTGTGTTTATATGTGCTTCTTAGGTTATGTGGTAAAGGGCAGGATTTGGTTGTGATTGTACACATTTTATGATTGGCAGCCACCAGCACTGGTGTTGTCCAGAAATAATTGATCATAAATAATTTGAATTGGTCCTGGGTGACCAACCCGAGGCACCCCTGCAAGTGTCCCGAGGCACCCCAGGGAGCCTAAGCGCACAGTTTGGGAACCACTGAGTTAAAGTGTTCTTTTGACTTGATTTATATAAAATGTGCAATATTTTATTTTGTATTCATTTCATTTGTGTAAATCCTGTTGTTTACCTTAGCAAACTTGGAAACATTATATAAGACTGGTTGCATAAAGGGTGCCAACCTGACATTCCACATATAAGTTGTGATTGTATTAGCTACTGAATTCAAATATGTATCAGGGGTACTAAAGCCTGTAGGGGTGTCTGTTAGCAATAGATGTTCATCTGAAGATGAGTGACAAGATTAACAACCTGTATACCAGGGTTATTTAATCCTCTACTGGACACACAAAATCAGATGCTATTTAAACCTGAGAGTTCTGATTGAGCCATAGTTGCCTACCAACCTGCATTCTGCAGGAGACTCCCTGAAATAGCAGCAATCTCCCTCTCTCCCTCATTAGTCTAGCAATTTCCCTCATTTCACCTAGCCCACATTACAGTGTTACTTTTTGGGGGAAAAGGAATGAGTGATAGATACATTTACAATGAATCATCAGCACCATTTCCCAGCACTTCACCAAGTATAGTATATCTTACTAACTGCTTTGGGGCTCATCTACATTTGAATATAAGTCATTTTAAAAGATTCCTCTCAGATGTAGCAGTACACACCCATGCTTCTAGGTGCCACGTTCACAATCTCTTTTCACAATCTCTCCATATATGGAACTAGACACGCCCTTTGGGAGGAGCATGACACGCCCCCTCAATGGGGCTCCTTGCAAAATTCTATTACCAACTATAATCTCCCTGAAACTAGTTTTTAAAAGTAGGCAAGTATATTCTTCCTGAATTTACCTTCAAACTAGCTCATTGCCAAACTGTTTTATTTTCATTATATGCACCAAACCTAAAGGTTGTGCAGTCACTTGATGGCGCTTCTATTTATAATTCAGGTCAGAGTCAGTGGGGTAAATTTACTAAGATGAAAGTTCTAATGAATAAGAGATGTTACCCATAGCAACCAATCAGATTGTACCTCTACTTGTTTATTTTAGCACCTTCTAGAAAATAATAGAGATAATCTAATTGGTTGCTCTGGGAAACATCCTATCTTCAATAGGACTCCCATTTTAGTAAATTTCCCCCGTGAGTCAGCTCTGTGTGATCTGGAATTGTATATGTGAGTGTGAATAGTGGGAGGATTCCGTAGTTCTCCTGTGTTAGGCATTGTGGCCACTATGACCTTTACAACCAGTGTAGTGGAATGTTTATGTCTGTTTTTTTACAAACTCTTAAAGTTGCAGTGTATGGTGTGAGATAACAACAGCAAAATAAAACAATAAATCATTCTATCTATATATCTATGTATCTAGCTATGTATCCATCTATCTATCTACCTTTTATTTATACTTTTTTTTTTAAATTATGTTATCAAGTATTTACACATAGGCCCTTATTCTGGTTGACTCACTGGGGTGTGAATTTGCCCCGAGAATCGATGTTTTGCATATGCGCAGCAGCATTTCTGCACATGTGCATATGCTGGGAGCGAGCGAACTCTGCGTAAAATCTGTTCGCCAAGCGCACGCTCCCTGCCTTCCTAGCGGGGGGTGGAGAGGGGTGTGGGGTGCTGGCCAGGGGTATTAACATATGCATACGCCCAGGGTTTCATGGGAATTCCCAAGAAAATGCTGGGCATACATATGGTAATGCAGCAGTGATGCACGTGCGGGGGTTGGGCAGCTGACATAACAGGATGTCAGCTGCCCGCCCATATAACTGCATTTCTTCATTCATATGTACGAGTTGTCTGGAACACCCGTACATATGTGTATGCCTTTCCCATCATTCGATGGTCGGCTACCATCGAAAGATGGGGGAGGTTCCCACTGGCATGCGAATGGATGTTTATGTAAACCATCCATTTGCATGCCGGACGAAGGAACCCGGTGTACGAATGGATGCGGGCGTACCACCATTCGCTGGGTGGGGTCTGGATGACTCGCAAGGGGGCAAATTCGCACCTGAGCGAGTCAACCAGAATAAGGTCCATAGTGTGTGTGTGTTTAGTATGTAGACTTCACAAATCTACAGATTTCTATAATTGCACATCAAGCAAAATGACATTGTATATATAAATGTAATTATGACTATACAATAAAAGGTTTAAGATATTAATGTGCATTTTTTTTTTTAAATACTGCCAATAAAGTTCTGCTGGACTGCGGGCGTTGTTCTATATGTGTAGTTTGTGACCACGTATGTGCATGGCTGAGCGTGTACAGTGTATGAGAACTGTTAGTAACAGGATCTGTAGTTGTACAATTTGAATATTCTCTTTAGGAAAGTGATGTCATTAGTGTTACCTGGACAGGAGCGAGTTAAACAAACCACCTACTCTCCGCACTGCATGACATCACCTTGTAGGTGACACCTAACCACGCCCACACCTGCACACAGGTGAGACTTGGGCCACAGATAGGCTCAGGTTGTTGTGGGCGTAGACAGTAGGCCGGGGGATGGCCAATCAGAGCAGTGTGATGTGCTACAGGTCTCTTCCTGGCTCTCTCAGTTAGTACAGGAGAGTGCGGGTGGGGGAAGGATCAGCTGATTAGCTCTAGGTGCAGGGGAACAGGAGCGATTCCCGGCCGGGCTGGACCTCTCAGGTTCTGCTTCTTCATATTCATTTAGGACCCACACAGGGATTGTAATCTGGATTCAGTGCACCTAACAGGTAAGCTGGACAGGGCTGCTACTGCTCTCTCCATATACTTCGTTTCCCTTCTCAATCATAAACCTGTCACAGGTTCTTCAGTATGTCAATGGCTTAGTAGTTTATAAATGTATGTAATTCTGTGGCTACAGGTGGCTTCCTGACACCTGTTTTACAGTATATGGTGCTTATATACATTGTAGCATAACAAAGTAGATTACATGTATACCTGTATTGAGTTATAGGCAACACTTGTACACTTATTTTTTATTTATTTTTTTAGCGACTAAACTGCTATAGACCTATACTAGGAATAACATCTGTCCTGTTGTTTTACAGCAGCAATAGCTCATTTATTATTTTTATGCAATAAGATGATGCATTCGATATAACTATTAAAATAAGGATGTTCTGCTTGCTTGACAGATATAGTATTGGAAACATTTACAACCCCTGGCACTCCCTTAGTTATATATTACATACAGTGATCAGTCATTACATATTTTAGAGATATGTGCAGTTTAACGGAACATGATTGAAAGTAGAGGTAGAAAAATACTGTACATGTTATTTCTTAGATGTTCAATATATCCTTGTGAGTCCACCACACACGAGCAGATCATTTTGTTTGATTTGAGTTGTTTCTTTTGGAAGCAACCATTGGTTGAACAGTATGTATCAAGCTTCAAAAAGTGATAAAGTGGAGAGTGATAAGCAACCAGCCCCTTACTGCCATTTTAAACCCAGACTGTAACATGACAGTTGGGAACTGATGGGTTGTTTATCTCTCTCCACTTTATCACTTTTTGAAGCTTGATACATTTGGCCCTCTTGGCCAAGTGACAGCTAGGTTGGAATCCACCTGGAACTTGGCACTTTTTTAGTCTAGCTGTGAACTCACTTGGCCATATATCATTAAGATATGGATGATTATCCTTAACAATATTGTGTGCATATCTTCCAGTGTGTACATTCAACAACCACCCCTGTTGTCTGTACATGCAGCTCAATCTGACAATATAGTCAGCGACTGCTTGTATGGCTCAGGGGGTGGGTGACGTCTCTGACCGAAACCGTGCACAATATTGGTCAGTGTGTATGCACTATATTGTTCTCCCGTGGCACTGACGACATACGTAACTATGTCGGCTGCTGTGGTAATCGCTAAGTGTGTACCCAGAATATTTTAATTATTTTTTTAAGTAGTGATCTTGCTCTAAATCAGGCATGTCCAACGTTGGCCCTCCAGATGTTGTGAAACTACACATCCCAGCATGCTTTGCCACAGTTTTGCTATTAGAGAATGCTAAAACTATTGCAAAGCATGCTGGGATGTGTAGTTTCAAAACATCTGGAGGGCCAACGTTGGACATGCCTGCTCTAAATCCTCTTCCTTGCACTTTTGACCTGGACAGATAATGCTGTTGTCCATAGTCTGTGGTGTGTGTGTGTGTTTTAATTTGTCTCATCCGGTATTGATCAATGTGGTTGCACGTATTCGGACAGAACTAACATTTTCTTGTACCCCCTCTACTTCCACTTACTGCACATCTACCACTTTACAACTAATTAATAAGCCTCTGAATGGATCTGATCCAACATAGTATATCGTCCCTTACAACAGCTGGTAGCCGTAGGTAGACTAATGTGGTTGCCCTGTGTGTCAGGTTATATGTACAGTACGTATGGTGAAATTCAATATGTAAAACTAACCTGTATAAGGTATTTGCTGGACGCTCACAGCCTCCCTACCTGAGGCTGTATAACACAGTCAGAAGATATCAATTCCTGTCAGGATTGGAAAGAATACTATGAAATGATCTAGTGTAGTGTACATTCATTGCACTGCAATTACACACATGCACAAACACATGTGCTAAGCTTTTCTCACTTCGGCAGTTTTAATAAATATATTTCCAAAGCAATATTTAACTCTGGGCACAAGGCACAGCTCAGTATAATATATAGAATATTCTCCTAGCACATTATTTTGTTTCCTCTTCGTTTGTGGTGCATCCTTCCTTGTTGTTTAAACAGTGAATGACAATCTAGTGTGCTTGTCTCACCTGTGCATGTTCCAGCCTGGTTACCTGCCACAGATGAGTGGTCATGTGATCAGTGTGCCAGCTGCTCAGGTCATAATATTTCGCTAGTGATTATGATTCATGTCCTTCACATCCCGAGAGCACGGTGGCTTGTAGTAATAGGACGTTGTTGTAATTAGGAATTGGATGAAGGCAACAAGGCAGTATATGCATTATGGCTGAAAGTGTACAGTATTACTAAGGCTGAATGATGGCAGGTAGCAATGTACATAAATGCTCTGTGCCCCTGAGTAGGGGTGTGGTATGAGCCACCGACAGGCGGGATTACGACGGCCATCCCGAATCCCGACTGCTGGGACTCTGACAGCAGGGTGATCGCTATGAAGCCCTCGATGGCTCGTGCGCTCTCCACAGGTTCTATTTTCCCTCTATGGGGGTCGTGGACCCCCCACAATGGAAAATAACCCCTGTAAGTCGGGATCCCGACTGTCGGTAGGCCATCCGGCACCCACTGAGTAGTATACTATTCTCATTACCAGGCTGTATGGTGTATAGATGACTGAAATCTGAATACAGGGCTCTGTGTATGTTGGTTATCCAGGCAAAGCAAAAAAAGAAAAGGTCATAAACACTATTCATCAAACTGGTATAGAATAACTTGGTATATCCACGCTCTTATTGGGTGCTGTATATCTCACAGACAATGTCTAGGTCAGGAT
This sequence comes from Crinia signifera, assembly GCF_055691185.1. Classification (NCBI taxonomy): domain Eukaryota; kingdom Metazoa; phylum Chordata; class Amphibia; order Anura; family Myobatrachidae; genus Crinia; species Crinia signifera. The sequence goes on from NC_139227.1 coordinate 79,961,513, forward strand.
GGGGAACCATTGGCTCTCCAGCTGTTGTTGGACTACACACCCCAGCATGCACTGCTACAGTTTTGCTATTTGGCCATTCCAAAATGTTGCAAGGCATGCTGAGATGTGTAGTTCAACAACAGCTGGAGTGGCAAAGGTCTAAGTCAACACTGAAATGGTAGACTCATGAAAAGGGTGACATGTTTTTTTGTGTTCACTGTCTACACCTAAGAATGTGGACCCCCCACTCCCATTTAATTGAACTGCCTCCCCTTGCATGGCTCACTATGCTGGCCATGCGCCCCAGGTATGAAGAAGTCCATAAATTGTGAATAACTCATGTAGACCATTACTTTGTTAACCTATTGCTTGTGTTAACATTTTGACCATGTCAACCATATGGTGTTGACATAATGACGGTTGACTTAGACATTGTATTTAAGCCAAAAGTTGAGTATAACCCCTATATTACTGTTCTGACAATCCCCATTCTATAAAGCACATCACAGTGATGATGATTAGTGACCATGTTTATTTTATGCCAGCATGTCAAATGCTGATAAGTCAGTGCTGCTGCGACTGGCTTCTTCTTCACCAGAGCCGAATTTACTGTAAGCATGGACAGTCATCCTGGGGGCCCCTCACAGGGTAATCTGACCCTGTAATTGGGACAGTCCCCACCCACCACACACACGCGGTTTTGGGAGGAGAGCACTGTGGACAAGGTAAGGGATCATTTTATTGGATCGGCGCCCACAATGTAGTTGTCCTGGGGGCCCCAAAATCCAGCCCTGCTTCTCTCTGATGTTTAGGAAAGTACTGTCCTCTTGCTCTACTGATTGTCAAGAACATGTCCTACAGTATCCAATCTTCCTTCCCTTTTATTTGTCGCCCCATTGTCATTGTGCATGGCACAACAGGGGCCAGCTCTTGACACACCAAGGTGTCGCACCACATTGTTTGAGAAGCGCTGGTGTAGAAGGGTAGTATCTTAATTGGGATCATTATTTTTAAAAGGTTAAGATGGAGGCTTGGAAATGTCATAAGTCTATGGTAAGTATTTTAGGGACAACCGAAGGATTGGCGGTTAGGAGAAAGTCTTGTCTGAGGGAGTGTATTCCACAGAATGGGGGCAGCTGGACAAAGTCATTCCATTGGGAATAGGAGCATCAAGAATAAACAGTAGGTCAGGCATGGCCAAACTATGGCCCTTTAGCTGTCCCAGCATGCCTTGCCACAGTTTTGCTATTAGGGAATGCTCAAACGATGGCAAAGTATGCTGGGATGTGTAGTTTTACAACAGCTGGAGGGCCACAGTTTGGTCAGGCCTGGTTTAGGTGATCACATCGGAATATACAGCATCTGCTATTGCTTGTGTTCAGTGGTGGCTCTTACCCTTATGGAGGAGGGGGGCTGCAGCAATGCGGGCCAGCACCCCCCCCCCCTTCGCTGCCGCCACCGTTGCACTCCCCGGGCCCCTGCACGGGGCCAGCGTATGCGCAGTAACGTCATACATACTGCGCATGTGCTGGCACAAGCCTCCGTGGGCTGCCTTTGCAGCAGCTCCCGGAGGCTTCATCAGGTTCCCGGGTCTGGCGCATGCACAGTATGGTCCGCGGTACTGCGCATGCGCAGACACCATTTTGGGGGCTGCCTCGCATTTGCGCAGAGGGAGGAACACCTCACAATGGGATGCCTTGAGTGACTGGCAGGTCAGACCTCCAATAGGAAGTCACAGTGAAGCCAGTGCAGTCTCACAGACTACAATCAGATTCTATCATCTTTTAGAAGGTGCTAAATAAATAAGTAAAAATTATTGGTTGCTATAGGAAACATCCCATTTTCAATATAACTCCCCTCTTTACCCCTGAGTATTGATTGGTGAATTAATGGCAGAGTAAGGTAATACCGTATGGCCCCACATGGCCTGTGCGTTCAGTGCCTCACGTTCAGTAGGCAGGGAGTACACAATAGCCAATGTAACCTGGCTGAATGTGCAGCCTTGCTGGAATTACTATCCCATATCCATCTCCCTCTCCTGACTCACAGCAGTGAGGCTGGCAGAGCTAGGCACAATATGACATTCTTAGCATTCCTTTATGAGTAACCCTCCCACTTCAAAGACCTGGAAGCCAGTTCATCTGGCATCTGCAATCTCTAATATTGCCTGTGGTATTGATATTAATTAAGTCTGTTTTAACAAAGTTGTTTGGAATCCAGCTGCTTCCCTTTAGTGTCTGGCGCGAACGTCTTCTGCTGTCGATTGTTGTAAACTTCACTCCAGTGTCATCAACCTTGATCTACTGTAGGTATATTGCCACAACACTCTGCTCATGTGACACGTTCCTCATGCACAGGTGCTTGTTATCCCATTCAAGCGAAGGGGAACGCAAACACCATTCAGCAGCTGTAAACAAGAAATGTATATTAGAAATATTTTAACCCAGTACAGTTATATACTATACCTAGATCTAAATATGAAAATTAATCTAGTTCAGGGAGCTGCCCAGAAAAATGCCCATTCTACACCTTCACCATATGTAATAGGATGGACGGTCTGTGCCACCCCATAGTCCACAGGCTTTCTTTGCAGGCACACAGCAGGGTGAGGTTAACAGGAGCTGTGCCAAAGTATTTATTAAATATATATTTCAGGGTTACCTACCCTCCCAGAAAGGTGGGTAAGTAACCCAAGCAATAATGCATATGCCCCCAAGTAATTGTGCACCTTGGCAAAAACATGTTGCTTTGCAGGGGGTGCATATGGTAAGAGGTGGAAATCGAAATTGCAGTGCAAAAATAAATCCAGTAAAAAAAATCTATAAATCTATCCAGTAAAAGCAGACCTTATTTACCCTGCATGCAAAAATAATTGTGTCCCCTTGCAGTGGTACATGGTTTGTCCAGGTTTACGGTCACTTGCTCTTTTTATGCTAGCCTAAAGCATGGCGAGCGAAGCGGTACACTAACTGGGGCTCCACGTGCTCAAATCTACAAATTGACCTAAAAAACATGAAAAAGCTTTTGCTTGTTTGGACCCTTTCCCCGTGTCAACCTTGTGCATATCATCCTTTTTGGGTTGACCTACTCAGACTGCCACATACTCGGGAGGAAGATGTGGTGGATGGCAGGGGCGAATGCACAATGTTGATGACTGTAGCCAACACTATTGGTCAGATTGTGACTGAGCCAAGGTAGGTTTTCATTGTTGGCGCATATGAAGTTTTTATGTTAAGGTTTTTATGGTTTATTATAAACCTAAAACATCGCTATGATGAATGCATGTGCGATTTGGGCACTTTTCATCCGATTCTGAAGGAGCGGGACGAGAAAACGAGCGTCAAATTGCATGTGTTTTGTCCTCAGTTCCGATCCGTGGTCTCGTGCGCATCAAATCGGAGCCAGCTATCTCAAGTGCTGCATTCAAGATTTCTCGGATCTCACAGCACTTGCTGGGATCACATGCAAAAGGACCACATACGATAACCCCCATTTAAGGAGAGGTTACTCGCCCTCCCGAGTACCGGCAGTTGAGATTCTGATGTCTGTATACTGACCGTTGGAATCCCGACTGTAGGACCGGCATACCACACCCGTACTAACATAGGAGTATGGTAAGGATGTATTTAGGCGAGATGCATACCGGAACCCAAACTCGTACATATGCCTGTGATAGATGTGTTATTTGTAGGTGCAAATACACAACCATGGTGATTGGCAGCACATGCATACTGCTTCTGAACTGCTGATCCCAATGTACGCTGACTCCTGTTTCTTTATTGCTGCTGCATATATTATGTTTTTGTATGCATGTTTTAGCAATGGATTTTTTTGGCATGAGATCTGATGTTCTATTAAAACTAATTACGGATGCTTATTTTGCAAGCAAAATAAATTGTTAAAAGCACTGGGTGTATGTGTCACATACCTAACGTAAAGCTGTAAAGTCAAATATTCCACAGTGCTCTTGACTTGCCTACTTATTGGAAATGCAAGAAGAAGCCCAATGTGCTGGTAGCGTGATGATGCAATTTGACTCATCATTGCCTTCCCCATCTACAGACTGGCCCAGTGTGCATGGTAGTACGGCGGGGGGAGAGGACATGATGACTTGAATCGCATCAATAGCTGACACACTGCACTGCAAAATGTGTGCATTTGTTCTTCTGGAGCGGTGGTGGGGCCTGATGATAGACATCATGTGATTGCGCCATCACTGGGGAAGATGTATGAAGCAGTGATACGGGAGGAGATGTGAGCCAGTGGAGAAGTTGCCCAACCAATCAGCACTGAAGTAACATCTGTAAAACTATACAAAGCAGCTGATTGGTTGACATGGGGAACTTCACTTCTCCTCCCTTATCACTGCTGCATACATCTGCCCCACTGTACCCACTTCTCAAGCAGGTTGGCATACTCCTCAGACAGGGAGTCTCCCTAAAACGTGGAAGTCTCCTGGACATTCTAGTTAGTTGGCAAATCTGCTCTAAAGCAGGGTTTCCTCAAGGTGCCTTAACAGTCATGTATTTGTAGTGAATATTAGGTAATATGCGCTCAAGTTTATCATTAGCGTAGGTCCTATAGGTATGTGTATGGTCTTAAAGGGGCTGCAGTCTATCAGGTGTGTCCTGGACACCCTGTGAGGTACTATGAGAAAGAAATGGATAGACTGCGCTCACCTGTGATGCGCTTATGATGAATATGACTTCACGAGCGACAGACACTGTGGAGCCGGGTGCCGGCGCACGGCTGTGCATCCACCCGCGCCATCGACAACAGCTCCCTAGAGGCGGCAGAACTTCTCCTACAAGGATCCGGTAAGAGTACAAAGCGGGACGCCGCTCACTGTCCTCCACCCCGGTCATTTTTCCTGGCACATAGTTTTGAACAACATCCTTATTCGTTCCTATCCTGCAGTAACACCGCTAATACGAGACTTTGACACAGTACCACAGGACAATTGCACCCCGCAATACTGTGCACTTGGACATTGTATCCACGTTATCCCCCATCCCCTTGCCCATACAGACCGCTGCGGTCACCTACATAGGTTCCTATTAAGGGACCTATGGTTAAAGAGTCCTACCTAGGTCACTCTTACACCTAAACAATAGGCCTAGTGGAGAGATACCCCGCTGGCCTATTCCTGCATCACCAGGACTCCACACATTCTCCCACTGCGACTTCATTTTTATTTAATAAATTCATTAATTTTTACCCACTTACCATCTTACTCTTCTTTTGCTTACATCTACACACTATATTTGTATATTCATCATAAGCGCATCACAGGTGAGCGCAGTCTATCCATTTCTTGCTCATAGTGCCTTAACAGTCAGTTATGGTGCCATTAGGTCAGGGTCAGCTACGGTGCCCTTAGAACAAATTTGGGAAACCGCTGCTCTAGAGTGAATTGGCAACATATCAGCGTCCAGGGAACAAATAAACACAAATGTTTTACAGTGGATTAGGAAAGGGAGATCTGACAAGGTATCATCATTAGATGAGCAATAACGGGTGGACCATGAAGACTGGCATGTTTTACAGCGCGTTTCCTAAGTAAAATATACATGTAGGTATTTGGATTTCATTGGAAGTAAAACAAGTAATAATGTCACTCCCTTGTGTCCTTTCCTTTCATCAGCTCTCCTCCTCTCCCCATCGTCACACCTGCAGATCAAAGCCCAAACTCTTTATAGAGCTAGCAGACGGCCTCCTATCCTTTCATCATGATCTGCTCTGATGCACTGAATGAGGCTCGCTACCTACAGGTGTATCAAAGCCTCACTCTGGGCCAGCCACATTGCACCACTGACACTTCTGCTGGTCCTTGTGGGAAACCGCCATAATGGACAATAGCCTTTCTTGTTGCCAATAAATAGAGATGTTTTGTACAGCATAGCTTTATTTATATAGACAGTTTTTATTTATCAACATATAACACATCTACACAGCAGAGGTCTGTAGTTGAGAGATAACGGGTGTAATGTAGACAACAAAGGCCCAGATTAATGGCTGACAATAAATCTCTGCTTTGGCGAAGCTATTTGTTGATTCAGAATATGAAAACATTTCCTGTTGGTAGCATTCGTGGATAACTGGTCACTACTTAGAAGCAAATGGCCACTCAGTCAGGGCTGCTAAAGTTCTGCCACTTATTTGTAGTTTAAGGGGTAATTCAGACCTGTTGGCTTCGCAGAGACTGTTCTTTTAGTATACATTAATACAAATACAGGCAAGTCTCTGAGTGGAGCTGGCATTTAGCGGATATTTTGAGTACCTCTCACAGCAACATTGGCACTCAAAGGGTTAATGAGTAGCAGAGGAGTATTTAAGAATCGGGTCCCTCTGTGTCTGGCCGCTGGCTATGTGCTGCTGCTTCCTCCACCCATGTCAGCACAGGGCAGATGAACGCTGGTGTCTGAGGGCAGTGCGGGTAGCTCCCAGTGGATTGCTGGAGAAAGCAAGAGAAGTCGCTAATTGTGCTGCTGATGGAACAGGAAGCGACGCAACGTGGTTATTCTCCACGGCAACGGGAGACTACTTCCTCTTTGGAAAGACTTTTTCCTCTTCCGCCATTACCAATTCCCAAACTGGTCTGCAGTGTACCCCAGGTTGAGAATCAATGACTTGGTGCATATACTGTATGAAGAATTAGGAAAGTGTGTTCTGCATCTTCTATTTTCCCACGGAAACACATTTAAATGTAAAATTGTTAAATCTGACTACTTGTGTTGTCCCCTCATGCTCCCAGAGTGTATAAATAAATTGCAATTAAGTAGTAAATTGTTAATCAGTAATTGTCCTTATAAAGCAGACTCTGACCCTACCCTGTACAGTAGTTGCTGGTTAGGTACACCTCCCATATGTACTACTTCTGTGGTGTACAATCCACTAACTAGCAGCGCTTGTATAAAGGTGTGCAGTATTCCTCATTGGTACCTGGCAGCACTAGTTCTGTATGAAAAATGTTCTTGCAGCTTGATATTATATATTTAAATACGTTAATGAGGGGCAGATTTATTAAGCTCGGCGAAGTGATAAAGTGTCTGGTTTTTATCACCGGCCAATCAGCTCCTAACTGTGAAGTTACGGGCTTGGTTTGAAAAATGACAGGTAGGAGCTGTTTGGCCGGTGATAAAAAAAAAAACAGACACTTGATCACTTCACCAAGCTTAATAAATCTACCCCTGAATGTCTTAAACCAGACATATCCAAACTATGGCCCTCTGTCTGTGTTAAACTACACATCCCAGCATGCCTTGCCATAGTTTTAGCATTCCCTAATGGCAAAACTGTGGCAAGTCATGATGGGACTTGTAGTTACACAACAGCTGGAAGGCCGCAGGTTTCACATGCCTGTCTTAAACCGTAATGCATTTATGGTATAAAATAGATCTACTAAACAAAACAAAATATATTGTTATTGGCTCTACAGATGGCCTAATTTGAAGACAATCCTATACAAATCCTAAAACTGCTACTCAAATCTTGGCAGTTACGTAATTCATGCATTGTGCTGTACAAGTGTACGTGATTTTGTATAACTAAGCAAGCCCACCACTGCTTGATGGTTCATGTCCTTGTACAGAGGAGGTGGGTTTAATGACCCAAATCTTATTATGGTCATGGCCCTGCCCACTGCACAAGAAAGAGAAGCCATGGTTAGTATGGTTGGCTGACAGGAGTCTCTCAGGCGTTCCAGGAGTGTTACCATTTTCAGAACTAGCAGTAAGTAAATATCCATAGTACAGCATGCTGTACTTGCCTACACCTAGTAGTAACCGCTGTGAGCATGGCATTAAAGTGTATGGGCCAGATTCTCTAATCTTCAAAAGTGATAAAATGGAGAGTGATAAAAAGCCAGCCAATCAGCTCCTACCTGCCATGTCACAGGCTGTGTTTGAAAAATGTCAGACAGGAGCTGATTGGCTGGCTGTTTATCACTCTCCATTTTATCACTTTTGAATCTTAGAGAATCTGGCGCAATGTGTACTACTCCACCTGAGCATTTTTGGATTGTTGGTCAATATTTACTCCATCGGAGATAGTTGGCAAGTGCTGTATGTAATGCAGCCATATTTCTATGGCTTTTCTTTAAGGTTACCTTGTTTAGTATTTTTTTATTTTTCAATAATCAATATTTTATTTTCCATATAAAACATTTGCTATGTATATGTAAATTCACATACCATATACATAGCACATGCTGTAACTATTACATTACACGTTTAGTAAAGGGTTCTTATTCAAAACTTTGGCCAAACTTATTTTATCTCTGGCCATGACTGTGACTGTGACCGTGGCATCCGCAGATCTTGCTGTTGTACAGCAATTGACTTTGATGTTGTGCAATCTGCATAATATAAGTTGATTGCTAAGATTCTCTAGTTTACTAATTTTATGGCTGCAGTTGCTATGTTGTCATGACGCACTGTGGGCCTGATTCAGGTATTTACATAAATGCATTTGTGGAAAATATACAAATGCTGCAGCCACCTGGGTTTATATTAAGACGGGCACTGGTGGCTAAGACGTTGCAGCCATTGCAGCTGCATTCAGGGTGAGATATGCACTGAAAACAGTCCTGACACGCCTGCGCTTTTGATGCCAGGCCCCTTAGCTGCGGCAAACCATCCCTGACTGTCAATCAATTTTGAGAATAAATCTGATCTAAATGTGATCTGCATCTGATCTAAATCTGATTGCAAAACCATCATTGCAGAAGCGCAGTGCGAGTTATACACATATGCAGTTTATAATTGCTCAACTGTGAAGAATCTGGTTCATCTACATCTCTGAATTGGGCTCCCTGTAGCCATGATGTTGAATATTTGATTTTGATTCCAAAAAATGTGTTCTCTGTCAGTGACTTAACTATAAATTTTGCTCCCCCCTGACAAAAAGTTTGTGGGCCCCCCCTCGGGCTCCTCTCCAGTGTGTTTCCCCAGCGTGTGACGTGATGACATCACATGCATAACGGAGAAGCTGAAGCAGGAGAGAGTAAGAGAGACCAGCAGACACTGCTGCATCCCTTGGCTCCAACGCATCCCAGGCCACCCTAGCACACCCATCTGTCCGCCCATCCTGTACACAGTAGCCAATAGCCAGGTCTGTGTACAGTCAATTGAATCTATGGGGGGGATTTGTCGTCTCTGCCATGGCCGCACCTGCGCTGTGGCTGACTCGTCTCCGGTGCTCAGCCAATGCGCAGCGGCAGGCAGCAGCATGCCAGTGTGTTGTGCCGGCGCCCACACAGACCCCGCTGCTGCTTGCTCCCCCAAGCGGCAACTGGGGCTGCCTTACAGTAGTTACACCACTGTAATCTGTATTGCTCCCACACTGATATTTTTGGTTCAAAGTTCCATTTACTGAAAATGAATTGTAGTCCGTTATCCAATAATAAATCTACAGCCATGTGTATTCACTACTTGATTCATTGCCAAGTGCTTGTCCTTCATTCACAAGCAATGGTTTAATGGTTAATAGGGTTGTTTGTTTGTTTTATGATAAACGGGAAAGGGAGTGACCTTTCAGCTCCGCTCTCTAATCAGCCTGGTGTGTAAGGTATATAGAGGAATACCAATTTCAGTTTCGGGTATCATGCAGCACTGAGATAATAAATATGGCCAGAATCTAGATTTTTTTTTTTTTTTTGTAAACTAGAAAATCACCCTGAAATGCTATGGAAGGATGCTGGACATTCTAGTCCAGGAAGTAACTTTATATAACCTATATAGCTAACCAAAGCACTCTCTAAAGCAGGCATGTCCAACATTGGCCCTCCAGATGTTGTGAAACTACACATCCCAGCATGCTTTGCAATAGTTTTAGCATTCTCTAATAGCAAAACTGTGGCAAAGCATACTGGGATGTGTAGTTTTACAACATCTGGAGGGCCAACGTTGGACATGCCTGCTCTAAAGTCACATCTTGGTTTTACTTATTTGCAGCATGATCCAACATTACAGTGTATATATTTGGGCAGAATATCACATGCTTGTAAGACCACTTTAGCTGTAATAATAATAGAGAAATGGTGAATAAATCCTTGTATACAATTCAATAAATTGCAGAATAAAACTTTTGTTTAGCTGGGATTTTTTCAAATGACCCGGGGCCTAGTCCCACAGGGTGTGGCATGAGCTGCCAACAGGCAGGACTCCAATGGCCATTAGAACATTAGAGTGCTGTAATGCCCCTTGCGGGCTCGCCACACTGCGGGCACGGTGGCTCGCTGCCTTCACCATAGGTTCTATTCCTGCTCTATGGGGGTCGTGAGAGAGATAAGCCCCTGTAAGTCGGGATCCTGACTGTTGGGATGCCATCCGGCACCCTCCCACAAGCACCTATTGTATCTTAAGCATGGGGGGGGTGGTTATATTTTAAGAATAATTATATGGAAATGTTAATGTGGGGTTACGGTCGGCAGGTCAACAATAAAAAGGTCAACCACTATTGGTGGGCACATGAAAAAGGTTGATGGGTCGACATGGGAAAGGTCAACATGGCAATTTTTTTTTATTTTTTTTTTTCTCATCCTTTAATATCCAAGTGGACATAGTCAGATTATAATTGTGCCCAAAGCATGCCGAGCGCAGCAGTACACTTATACGGTGTCTGTCAACATAGACACCACAAATACGTGCAAAACTCATGACGACCTATTGCTTGTGTTGACGTTGTCGACCTAAGGCATGCGGACCTTTTTTATGTGTCGACCAATACCGGTCAACGTATTGACTAAAGACCCTATGACCCATACCCCTCAATGTGTGCTGATATTTTACATAGTCGGAAATATAAGCACACATCTATTCAATGCGGCCGTTTCCACTGCATTGTAGCTTGTAAGATTCAATTTTCTAAAAGTTGACTTTGCATGGTCAAAAGTGAATTGACAATTCCACTGTCATTTTTGACCAAATACATGTGGAATTCGTCAATCCACGTGTATTCCGACTGTCGTAACATTGAATACTGAAGGTTGAATTAATGTTGGCTTGGCCATGAATCCGACTGTCAGAATCATTGAGTACACCCCCCATAGAGGTAAGCAAGAGATGGTGTTAACGTGTACCCAAACTTGGCTTTTGGAGCTTGTTAAGCTGCACTGTTCTAGTGTCCCCAAATATTGTAAATAGAAACTATACTTAAATTATGTGGGATTGTGTGTGTGTGTGTGTGTGTGTGTGTGTATATGTATGTATGTATGTATGTATGTATGTATGTATGTATGTATGTATATATATATATATATATATATATATATATATATATATATATATATATATATATATATATATATATATATATACAGTTTAATGCACTGTATATGTACATCCACTAAGGTTGTGCAGTACATGTTGGTAATACAATAGTACTTATTCATCTCTTGCTATATTAATCGTTTTCCTGACAGTGCCTTAGAACAGCATTGTTACTCACTTCCCCCCACACACAAAAGACCCTTTTAGTGTCAGGTACAATATAAGCCAAGGAGGCCAAGCTTGGCAGACAGGGAGGGAGGGAGACGTTTTGGGTAAAGTGGATGGTAGGAGGGGGGAGGACTTCTTCTTGATTCCGAATAGAGTTGAAGCAGAGTAAAAGCAAAGCAATATCTGATATGCACAGGATGACATGGGTTTAGCCGACATGAAGCAGAAGACCGGACTGCGTCTTATCTCTTGGTTACAAATTGAGTACATTGAGAGAAACCATGCATCCCATCTCATCACTTAAGAACCAATACTCCTATCCTAAGACCACAGAAATGTATTTTCAGTATAGATGTGAAGTCATTCTGTTAATTGATAATAGATTACTGCATTCCAACATAGCCGCTCACATTTTATGTCCATTAAGTCCTTTAGCCACTGTCACTTTAAATTCCGAAAACCTGTCATGTGAGATGAGAAATGTCATAGGATAACACAATAGGGTGAAAGCGTAATCCTAAATCTGTATTGGCCACATTAGAATAACAATAAGGTTCCCATACTCCGTCTCACTGAGAAGATTTCCTGCTTTGGGGGTGTTGTCTGGGCTTTTACTGAATCTCACTGAAGACCAAAGATCATATAATGAAATGACTGAGAAAAGAAAAGTCATGTTCTGGAGAACGGCGCTTAAATTCACACCATTATTAGACCTTTTGTTACAACTGTCAATCTAACCTGCGTACAATATAGAACTGGATCCATTGTGTGATGCCAATTGGGGGCTGTAAGGCAGCAAACCAGGACTTTATAGAGATTTATATGTTGTAATAATATTTCTCTGCAGATCTTGTTTAAATAAGATATATAATAGTGAAGCTTTGTGGCTCTTATTTATTTTATTTATTAACCGTTTCTTATATAGCGCAGCATATTCCTTTGCACTTTACAAAGGCTCTTGCCTGCTTGCCCTTTCTAGATTGCTTGCAGTGGGGCATCCTTGCCTCTCAGGTGGGATGTGGAACAGCCTGATGCGTATCACAGCCATTTCCACATTCACCTGAATGAATTTGTCAAAATTGGTGTGAAATTTGAAAAAGTAACATTTTTACTCATCATAATGACCTGTAATGTTTTACCTTTTTATATAGGAATTATAATCCTCTTCTTCCTTTTTTTTTTTTTCACATTTTTATTTTCATTTATATAACAAATTTGAGCGACACTGGCATTTTTATTCTGATATTTTGCACATTTCTCACAGAGAGGTTGGCACTCAAAAGGTTTGGCATGCACAGCTGAAAAGTTCCTTTACCGGTGTCCATGTCCCAGAGATTTAAATTGGAAGAGGTATTTGACAGGGGGACATGTGCATGTGTGGGACATCACTATTAATTTGGTATATATGTATATTCACTCCAAATTCCTAACACAGCATTCAATAGAAATATGGATTTTCCTAAATTCCCATGAGAATCGCACCAGCTATTTATGTGACCATATTTCTTTATTTATGTTGGTGTCATGTTTTTATCACTGAAAGTAATTTTATTATGGCATTTTTACAATAAATGGGCAAAATCGTAAAGGAAAGTTAGCCAAACTCGCACAGTGTTAAGGGGCTTGCGATACCGATGTGTTGCCCCGCGAGGTCAGTATCGCAAGTAAAATATAGATAGTCTATATTTACTATCACCCCCCCACACGATGTTCTTGGTCGCCTGCCGAATTCAGCACGTGAGTATGCACTTGCTGATGCCAGCACCCGTGTGTGCGCCCCTTAAAGTCCCTTTCAGACCACTTAAAAACAGGTATTTTGCAGATTTTTAACCATTTTAAAACGGTCATCTGTGCGGTCTGAAAGGTGCAGGACCACTTTACCGTTTTACAAAAGCCGATTTTGTAAAACGGTTAAAATGGAGGGTCCAACCCATTTCAGACCCGGTATTTTGGCATCAAAATCGGGGTCTGAAACGGTATTTAGGACCCAGCCAATGAGCTGGGTCCTAAATTCAGCGCAGTGAATATTTAATGAGCGCTCATTAAATATTCACAGAAAAGTGACTTTCGGAAAATGGCTGCCCCCCATACGAAAGACAGCTTTTTAAAACAGGTTTTCCTATGGGGCAGCCATTTTCTGAAAGACACTTTTTTTCATAAGTGCACCCGGCCATACTGCACTGCCGGGATCCTCAATTACGAGGTACCAGCTGCACGGGGGGGGGGTGTATTGTCTGGGGGTGTTAACCGGGGGGGGTTGTTTGGGGGTGTTAACCCGCGCGGGGGGGTTTGGGGGTGTTAACCCGTGGGGGGGGGGCGCGCGCTGAAGACTGGCTTTGACCCTGTTTTTGGAAAGTTTCCTAAAACGGGTCTGCCAGTGTAAAAAAAAAAACGGTAATATACCGTTTAAGAGATGCGGTGTGAAAGGGGTTTTACCTGGCAGACCCGTTTTTGGAAACGTTTTCAAATACAGGGTCAAAGCCAGTTTTGCGGTCTGAAAGCAGAATTATTGTGCTCCATGGAATGTTTTAGGAAAGCACTGGTTTACGCTATAGCCTTTCAGCTGTATAAAATGCTGATGTGGACCAAAGAACTTACAATCTTTGAGATATTAGTCTTGGTCTGTTATACCAAACTATAGGTTACACCCTCTGGCAGTGTGATAAAAGAGCCATTGTTTTCTGTAGAAAGGGCTGGGCTATTCTGCCTGCAGTATCATTGCAGGAGTGTAGTTCAGTTTACCTGCAGAAAATGCATGACCGGCAAATCACACGGAATCCTTTTATAAACCTCAGAAATCTTCTGCTGTCTCGGCTGGGCCGTCAGCAGTAGGTTACATAAGAGATGTATCTGTTTGTTTTGGGATTTTTTTGTGATGCCCAGCAACCAGAAAATGCTGCTTTTTCTGGCTTTAACAGTGAGTTGCAGAAGCCGATACAAGTCTTATCTCTTAATTTTCTTGTTTAAGCTGGCCATACATCAACATATATTTATTGTCCGATCTGGCTGGTTGGAACAAAAAATCACAGAGGGATGTTTCACTTAAAAAATGCCCTGAAATCGCCCTGTGTGTGTGTGTAGGCCCCATTGGTGCAGCCAGCACTGGCATTCCAATGATGGCTCTTTACAACTTACAACCCATTACTTTACTTTATCTAGTTTATATTTCTCTTGTAGAACCTTATTTGTTAAGAAACTGTCCAAAAACTTATTGTGCCTTGAATACTCATTGTTGCTTCTCCCAGTATTGCAGTCTAGTAATGGCCATCTGAATGCACTGCCTACTCAGTATAGTACTACAGAGCTAGGGACTTAGCCTAAACTTTGTGGGCTCTATAGTAACATGTTGAAGGGGCCCCTGTCCCAATGCTTCTAGTGAGACACCGCTCTGCAGCAGTTGTAAATTTTATGCCCCATAATAGTGTCCTATGTTATTTTATGAACCATATTAGTGCTTTAGTAAATGTTATGTGTCCTAGTTTTATTTGTGGGTGCCCCGTTCATATTATACCACACTGTAGTACCTCCATTTCATAATGTGCCACATTGCAGTGCCCCAGTATATTATGTAATATAATTGTTTTTTTTACTATATTACAATGTACAGTGGGGATGCAACTGGATATGAAGATTTATGAAGGTTAGGTGGGTGGTTTTGCAATTTGATCAACTTGCCTGAAGAGGTGCGTTTTCAGGGAACTCTTGAAGGTTTGGAGACTAGAGGAGAGTCTTATTGTGAGTGGAAGGACATTCCACAGAGTGGGTGCATCCAATCTGAAGAAAATTCTGCTAAAGTGAATGGGAGGGTGGAAAATGATGCATCTGTGTGAGAGGAGATAACCTTGTGAAAAGCTAATAGATGATGGGTTGGGAGATATTTAGAAATAAGTGATGTAGGTTGGTGTGGTTTGGTTTATGGCCTTGTTTGTGTGAGTAAAAGTATTTTGTATTGAATGTGGTAGATTACAGGTAACCATTGGAGGGACTGACAGCCATAGGTGCCGATTCTGTGGGTGCTCAAGGGCCTGAGCACCCACGGAAATTGATGGGCACCCACGGGCCCGAGTCCCACTGCTGGGCCGCCATATTGACTTGCTAATTTGCGGCTGCAGCACCCATATTGCCGGACCCGCCACCTGGGAAACAGTATGCCGGGAAGAGTGTGTTTATGTACCTGCACTGTTGGGGCATTTATGTATGTGGAACTCTGTTGCTGTAATTTGAATATTGGAGACAACTGTGCTCCATAATATAAAATTGTATTATTTTGTGGCCACACCCCTTCTCCATGAAGCCACTCCTCTATATTTTTGGCTTAAGCACCCACCAGCAAAAACATAAATCGGCGCCTATGCTGTCAGCAGTTTTGCAGACGATGAACATCTGGCGAGGAAGATTAACTTTGCAGCTATATTTATGATAGATTGTAGTGGTGAGAGTCTGTATTGGAGAAGACCAGTAAGGAGACTATTGCACAAATAATTGGAGGAGATAAACAATGGATAAGAGTTTTTGCAATGTCTTGTGTAAGGTATGGATGTATTTTGACTATATATATATATATATATATATATATATATATATATATATATATATATATATATATATATATATATATATATATATATATATATATTTTTTTTTTTTATGCGTGTAGCATGGTTTGAGACTGATTCAATGTGGGAAACAAAGGTTGGTTATCTGCTGGTATATGGACATGTGTTTATGCATTTATAAGAGCAAATGAAAGTACTTTTACAATTTTCTTCATTAGTTATTAGCAATGCATGTAACCAGGAGATCCTAGCCCAGTGATTCACAAACTTTTTTTGAATCACGGCGCCCTAGTGTATCAGAATTTTTTTCATGGCACCCCTAGGCCAAAAGTTATATATTGAGAAATATTACATCTAACTAAATTGTGTTTGTCATGCTTAGATTCAGTTATGTGGCGAGGGACAGAATTGGCAGCCACCATCTCTAGTTTTTCCTATTAAATTGACCATAAATAATTTGAATTGGTCCTGGACCACCAACCCAGGGCACCCCTGTAAGTGTCTCGAGGCACCCCAGGGTGCCACGGCACACAGTTTGGGACCCACAGTCCTAGCCACTTCTAAACTACCTGTTTATGAATAAGTCACTTTAGTGCATGTAAGAAAAGTTCTCTTTTAAGCAGGCCCTTAATGTGTAACCTTTTTTTATTTGCATGCCTGGTAGGATTTCGGTGGGCTCCGTCTTATCCTGCATTATGTGCATTTTAGTCTTTCCTTTTGGGACTGTGCATGTGAGATTCCTGATTTGTTTGTTTCCAGAGTCCACTCAGTCAAAGGAGAACCTGCTTACAGTATGTAAAAAGGGAGGAGGACTGGAGAGAACCCAGGAATGTTAATAATTTTCCCTGAGGTTATCTCCAGGTGGATGATAAAAGTAATAAAACGTACAACTTCGGGTTAACTCCTTCCTTACAGTAGTGAGATTTGTTCAAACATGAGTATTGTGTGCTGATAAAAAACATCCTGTAATTTCTTGATGTACCCAAATGAGGTGTAATTTGTGTGGTTTGCACAGCTTGTGCAATGACTACTGACTACTATTGCCGCTGAGCCACCAGCTCCTCGGCCACCCGCAGGTTCCACTCTCGCCGCCCACCGGTGTAGCTGACTTGAAGCTGCCAGTGGCTCCAGGTGCTCCCTCTAGTCGGCCCTCCCACCCGATTCCTAGTACTCCACTCGCTGGGAGCCAAATAGTCTAGAAACAGCACTTTCTGGTAGTAACCGGAAACAAATATATTATTTTATTATCATCATTTAGGAGAAAGCATTTTGTTGTCCTTGTTCAAATAGAACTTTCTTAATTGAGACCTAAATGTTTTTGTCACTCCGCCCTCATTCCTGTAAGTGCACAATATTTACTTGCTGAGTTACAACCCATTAGAAACGACAAACACTTTTATTTTCACAATAGAATTTCCCACAAATTTTTTTAAAGCCATTCATACTGTGTATGTACTAAAGTAGATCCTCTTTCTGGTGTGTTTGTATTGACATTTGACTAATTGTTTCTCTTGAAAACAGGTTATGGATAAAAATAATATATAAAAAATAGCAAATAGACATTTTCAACTTATTGTAGATGTAAACTTGTCCCAGGATAACTCTTTCTTGATCCATATAAAATAAATTATTGACATGGTGGTTGAGCCATGGATAGCCCTAAAACTTTGATTGTTGCATACCTCCAAACATGACCCTCTCAAGGAGGGACACAATGCTCTGCTTCTGGACTTTCCTCTTAATGTATGATTGATATCACCTGTGTTGAAGCACCTTTCTTATTAGTTAACCTGTTCAAAAACAGGTGATGGCAATCATACATTAAGTGGAAAGTCCAGCAGCAGAGCATTGTGTCCCTCCTGGAGAGGGTCATGTTGGGAAGGATGTTGCTTTGAAGTGTGGGCACCGGGGGTCTGCGGGGATATTGTTAACCTGCCGCCACATCTGTGGCCAGGAGTCGGGACACGCAGATCTTCTAGTCTGCGTTCCAGTGCTCCTTCTGGCTCCTTCTGAAAAATGTCCCTCACAAAATGGCCGCCACCTTACAGCAGACAGTTTTGAGGAGGCGGCAGCAGCCTCCTCTAGCATCCTAAAAAAGGGGGGGAGGGGTTGAGGCAAAATTTGTTGTGTTTTTTTTTTTTTTTTTTTCTTCGCACCTGATTGGCAAATTTGAAGCAACATGATAACATACTGTAGGTAGAATTTCAAACTGAGAGTAAAATAAATTGCTGCTCTCTCAGCTTGACTCTCTGTACAACTAGTCTGGCAGGCCCTGTCACTTTTTCATAAAAATTTTTTTTTTTTTTTTTTTTAAAGTTACAAGTTGTTTTCTTACCTTACCTTTATTACTTTCTCATTCAGTTATGTCAAAACAGAAGACAAGTTTTGTAACCTAGTATTGTGTACACTGTGACACTGTAGTAGAGTATGTGACTAGGATCAGGTGGTGTATTTTCTCAGGTTGGTAAAATGCCTTCCTACAGACACTACTGCACCTGAACTTGTCACACATATCAGCTGTTCTGCAGGTAGCAGAGGAAGTCTCCACTAATTCCTCTATTTGTAAACAACCTGCAGGCAACAAAGAGGTCAGTCACAATTCAATTAAAATTACATATGGTGTCGTCTCAAGGGTAAGGGAAAAACATGCCCCACCCCACTCATAATATGTTGCACTAAGACATTGATGGGGAACCTTTGGCCAAATAGCAACACTGTAGCAGAGCATGCTGGGATGTGTAGTTCAACAACTGCTGGAGAGCCAAAGGTTCCCCGTCACTGCATTAAGGTCTGTATTCAGATCTGATTGCAGTACAAATTTGCACATGTTACATCTGCCCCACCTGCAGTGCACATGGTTTTGGCCATTTTCCAAACAAACTTGTACTGCAATTTATATCTGAATTAGGGCCTAAGAGTATGCAGGACATGAACTTAGTCTGTTATTACCACAATGTTCTAGGTGTTGTCTATTCCACTGAGAGTAACCAACTGACCATATAAGAAATATCTGCCTCAACTGTTTTTATCGGGAGTGGGTCATGTAACCTGTGGTATTTACTTATTAATCAACATGGCTTATTTATCAACCCTGCATTAAGCTCATTGTGACCATTCTGCTCCATGTTTTGGGCTTTCTCCATGCTTGTAATCTTCTATATAAAATGTCTATTGTCTGATCTGTGTGTCTCCAAAACACACTCATCTGTTGGCAGCGAGTGAAACTACATCTTTCTCTCACACATGCACAAACACAGAGGCAATCACAAGGTAGCAGACTAGCTTTTGCTACTAAACGTCTGTGCTATGTTTTTTAATGTTTGCAACATGACTTATAAATTCCTGCTGGAGAAAATGTATACATAAATTTTTTTTTTTTTTTTTAATATTGCTGGAGCAGCAGAGAAAAATGGGGAGATTTATCCAAGCTTATAGGGAAAATGGAGAGTACCAACCAATCCAGTCCCAACCTAACTTTTCACACGCAGCTGTTTTACACAACGATTAGTAGCTGATAGGTACTTTATCTCTCTCCAAGAATTGATCAATCTCCCCTTCCATGTGATAGTCCCCTGCTCAGTGATAGATGGACCATAGTAAGAGTAGCCTTATACTGCTCACCCAATCTGCCCATATGTCCTGACTTCAGATCCACTTAATAAGAATATAAGGTACTCTTTACCTAGCACGGCGCCCATCGCGGGCACATTTATGTGTGGCCGCGACGCGACCGACGCGATGCCCGCGATTTCCCATTGAAAACCATGTTAAACATGGAAATCGGGTCGGTCGCGTCGCGGCTGGCCATAAATGTACCCGCGATGCCCGCGACGCGATGCTCCCGATTTACCATAGGAATCAATGTTAAAAGGCGCGATGGACCCGATTTTACTGTTAAATGGCTCAATGGACCCGATTTGGCCATAGAAATCAATGTTAAATGGGCCACAGAGCCCATTAACCCTTAAATGTCCCCCCCAATTTTTAACGCCACCCCACCATCCACGCGAACCCGAAGCGTGGCGAGCGCAGCGAGCCCGCGAGGGGCGGCGGTACGCGTCCTCCGACCTTTTCATGCCCTACTATCCACGTCGGCGTGGAGTGAGAATATAATAGTGTGGCGAGCGCAGCGAGCCACCGAGCCCGAAGCGTGGCGAGCCCCGCGAGGGGACGCGGATACCTTCACAGTTATACGCGTCCCCTCGCGGGCTTCACAGGTGTCCGTGGCGACGCCGACACCTGTGAAGCCCGCGAGGGTACGCGTCTACCTGTGAAGGTATCCGCGTCCCCTCGCGGGGCTCGCCACGCTTCGGGCTCGGTGGCTCGCTGCGCTCGCCACACTATTCTATTCTCAACTCCACGCCGACGTGGATAGTAGGGCATGAAAAGGTCGGAGGACGCGTACCGCCGCCCCTCGCGGGCTCGCTGCGCTCGCCACGCTTCGGGTTGGCGTGGATCGTGGGGTGGCGTTAAAAAATTTGGGGGGACGTTTAAGGGTTAATTCTGGCTATTTGGGCTCTGTAGCCCATTTAACATTGACTCCTATGTGGAAATCGCGGGCATTGAGGCATTTGACATAAAAATCGCGGTCAATCTGCCTTTTTAACATTGTTCCCTATGGGAAAATCGCGGTCATCGCGGGCACCCGATTTTGATGTACCCGCGATTTACCCGCCATGCCCGCGATGACCGCGATTTTACCCCCGACGCCCGCGATTCTAATCGTGGGCGCCGTTCTAGGTAAAGAGTACCGAATATAATAATACAATATTTTTGAAAAACTGTTCTCTTTGCAATAGTCTCTGCCGTCACCATACTGAGAAAGATACCCTAGGACAGTGTTTTCATCCTTTGTGCCATGGCACACTAGTGTGCCTTGAGCTGTTCTCAAGTGTGCCCCCAGATCTAAATCAGGGTTGCCGACTTGCACAAGATCCTCTCCGGGAGAAGCCCGGAGAGGAAGCTTTCATTACGAGTTCGGGGGCGGGGCTTAACGTTGACGTCATTAAGCCCCGCCCCCATTGCGTCAAATAGGCGAAATACCTGATCTCCATGGAGGAGGTGGGGCTAAAATGACACGATTGTGCCATTTTAGCTCCGCCCCCTCCTCTGAGACCCGCGGATTGCGGCATTTAAATGCCGCGATCGGGGGGGGGGGGGCTCAGTGGGGGTCCCCCTGATTCCGGGAGGGTTGCCCACCCTTCCGGGGGCCGGGAGGGGGGACCCGATTTTCGGGAGACTCCCGCAAATTCCGGGAGGGTCGGCAACCCTGATCTAAATATTCCCAAACCAGTTTACAGTCACCACCAGTTCAACTGGTCTTTACATGTAAATTTTTTTAATATGGGGGCCAGTGTGATTTGCCCTGTGGGGATCTCATGGTGTGCCTTGGCAATTTTTAAAATCTTATTTAGTGTGCCGCAAGGTAAAAAGGTTGAAATAACTGCTCTAGGATATTTTTTTTTTTGTGAAAATGAACAATGAAAGCCCAGGCATAGTTGACTCTTCCAAATTATTATTATGATTATTTATTATTACAATAGATTATTTTTTAAAGGCTATTGCTCATTTTGGCTCTTGAGTTATCTTTTAAAAAATCTCTTAGTGTATATGCTCAATATTGTTTAACAACTCGCTGAAGCTCCCATAGGACCCCCACTGTTGTCTGTGCTGCATGCCCAATGTTGAATATATAATCAATGTGGCATGCTCACAGCAGGGGGCGGGTGACATCCCTGAATGGTATTGTTCAGTGTATATGTGCTATATCTGTTGCCAGGGCTTACCGCCGATATTATTAACGGCCAAGAGACCATGGTCTAGTGTGTGTATAGGGCTTAATTTGGGAGTACAAACAGAAGTATCTTTGCACCTGGACTTAAGCTGTGTACACACTGAGCTATATATATTGTTAATGACCCCTCCGTATATTGTCAATCTGACAATATCGCCAGAGACTGCATGTACGGAGAGGGGGGTTGGTGATGTCACTGACCGATTATCGTGAACGATATCCGTTAGTCCATATGCATTTTATCATTCTCCCACAGCACCGCTGCGCTGATATAGATAAGTGCGTATGTACACAGCTTAAGTCCAAACTAAGTTGCACTGCTGGTGGGGGCTGATGCGCAGGGAGATTTAGATTTGAGAGGGGAGTATATCTGCACGTGTTAAATCTGCCCCATCTGCAATGCAGCATGGTTTTGTCCATTTTTAAGAAAAAATCAGCTTTGCGATCCAGTCTGAATTAAGCCCAATATCCATCAGCTTCCGTTGAGGCATTAAGAGTTGAAAATTTGGGAGATATATAGTCTTGAACTCGGAAATCCAAAAAAAACCATACAGGAGCTACACCATTGTAAGAAACTATTTGCTTGTAAGTAGAAAACTACCTTCAGATGTGGTTTTTCAGCAACTAAAAACTGTGACAGTTTTCCAGATAAGCCACATCATTGTATTAAAACAATGCTTCACTTGTGTAAGGTTCCACTAGGGGGTGTGACCATTGTGTTTTCTGTTGCTATGATTTTGATGTGACTTTTAAGTAAAGCTGAAGGAAGTGTGGGGTTGGGGCTATAGATTCTGACAGCTAAGGATGCAGAAAGTGGAGGAAAATGAACTGTAATGTTTATTTAAATAATAAAATTACCAGGTGGGGACAGCTCGGAGTAAATGGCTTTTGCTTGTGTCATTGATGCCAGAATCTATTTGGCCCCTAAATCTCTCATATACAGTAATTGCTTAGGGGCATATTTATTAATGATTTACGCTGTCAGGTAGCCATATGTTCTGTTCCATAATGCGACTGGTAAAAGGGGTAATAATAGGGCTACAATCGATGACACCATTTGTAGATCGCATTAGCTACCATGGCACATCCAACATTTACCGAGCCATTTGTAGATTGGTTAATTGCCCACACATCCATCCCCATTTTGAATTGTGAAGAAGAGAAGTAGCGCTGGTGGCAATAGGGCAGGTGTACGGTGGGTAACAAAAGTGGGAGTAGGGTATAATGCATGTTTGACTGCTGTACTGTAGATCCTTTTCAATATTAATTTATTATTCTTTTACTTTTATCACCATGTTAAGATAGCTTATCACTAAAAATAAAGACACGGAAACATAACTGCGTGTTGTTAAAGGTCATTAATATATATTAATTTGAATGACCCTGTTGGTAAGGGATGGCAAGGACAGCGTGTGGTAACTAGCTCTAGTTAACCAGGGTTATAAAATGGTGGTCGACTAAATGCCCCATCTAAGGCATGAATTGCGTTGTGTGAATATTTGAGTAAATATCCACCGTTCCCCCATATGGGCAGAACACACCAGCCATCCTTGGAAAAGATAGGTGCCCCACAACAACCACTTATGCCCCATGTGACCGCTGGTCAAGCGTCTTCCAACCGGTAGTGCTGACTGAAGTATCAAATTCCCAAAAAAGCAGAATCAAAGGCCAAATTGTTAAAAAATAAGAAAAAAAGTGGGCGGGCATCCATGGAATCAAAAAGTAAGTGCCAATATGCAAACTGCCCTAATATACGGCACCAACACTACCTCCCCTAATTCTGATAGGATGAGCCCAAACAATACAGTTTGAGCCCAAACAGTATATAGTTGGTGACACCCCCCCCCCCCCCCCAAAAAAAAAAACATTGAGGGTCAGGGGATAATCATAGTATAAGGTGTTTATATTATAGAGGGTAGAGGGCAGACTGCATATAAGGGGGTATATAGGATAGACAGTATTTAAAATAATAGAAGTGTGGTCATCTCTTCCTTCAAAGTCACTGCTGCTGGTTGCTAAGGCTCGAGTCCCGGCCATCGCTTCCTCTTCATTCAGTCAGGTGGTACTGGCAGCCACTGGTCAGACTGTGGATGATGTGGCGCCGGCATGGGCTGTCTGTGTATATATCAATGTGCTGCTGCCTGCTGGTCACAGCTGCCGCAGCTCCCATCTGCTTCTGCTGCCTCCCGCATAGTCCATGATCACTGCACGCTGTCACTGTGTAGGGACATTAATGGAGTAGGTGCCCACGCCAGCCATGAAGCATGGCCTCCCATGGCTGAAGGTTGTCTGTCCCTACAGCAGCACCGGTTTATTCATGGCGCCCCCCACAGACCCCGCGGCGCTGGCTCCTCCACGCCACTGCGTTGTCTGCCACATGCTAGTTACGCCTCTGGATCTGCCTAGCTATTTAAATGTTTACTCTCCAACTAATCACAAAAATGAAATACTTTGATACCCCTTTCACACTGCAGCTGTTAAATGGTATAATGCCTTTTTTTTTTTTAAACGCTTAGAGCTGCAGTGTGAATGCTCCAGGGTGCTTTAACGGTTTCAGAAATACCGGTATTTCTGAAATGGTTAAAAAGCAGGGTCCTAGCCGTTTCAGAGCCGTTATTTATGCAGTGTGAACGGCTCTATTTCTATGGCTTGAAACGTGTTCCTTGGGGGTTAGATGGGTTGAATGTGTGAATGGTACTTGCATGCCATTTAAAATGGTTTTCACCTGGAAATGGGGTTTAGTGGCTCAGATACGTTTTAAAATACCGGGTCTTAAACGTTTAGGCAATGTGAAAGCAGTATTATACAGTTTCGTGCCTATACAGCCCTCTCTAATACTGCTTTCACATTGCAGAAATGGGTAATGACACGGTATTCTTAAATGGGACTTTAAAACAGGTCTGAGCCTTGAGACCTTTCACATTGCAGGTGAAAACCGTTTGAAAAATCATTTAATACCATTCAAACATTCAACCCGTTTAACCCCCAAGGGACACGTTTCAAGCCATTGAAATAGAGCTGTTCAAACTGCCCAAAAAACGGCTTTAAAACGTGTAGGACTCCGCTTTTTAACCGTGTTGAAATACCGGTTAACTTCAACCGGTAAATTAACTTTGGCACTTTCACATTGCAGCCTTAAACGTTTTAAAATGAAAAAAAAAAACGGCAATATACCGTTTTAAAAGTGCGATGTGAAAGGGGTATTAATCTCCTCAGCTTTCTTGTATTCATTGCAATGATCAATGGCATTGTATTTCTAAGCCTGGTCACATGACTTGTTGCAAGCACTATGTTGTTGACACGATGAGGTAAGAGGAAGTTTGTATTCACACAGTGACAACCTGGAGATGTTCCAGCATTGCAGATGTTATCAGTTGAGCAACATGGCAACAATCAGTCACAATGTATACTGAGATTTTGCATGTAATAATACAAATATTTGTAAAAGCAAATAAGCATTCTAGACCATATATGGTTTATATTGACGCGTTTCCTTTTGTACTTTATTACAGAATCTGTATTATAGCACTTTTATTTACATGACTACCTTTATCAGCATTTCATGCATTCCTCCATAAAATAAAAATATTAATGTCTTAGCACATAGCAAAGCTATATGATAAGAATAGAAGGAGCAAGCAAATCTGTATCTCTTCATACTATGGGGGTGGATTTATCAAACCTTGTAGAGAGAGTCAAAGTACCCGCCAATGAGTTTCACTGTTCAAAAAATGAATGGTACTTTATCTCTCGCTGAAGGTTTGCTACATCTTCCCTTGGGCATGTTCAAGAGCGGAGCGTACACAGGATAAAGCATTGGTGAGGGATGTGCACAATTCTGCTTACAGGAAAAATGTGCAAATTCGCTGTTTAGCAAGCGGGTAAACGTCGCCCCGCCCACCGGGCTTGCGAACAGCCGACCCCCTTTGCCAAATGTACTGCCACATTTGCATGTGAATGGATATGATTCGCATGGATTGCATGTAAATGGATTTGATTCACGTTTGCTCGCTAAGCAGTGTAAATTCACTGCTTAGCGAGTGGGTAAACGCTGCCCACCGGGCTTGCGAACGGCCGACCCCCTTCGCCAAATGTACTGCCATGTGAGTGTACGGGTGAACAAACATTGGATGGTCGGTGACCATCCAACTGTGTGTGACTGCCTCAGCGAATGTAATACTCAACAGAGGCATTTGCACTGTGGGTCTGCACATGCGTATTTTCGCCGATACCAATTTGCAGATTTCAACATTAGTCCCCGCTGCAAATGTTTTACGAGCCAACCCGAATTACCCCCACAATGCAAAAGCAATTATTGCGAACTTGCATTTAACTCTGCATCTGCCCAATTGAATTCAAACTGGTTATGTGTCAATTTGTATGCAATGCCGATACATCACCTGACACTGCGCACTTGCCAGGGTACCGTTGCAAAGTAATTTGCAGTTACAATTTGAATAGCAAATGATTGACCAGCACCATTTGGGTGTAGTTGCAGGGAGTGCACCGGCGTGTCCTGACCGTTTCCGGGGTGTCGTCATCTGCAATCTTCTCACTTCAAGAATCTAGTCTGCATAACCACAGGGTTACTTACATGATCGATTATCGGAGGATCTGAGAACACCTTTGTAGGCACATGCTGCAATTTCCGCTGGTGCTGATGGGCATCTCCATTCATTTCTAGGCGGCAGGAGCATTAGCATATTTCCGCACATTTGCTATGTAACAATTTGCAGTTGTGATTGCATTAGCGACTGCATTTGAACCGGCTTCGTATGAAGCGCGCTGGTATTGGTTCAGAGTTGGTAGCAAGTTATCCAAGAATTGCAATTTGTACCTATGCAAAAAATGTTGCACTGAGAGTGGGCAGATTTAACATGTGCAGAGAGATTGGAAAAGGTGTGTAGTGTCCTAGCTTTATTCTTAATCTCAGTTCAAATAAATCTGCCCGTTATTTGTTCTCTACATGCAAAAACAGCCAGTATTTACCCTGCATGCAAAAAATTGCATTTGCTCCCCTTTCTCTACAGCAGCGGTTCTCAAACTGTGGGTCCTGACCCCCAAGTGGGTCCCGACCTTCTCAGTATGGGGTTGCAACTAAATCTGTTGAATTGTTTATTTTAGACTCCTCCCATCATGTTATGCCTCCACAATGCTGCCATGCAGGTGCTCTCTGATGACTACACATGTTATGTGATCTTCTGCAGTAACTTTCTGGGGTCCCTTAATTATTTTTATTGTCTGATGGGGTCCCAGAGCAAATAGTTGAGGACCCCCTGATCTACAGCATAGGGGGTTATTAAGCCCTGATTGCTACTATTGCGATTTTCATAAGGCAGACTATTATCGAGTGACTGCGTACGAATCATTGCACATATGCGCGGGGCCATTCTACAGAACAAAATCCTGCATCTTTTCCGATCGCAAGTTGATCAACAGGAAGCTGGCGTTTGGCGTGATAACTGTCCGTTTTCTGGGAATGTCAGGAAAAATGCAGGCGTGCATTACTGGGTCTGAATGGTATACGGTTGAATTGTCGACACCAACTAAGTCGACAGGTGTCTAGGTCGACACATGGTTTAGGTCAACAGGTTGGCAATGGTTTTTTCACTGTTTTTTGAGACGACATGTGCCAACAGGCAGTATTTCATGTGAGGCACTGTGCCCGAAGCATTGCGAGCGGCTGCGGTTGACTTGTCGACCTAGAACCATGTCGACCTTCATCCATGTCGACTTGGAACCCTGTCGACCTAGTTGCCTGTTGACCCAGTGGTGTCAACCTAATGAATGTCGACCTAAGTGGGGTTGACAATATGATCCACTCCCGTCTGAATAACCCCTATACTGTAGTTTGTTCCAGGAACAATTATTTTTTTTTGTATAATAATAAATATTGTTTTGGAATCCAGCTCTGATGTAGACCGTAATGGTAAGTGCTTGTGCAGTGCTGTAATACCTGATTCTCAGTACCGTAAAAGACTGGCACTGTATTATAATATTCAGAGGGTGTTTTAATCGATGTAATGCTTGATATGCGTGCTTACTCTGTACAGTTATGTAGGACATTTTTTCCCTTTGTGAGTTGATGATAACAGTTGAGTTTACCCCCATGACTATTCTACTCTGATACACATTCAGCAGTTTACATCTGTGCCTGTGGTAAGGACTCTTACAGGTGCCAATTCTATGGAGAAGCAGAATAATATGCTAATTAACTGACTTTACCAGAGAGTCTCGTACTAGATATTCAATTGTGAATGATTGTCTCACCACAGTAACGACGATACACCTCATAAAGGTTCGGTAGGGGCTGTGGTGTTGGGACAAACCATTTTAAAATGTCTGCCGGCCTGTGGAGTTTCTTTGTGACGATTATGTACTGAGATGCAGCTGAATGAATATATACTTGCGAAGTGCCAGCATTTTCTCTGTTTATGCTATGGCTGAAATCCAGATGCTCTTGTCTAGTGCCAAATTAATATGCATTTCACCTAAGATGAACTTTTACAGTGGCGGGTATAAGATGGTTTATCACTGTAATTCTGAAAGCTGCAATTTACTGTGCTGGAATGTTTAGGTCAGTGATTTTCAACCTTTTTATTTTGCGGCACACTAAAAAAAAAAAAATGTAAATTGCCAAAGCACACCATGAGATCCCCACAGGGCAAAACACATTGACCCTTACAGGAAAAAAAACAAACCTATTGGCCCCTATATAAAAAACAATCACATTGGTCCCCACAGGTAACAAAAATAATATACATTAGCCCTTTACATGAAAAGGAGAGACCAGTAAATAACAGGTCACTGGTGGTGGCTGTAAACTGGTTTGGGCATCTCTAGATCTGGAGGCACACTTGAGAACAGCTCAAGGCACCCTAGTGTGTCATGGCACTGTGGTTGAAAAACACTGGTTTAGGTAGTGAGGAACAAGGATCATCCTGTGGGAGCATGCTGTCCGAATCAAGGGGCTGATTCAGAGATGGAAGCTCATTCAAAGGTGCTTGTATGGGGCTTTGTATTTCCATCCAACACGAAAGATGGAGTCATCTAAGTAGAAGACTCCGCGTGATCACAGCACCATGACCAACATCACAAGCTTGGATCCAACAGTGCGACGATCGGTCCTGATGTCACACAGACAGTCTGAATTGACCTGATTCCGACAGATCGGGATGATAAATCGGACCAAATTACATGAGTTTCATATGCGACAGGACCGGTCGGACCCTAGAGACTGAACGTCCTGCACCGAATAGTCTGTATGGTGACATTCGGAAGCTTTGACTCTCCATTACCCTTGACCTATTTACATGTTTTTTTTGTTATTCAGAAAATACTGGGTTCAGACAAATATAAGGTGAATAGACCCATTTTCCAAATTCCTGCAATTTATAAAAAAAAAATAAAAAATGGTGCCCTGAAGTATCCCACATGGCACCAACTAGCTAATTGGGTCCAACTAGGCTGTGTATACATCATATACCACTGGCTAGGAGTACCATCTGTGAAACCATTGCTCAGAGAAGGTGCAGTTTTCAACAACTCTGATGTTTTTGAAAATACTGAATAGTATTTGCTGAGTAAACTGCAAATTAACTGTTTGGATTACAAGTGCCATTGAGGGAAATTAGCCCTAATTAATGTTTGTAAATAATGCCCATTGAAAGAAAGGAACGCCTATTCATGCTTTAAGTATGTACATTTCCTTAGTAAAGATAACATGGATATAGCCACCAAAGTTGTACAAGGGGCAGTTGCAGAGGATCTCATCTTGTCACAAAGGTAATTGTCTCATTATATATCTGGCTCACATCCAAACTCGTAACAAACAAATTCAAAGGAACTTCCTTTTTGTAATAAGGTACTGAGCATGGGCTCCTTAGTATGTTCATTCTGTAAGTTGTTTATCTGCTAAATACAGTAGATACATTCAAATACAATTCATGTGGCAGATAATACAATTCTATACAAAGTCATTGTAGCTTTATAAACAGGTTTTTTGGCTGTCTGTAAAATATTTTGAGGCATACTTGCCTTCCGTCCCGCAAATCGGGTCTCCCTCCCAGCCCCCCGGCCGATCCGCATTTTCCCCACAGCCCCTGCTCCCCCCCTTCCCCGCGGTATAAAATAATTTTGCGGGTCTGTGGGGAGGGGGTGGGGCTAAAATTATAACCCCTCCCCTCGTCCAAGGACCCGAAAATTGATGCGGCTGTCTGTCATGCCCTTCTTTGTACAGTCTCTAATGTATTTATATCCTTCTGGAGATATGGCCTCCAGAACTGAACACAATACTCTAGGTGAGGTCGTACCAATGACCTATACAGTGGCATTATTACTTCTTTCTACTGCTGATACCTCTCCCTATGCAACCAAGCATCTGACTTGCCTTCTTCATTGCTTTGTTACATTGCCTACCTGCTTTTAAGTCCCCTGAAATAGTGACACCTAGATCCCTCTCTTCCTCAGTAGTTTCCATTATAGTGCCATTTATACTATATTTAGTCTTTGGATTATCTATACTATCTATTCTCTTCTAGAAGGTGCTAAATAAGTAGATTGCTTAGTTTCCCATAGCAACATTCCATTTGAAAACTCCCATCTTAGTAAATTGCCTCCTTCTTATATAGGATTCTTATTAATTGCTTGGGACATAGAGCTATTTAGCCTTGCAGCCAAGAGCCTATTTTCACCTTTGCTGATTAACTTTGACCACACATTACCAGTTATTTATATAGCGCACACATATTCTGCAGCACTTAACAGAGAATATTTGAGCATTCACATCAGTCCCTGCCCCAGTGGAGCTTAGAAACTATATTCCTTACCACATGTACACACAGACATTATAGGGTTAATTTTGTTGGGAGCCTATCGGACTACTAGTATATCTATGGATTGTGGGAGGAAACTGGCGTAAACCCACGCAAGTACAGGGAAATATACAAACTCCATACAGTTAGGGCCAAGGTGGGAATCGCACCCATGACCTCAGTGCTGTGAGGCAGTAATGCTAACCATTACACCATCTGTGCATATGCGTACTTCCTTTGGCCAGCTTTCCTTTTTTTTTACCATAAAAAAAAGCCACTTATTACCATAAAAAAAAGCCACTTATGACAACCGACAAGATGGCCACGCTCCTGAGGGTAATTCTGTTCTCAGAGATTTCTGTACTGAAATGATATTTTACGAATGAAACTTTCCAGATCAGCACAAGGGGTGTGTTCCATAGGATGTGGTAACTAGAAGTCACAGATCTCGCATAATGCGCATCAGACCCATTCAGGCAGCCAATCCCAGCACATTGTTCCATGCTGGGAGAAGTGTCCGGTGTTAGATATTAGACAGTATCACATGCCATTATACTAAGGACAAAGAGAAAACCCCTCATGTATTTTCACTACAGTATTTTGTAAATGTATTGCCCACAAAAGATGTTCTGATCATCAAAGGTCTGGATCAGATTACATATACTCTGGCTTGCAAACCCTTTTTCTGTTGTGTTTCCCGGGACAACTCTATCAATAGCACAAAAAAATTATATTGATTTAAAAAAAACAAAAAACTGTTCAGACCCAGTGTGACTTGATCACCACATCCAATCAGTGTCGTTTTCAATAATTCCAAATTCGATATACACAGACCTAGACTAGGCTCATTTATAGGGTTACAACTACCCGTCCGGGATTACTCTGGAGAGTCCGGTAAATTAAGATTGGAGTCTGGAGGGGTGGTATTCCCGGAATATACGATGTCCAAAATACCTATTCCCAGACATTGCACGCCACCCCTCCAGATGCCGGTATTACATACCAGACTGTCCAGAGCTGGGGTAGCCAACTGCAGTCCTCGAGAGCTACCAACAGTTAATTTTTTCCAGATCTCCTCACAGAAACACAGGTAAAGTAATTAGCTCCACCTGTGGATCTTTTAAAATGTGTCAGTGAGAAACGAGTGCACCCGTGCAGCAGCTAGGTTGTCTGGAAAATGTGAACTGTTGGTAGCTCTCGAGGACCGTAGTTGGCTACCGCTGGTCCAGAGTAATCCTGTATCGGTGGTAACACTAGTCATTTATTAGGAACCATAAAGTTCATTCAGACACTTTCCTCATGTAATAGCCACATGCAACAATTTCAGCCCATTGTGTACCATTGCCACTGCTGCTGCCACTTTGTATGCGGTGGCTATGCAATAATATGCTAATGCTGCAGGAGTCCTCTTGTAAATAGACGCCTCCATCTTGTTTCTCTGATCCGCTGCTCCGGATTATCTGTGTGAGCATCCCCCATAACCCTCATGTTGCTCAGGATGACCAGTGTTTTTCATGCAGTCCATGACCAATGAAGCGATGTTCAAGGACAAAGCCGCTGGCCTCGGAGAGATAAAGCGAATAGATAAAGTACCAACCAATCAGATCCCTATGTAATGTTTTTTTAAACACTATGTTTTAACATAGCAGTTAGTAGCTGATTCGTAATATTTCTGTCCACGATATCACCCTTTAGTACACCGGTCCCTCTGTGAGTGATGTGGTTGGAATTAGTAAGCAGTTCAGGTTTGCGGTCATTGGCCGACAGCATTAAAGCCTGATTCCAGCAAAACCGATCTGACCTTTAAAGCAAGGGTCACGGATTGTTGAATTCACTGTCGTTTTTTTACAATCCGTGAACGTTTTTGCGGACTCGCCCACTTTTCACCACTCGATTGGCAGAACATTGAATTCCGCCGGCTCCGGCGCATGTGCAGACGGAATCCCGGGTCTCAGACCAGGAATTCCAGTGCCGTGGCTGCTTCGCAAGGGACAGGTCTTATCACAAGAGCTGTCCCTTGCGTTAATAATCGAATGTAAGAGCATATGCGATTAGAGGGCTGCGGACGTTAGAACAACCCACCCTTAGTGTGTTCAGTCATGTTAGTGGGATTTCTGTCATCGTAAAATACCATTAAAAAAAAAAAAAAGGACTTTCTTTTTGGACTTTCATGCAATACCTATACCTGGATTTAATTATATAATATATACATACCTATACATATGTTTCTGCAGTTCGACTTAAATAACAGGCATTACAGCGGCATAATTACTTGGCAATGATTTAGTGTGTCTACTTAGTCTACTTTTAATTATGTGGCACTTTCGTCAGGTCTAAAAGAATTCTATAAATAAATGTTCTATACATTGTATATCACCAGCATACACGTAATGTATGGGATAAATTGGCCACTTCTCATTTACTTGCATTTAATCTTTCTGGTTTGAAAAAAAATTGCACTCTTATACTATATCTTGGACAGATAATCTTATAGCTTTATTACTTAATTTTATCCAACAAATACAAAATGTACACCCCTATAATACAGTAGATTATGCCAAATAAAGGACTACAGATCTTTCTATAGTAAATCATTGTATTGGCAGATACTGTTCTAGATAATTAACCTGCAGAGTGATACCAAGAATCTTCCTAACCTATTGTAATGCTAAGCCCTGGGAGTAGGTAAAAGTTAATCATGTTTATTGTATCTGGTTGGGCCTCAGTGAGACACCTGTTTTGGGTACCCTCATGTACTACCCTTGCATGAAGCTGGCAGGTCTTCCTGTGTCTCTGGTCCCCTCAGTGATAGTAACATCAGATGGTTTACTATTTTTTTTTAACTGTTTCTATTCTACAGTTCTCATTGGCTATTGATACTTGGTGTTGGGACAACAGTCCATATACTAGGTAGTAGTCATAATATTTTTCTATACAGAATACGACCATAGAGGTACAATGAAATAATTGATCCATTAAGTAGTATTACATTTTTATAGAACGTACAACCTCCTTTTATTTTATTTTTAGTATAAAGCAAGCATTGTCCGTAAAAGATTATCCCTAAAGTAATACTGGTGTGCACCTTTGCACCAGAAAAGACCTTCATGGGTAGATCGATAAAACCAAGTTCAGTGACCGATCCGATTCTCACAACAGCTGGGTAAACAGGGTAACTATACAGAGTTGGTTTGTTTGATTTCTAGTTCAGAATTCATATACTGTAGGCGTTCCCAGTTGTGACCATAAATAAAGCACTGGTAAAGTGTCTATATTGGTGTTACTTTTTATTAATGTCATTTATTCAGAAACATTTGGATTAATCCATATAAAAATATCAATCTAGATCCGGGAAATGTTCACCCAATACTAAATTTCTGAGTGTATGTGTGAATATATATATATATATATATATATATATATATATATATATATATATATATATATATATATATATATATATATATATATATATATATATATATATATATATATATATATATATACACACATCAAGAAAAAGTTGTTGTTTTTTATAGTTTATTTCATTAATTTCATCTGTCCACTCTGCTGTCTTATTGTCTATGACCAGGCTGGTTCTACAAGTCCAGCAGCCACTCCTGTTTACCCTGAAACTGGGGAGGGGGAAGAGTGAAGCTAAGGGCGGGGGCTTATTAAAAGTGAACTTTTCAAAAGGACATTTAAATCTGTTTAAATACAGGATGGTAGCAGATACAATTCCCATGGTACTGAGATTTCTGACTGAGACATATGAAATGACTTGATTATTATTTATTGGCCAGTCTAAACTTCTTTTTTTAAGGAAAATGTATTTCATTTTTTTGTAAACTTTATCTGGAAAACTCATTTCCTACTACCAGCTGAACAAGATGTGGGTATCTGTAACAGTATTATACTGTAGGACAGGTGACTGACTCACCCATTCCAAATATCCTAGGAATCCCCACTGAGCAAGGTACAGGTGTTGTAACTATGCTGCTATACTTGTTTTGTTTCTTGTAATAGTTATTTTTACTTGAAGTACTGTATCCTCCTTGCAATGCAATTGAAACCACTGACATTGTAATTTTGTTATTGTGGTATTGCATGGGCTGCTGTAATGATCATTTTACAAATATTTTATTTATGAACTATGTACTTAGCGTGTCAGTTCAAGTGGTGATTTTAGCTGTGTGTGTGTGTGTGTGTGTGTGTGTGTGTGTGACCAGATGCCAGGCAGGGCTAACAGAGAGTTTAGGATTTGACCAGGTCTCTTGTACAGTGTACAGGTCATCATAATCTTCATACCAGTGGTATTTCTAAAGCAATATGGTGGATTGTTTATGTTGGGTGTGGGTTTCTCTATACTGTATGACTTGAGTGAACCATGACTGGTAATGTGTATGTAGACTGCATGTGCCCAGAGTCATTTGTCCATAATTCCCATGTTCCCAATGTTAGCCATGCTGTGTAGTCTACCTTTCACGTGAGTTCTTTATATGAAGCATGTCCTGACTGTGTTTTACTAGAAGGTGGGCCGCTCCTAAAATTCTGCTGCCTTTTATTTCCATACCCTTGGATCAATCCCTATTGATCCTACAGATGTATTTTTGAAGGAAGGTGTTGGGTTTTGAAGGTTGGAATTCAGTGCCATCTTCTGAAAACCCTACCCCTCTTTTCAAAAATATGTCCTGACTGATGAAAGGAGGCCAATGGACAATTTCACATTTTTTTTTTAAATAAACAATTACATTTTTATATACAATTTAAATACATGTTACTCAGTTGTAACTAGGTTCAGATTGAGAAGTAATGATCCCTTCATACAATGTGATGACACAGTTAAGATAACCATTAATCAACCAAATTCTCTTCAACCCCTTACCAAATTTATTATCCAATTATAAAAATCCATGTCTGGTGGATTTGAATCTATAGTAACACCCCACCATTCTCCTAAAATGTGATTGTGATGTCTTCAGCCAGCTTCAGTACGCACAGCATGTTCTCCTGTGTTTTGTGAGCCGGAAACTTAATCATAGAATGGTAATCCTTCCTACTAATTGTCCAGGCATTTTGTCACCTTAGGGGTTGAGTCTTGCAACATTACATATATAGATCTATATATACATTTTCCACCGATGACCACGCCAGAACAATTAAGATCCACT
Source organism: Crinia signifera (assembly GCF_055691185.1). NCBI lineage: Eukaryota > Metazoa > Chordata > Amphibia > Anura > Myobatrachidae > Crinia > Crinia signifera. The sequence goes on from NC_139227.1 coordinate 79,997,264, forward strand.
TGCTGTGTCTGCATTCTTCGCATTGTTTTTAGTAATTATCCTATGCAAATAATCACTATTAATAATTGTGAGCGTTAATGGAGATTAACCCATTCATTTCGCCAGAAGATTCTAATTAATTTCATTTTGCAACTGTCACATTATTTGCAGACCAATACCTTGTAAATCTGTAGATGTATAAACCTGTCCCTTGTTGGCGTATCTTCCACAATGGTTTCGTATGCCTAAAGAGGCATATTGTAAAGTTCAATGATCACATTCTCAAATTTAGGTTGCACACAATGCCCGCTGTAAAATGCATTGATTAAGCAGATATTGTATTCCTCTGTCTGATACTTTACCAAGTTCACTACAAGCTATATGCCTTCAGGGAACCTAACCAGCAAAGTAATGGCGCACCTCGCTGTGTAGAGTGGCAGACAGGCAGAATCACAAAACGAAAATAAGCCCTGCTTGTTTGGATGCTAGGGCAATGTTTAAATCTTTTGCTCTTGACTGGTCTTCTCTTGTGTAAGACCTTTTGTAGCCACTGGCTTTCCTGGTGCCCAGAAGTAGATTTGATGATTCGACTTTGCAGTTAATGGCTAAATCCCCACCTATTTGTTGTAAACACACACACAAGACCAAACAGTAGCTGAACCACGTACATCACTTTTCTACACATGTGATAGAGCTGCAGCTCAGGGTGTCCACATTGGGGAAAACCCACTTAATGACATTTATGAATATTTTGAAGGGGTCCATTCTGAAAAGTTTGAGAGTTGGGGGACTGAACATTTGCTGCTGTAGACTGTTAAACTTGTGACATCTGCAGTTCTACTGCATCCAACAATGAAGGACCCCCACTGCACATTATGCACCTGGCACAAGAGCAAGGTACAAAACATTAGTACTTTTGCATCTTGTGACTCAGATCCTTCTTTTTATTTACATTGATTTAACCATCTGTTCTTAAGCACAGATATCCTGAAAACATAGACTGTTAAAATACCAACTAATGGTGAGAAATGTGTATGGCACATTTAACTTGCACAGAGAAGTTGGGCCCCTCTCAGCTCTGGGCCCCATGCTGTAGCCGCTGCATTCCCTGCACCTATGGTAGTTACTCTCTTGATGACAAGGCAAGGGAGAAGCACTGGATGGCGCAAACGATTATAGACTCTTTGCACCGCAAGGAACGTGTCTGAAAAAGCACCTAACTCATTTCACCAACTTTGCTTTATAAACTGAATTTCTAACTAATGCTTATATATGTAGGACAAAATATAGAAGTGCGCTTTTTGACTGTAAAAATATATACTCATCACATTAATTGGGGTGATTGATCTTTCTCTATAGTGTTCTAATATGTGCACCTGCATTGGTATCCTGTTTTGTAAAGTTTGTAAAGAAACTTGGATTAAATGTCCCCATCCCCTTTTGTGTTCCCTCTTCAAATGTATTAGCTTGTTCTGCAAAGCGGGTATCATGGAAGAAGCCAAGAGCTTGGTGGCATTTCACCGTGAAGCAGCTGTTTTGCGTTTCCTTCAATTTAGGCAGCCATCTTGTCTCTGTTTATAGTATATGCCTCGCTCTTATTATGCTAATTAGATGCATTATTGGTTGTTCAAAATATAGCTACCAATGGCTGTCTGAATCTGTCAGGCATATAAACAGCTAAGTGATTGATATTCGTTGTATGAATATAATCACATTGACTGATCTGTAAAGCTTGGTAGTAATTTCAACAAATGTAAATGGTTGCCAAGATACTGTTGTGAAACCTGGCCTGGCCATGGGCTCTAAATTAGGGATCTAAACATACACAGGACACAGAGTTCCTGCTTCCGGAGCTGGAATTGTTGATATTCCAGAAAATTGCATATGATCGATCTCTATTTTTATATACAAATGAGGATTTTCTCCATTTTTGTGAATGGAAAACATACCTGGTTGGATCTAACATTTGCATTCAGTACATGCAATGGATACCCCCAGAATAACATGACCTTCATACAGTATGTCATACCTTCCAGTGAATATGCACAGAATGACTGTCATTTCTGTGCTGTATACCTGTGTGAATAGTGTTTGCACATGCAAATGACCTTCCACGTGCATGTCTTATCAATGTAGTGTAACCTTTATGTCCAGTCCTGCAGAGAAAGAAAACACCTTATGCAAACACATGGCTGGTAATAAGAAACATTCAGTAATCATTGAAAGACTGAATGTTTTTTTTCCTGAGAATGATCTGTACAGTGAGAAATCGTGTGCTGTACATGTGTGGATATAAATATACCTTTACTTGATTTGCATGTCATGTCTTGGGATTTTTAGGTTCTGACTCATCAGCATCTCCTCCCATTTTAGGGAGTGGCGGCCATCTTCACTTCCACCACTTCTGAGACTATTCTGTTTATAAACACACTCCTCTGTGTCTTTGCGCCTGCAACTGTGCTGGTATTTTGACATTCCATTGTTAGTATTTGGCAGTATTCATGTTACAATAAATATGGTTTCCTGGACGAACACTTAGATATCCTCACGCAAGTTCTATTAAAGTGCATATCCAATCTACACCGTCTATGCAGCCATTTTGTAGCATGATGTACCTCAGGGATGTTACAGATCCCTAGCGAATTTATCGTATTATTTTTGGTTATTATTGTCTATGACTCCATTAATAGGTTTGTCTCTGGTCTGGACAGAAGACCAGTTATATTATTTATTAAAAAAAAAAAAAAAGCTATGGCAGTTGTTGGAGTCCAATCGAGAGAAAATGTAAAGGGCCAGTGTGGACTCGCAGAATGTAAACCCTACTTGCTTACTCTCTCCTGTAGTGTCCAGGAGACTGCTGATTTGGGAGATGGGATCAGTATTTCTGATCCAGTTTACTTCCCTAGTGAAGTGCACGGTTGAAGGGCTTGAGGTCTGGTTTGCAGTAAACCACCTTCTAGTGGCCCGCCAACCTCCGCAAACACTGAATGTTCTAAACTCTCCCATGTCTTATAGTTTTTCATTCATAGATTATAATGCTCTGATAAGTTTTATAACTCCTATTATTTATTGTCTTCTTTAGAAATACACCTTGTGAAGGGAGATGAGCAGCTACTAAGCAGCAGACCTTCACTTTGCCCAGTCTTCTACTGCACTCCTAACCATTGTCTTCAGCATGGAGTTAAAAGTGTGGGTGGATGGGGTCCAGAGAGTCGTTTGTGGGGTCAACGAGCGAACATCCTGCCAGGACGTGGTCATTGCACTGGCCCAGGCTATAGGTAAGTCCATGATGTTTTGTCAATAGGGAACCTTTAGTAAGATGAGACGTAAGGTGCGTACACACTGGGCGATTATATTCAACTATATTGCTCATTTTAGCCCTTCTGAGCAATATCGTTCAAAATATCACCCACGGTGTGTGCTGCTGCACGTCGTTAATGCCCCCACCCCCATCTGTGTTAATGCCCCCACCCTCAATCTAACAAAGTCAGAGACTGCGTGTTTGGTAGGGGTTCTTGTGACGTCACTGGACGATATTGTTAACGACATTGTTATGTGTTTACTGTTTTAGCACTATATTATTCATCCCGCGGCACCGCAGTGCCACAAATCGCCCAGGTGTATTCATCTTTAGATTAGTTTGGGATGTAAAAACAAGCAACCTCAAATTTTAACAGGCAAACTTGTTATTCTAAGGGGCAAATACTAAAGGCCCCCATACACTAGTGCGATTTGCCCTGTTTTCACCTGATTCCGAAAAAAGTGCCAAATGGCATGTGTTTGACATCTGAATAGACCCGATGCACGGTCCCGTGTGCATTGGGTCGGAGGTCAAATGTGCTACACATAAACTAAATCGTATGTGCACCACTCAGGTGCACATTGCAGTGAGTCCTTTACACATGTGATAAATCACATGTGGTGTATCGCATGTAAAAGTGGCACATCAAGTGTCAATTAGTATGGGAGCACTCCCAGGATGCTACCGGGGAAATTCAAGAAAAATCGTGTCCATTTTGCCCTTTAGGGAAGTCGTACTAGTGTATGGGGGCCTTTAGTGTGAGAAACGATCAACCAACCATATTAGGGGGTTATATTTTACAAAGTATATAATTGTTCATTTTGCAGTATATGGTATGTAGAACACTCTTGATAAAAGTGCTACTGGAAAGCAATTTCCTGCTATACAGTAGGAGCAAGTTTCATCTTTGCTCCTTTGGCCATGGCTAGCCATGGCTATTCTATTGTTCTCAACTGCAATACAATACGTATTGCAGCTGAGAACAATAGAGTAGCCATGGCTAGTCATGGGCAAAGGAGCAAAGATGAAACTTGCTCCTACTGTACATGCTGGGAAAACCAGAATTTGGATGAGAACACATGGTGCCCAATTCAAACCTGCATGTTGGCAGCATATATTCGCTGCCTAGAGAGCTGGTAAATGCCACCTAGCCAAAAATACATAGGATATATGGTCAAAACTCCTAAGTAATCCACTGCTCACCAAGCGATAAGTGCTGTCAACTTGATACATTTCTAAAGGGTTTCAAAATAATTTCAACCCTAATTCCTTTTAGAAGTTTCCATCTCTAAATGTGTTTATTTATTACCAGTTATTTATATATCGCACACACATTCTGAAAATGTTGAACCTTCCCATCAGTCCCTGCCCCAGTGGAGCTTACAATCTATATTCCCTACCACATGTACACACATTCATTCTAGGGTTCATTTTAGGTTGTTTTCTCTGAAAGTCATGATTTGTTAGTAATTCCACCTAATAATTGTTCTTGCAGGTCAAACAGGGCGTTATGTACTCATCCAGACGCTACGGGACAAAGAGAGACAGCTTTTGCCTCATGAGAGACCTTTGGAATTCCTGGCTAAGAGTGGACAGTATGCCAACGATGTCCATTTCATATTGAAGCGCACAGGACCTAGTTTAGCTGAACGCCCATCCTCAGACAGTGTTCCTCATCCTCCAGAGAGAAACTTTGTAAGGTCCAGCCTGCCTCTAAACCCACGGACACATAGCACTGAGGTCACAAGGTCAAAAGAACCTAAAAAATCTTTAACTTTTAATCTAGGACCTATGAGTTCAAGTGACATTTTGCTCAAGCACAGGCAGAAGCAGCAGAATGGTAAAGTTATTAAAGATGGAGCCCATAGACAACCAAGCAAAGAGGATCTGTTTAAGCTGGTCCTACAGCAGCAAGAACATTTGAAGACCTTGGAAATGCAAAATGTCTCCTTAGGCAAGGACTTCCAAACATGGGAAAGAGGCAGGGCTGGTGGGCCTCATGAGGAGGAAGAGGACGAAGTGGCTTACTTGAAAAGACTTATTAGTCGAAATGATGCTGAGCTCGGTGAGGAAATGTTTTGGTTAGATGAACTGGATCGAGAAAGGGCAGATGAGCATAAAAGGCAGGAAAAAATTAGAAACTTGAGAGCAACAATGGAAGATTACACCCTAAAGATCAAAGAGTTGAGTGAAAGGACTGAATCCCTTGAGCAGGAAATCCAGAAAGAGGCCTCAAAGAGACTTTCAGGGCAACCTAGTCAGACTGAAATTGAAGAAATGGTGACAAAAATGAGAAAGGAACTAGAAGCCAAGAACGGCCAGAGCAAAGAACTGGATAGCAACCTTTCTAATGTGGAGAGGGCTTGTGATGAGGCCCGGAGGAACATAGAGGTAGGCTTACTGCTCACCTGTAGAAAAACCAGGCTTGGGTTAGGCATGTAAAATCAGAACTTCTCACTACATTGCTATTCATTTGGGTGTAATGCTAAAACTAGCTGAATATACCTGAACCTTTGGTGGATGTTGGCTTTTCTTTTTTTTACCAGGTACTGCATATGTATAGTGAACCCAAGCATGCGCTTAAAGAGAACGCTGAATCAAAAGTTGAGCGAAAGTGATTTGTTCTTGTATTTATCACATTAAACTGTGACCTTCAAATAATGTAATGTCCTCTACTGTAACACGCTACAAAGGTCCATAATAAACGTAGGTGCTCAAGGTTTGAGCGATAACACAATTCCACCACAATAGCTATATTCAGAATTTAAATCCCTAATAATTTTGTAGCACAGTTTTTCCATGAGAATATTAGAAAACGCACAAAAACCACATTACCCATTCCCTACCCCTACACACCTAGAAATAAGTCTTCTGAAATCAAGTGTTTATATAGCATCCATTAAATGCAGGGTACTGATTACTAATGAGGGCAAGCTTTTTTTAATTTTGAAGGGCAAAATTTGAGATGTGATGTATCACCTTCAATATTAAATGACCGATCAGTACCCTGCACCTAGAGTGAACTCCAACGTTGTATGACTAGTTGGTATCCGTGAATATATTTCTGGTATTGGTGGTTATGTCTGTTGAAAGGAGAAGTATAATATGAATAATAGCACAGCCCCATTATATTATTCCTTGAATTTAATGAATACACCACTGATGGATATATTTTATATGACTGAGATATGGCTTATGAGAGGTTACGTTTGAACGGGTTGACATTACATGATTTCTGTGGAATTTGATCTTGTGTAGTTTACACTAGATATGCATATGTTGTGTAACATGAGGGTTTTTTGTGCTATGTGACTGTTTGTTTGTGTCTTTTTAATAAAATAAACTTTTTAAAGTTATTTAGATTTATAGATTTTTCCTGTTCATTATATACTTCAACTGCAGTGTAGTGGGTAGAAAGGTGACCTGAATATGAACACAGTCATTAGAAATTATGTATTTATATTTACAAACCAAAATGAAATCTGTAAATCAGTGTAACCGCAATGAGTTTTAGCATTAAAAGTTAAACAAAAATAACCACAATGCCCAAATGATTTTGAGGCATTGCGGCAATGAGAGGTTTAGGTTTTTTTAACTGCAAAAGTGAATTCTCAAATTTGCATTTCGTGTTAGGACACTCAATGGTGCCCTCTAGTGGAATTTTTAAAAAATTAAGCAAAAAGATCTATCTTAATCTGGTTTAGTTAATTTAATCCAGTGGTTCCCAAACTTTCTTGAATCACAGAACTCTAGAGCATCAGCATTTTATTCATGGTGCATTTAAAGTTTTTTTTAAATGAAATAAGTTGTGCCTACTTACACTAAAGGCCCATTAACCCCTTGGTCGACTGTGCTGAAAAGCTGCTAGTTTGAGAAGCTTTCAGCTCGAATGTCGCCCAGTGTGTACAGGGCAACGATGAACGCTAAGCATTGATGCACACTCCCATATCCTCACCGGCCGCTGCTTCTCATTTGCTGGTATTACCAGCAAATGAGCAAGGGGGTGGATGACTTCTCATAGGGTCCTGCTATGGACAGCCGTCCACCCCCAGGAAAATTGCTAAAAATGGGTGAAAAATGCTCAGTGTGGATGCACCTTTAGGGTTAGTTATATAGTGGTGTACAGTGTTGTGCTTCTGATTGTCCACATACCTTGCCAGCCACTAGCACTAGGGTGTCCAATATTGGGATCAGGATCAGCGGGGTCCCAGGATTATAGTTTCCAATACCAGGATTTCGGGATGCCGGGTAGTGTCTGAGATACCTGACTGCTCCTGTCCCCAGGTGTGGGTACCGCCGCTCCCAGCCCCACAGTCTCCTGGCCTTACCGACTCCTGGTCACATCGCCTCATTCCCGCTTCTCCCGGCCTAACAGACTCCCATTCACTCCGCCTCCAATACCACACAGCTCCAGCCCACACCGCCATGTGAATAAATGTGCGGGATCATTTTTTATCTGGGATTGAAAAGATGCCCCGGGATTGGCATCCCTAACTAGAACTTCATTTTTCAAGCACTTTGACCATAAACCATTTATTTTGGACTCCCAGTGTGCCTCTGCACAAAGTTTGGGAACCACTAATTTCACATTTATTTATACAGTCCCAACATAAATCATAGCACTTTCCAGAGAATATTTAATTTATTTCCTCAGTGGAGAATATGATCTAAATGATTTTACCCATGGGTCTTCAAACTGTGGCCCTCCAGATATTGTGAAACTACAAATCCCAGCATGCCTTGCCACAGTTTTGCTATAAGGGAGTGTTAAAACTGTGGCAAGGCATGCTGGGATTTGTAGTTTCACAACATCTGGTGGACCACAGTTTGACGACCCATGATTTTACCTGTAAATTATAAAAAAAAAAAAAAACACGAATCAAACCAAAATGGTACTTTATGTTAGTTGGGCCCCCACTATACCTAGTACGCTCATACCCCCACTATCCACGTCGGCATGGAGTTGATTTTATATAGTGTGGTGAGCGCAGCGAGTCACCGAGCCCGAAGTGTGGCAGGTGGGTTGCTCGGTACTCCATGTTAAGAAATAAGAACAGTAGATTGCCAGGTGCCTTCCTTGGTGATGTGAATATGGTGCTGTAACAGGTGGCACTCTTGGACTGTAAGAATAAGGGATAACAGAGTCCCAGATGTGTTCAACGTTTAGATTTATTCAATAGTCTTCAGGAGGTGATCTATATCACCTATGGGTGGCCGAAACAGATTTAATGTAACTGGTAATGTCCCGTTTATGTTCCCCCTGACCGATAAGTGCTGTAACATGCTGCACACACGTTCAGCTGGGTTTGGGGTAATTCCTAATAACTACCTGAAAAATTGTGGACAGAACACATCTAGCACAGTGTATATTTTGGGGATCTACATGCTGTGAAGTCCGGGTTATTTATCTGCATACTGACAATTCCCCTAACCATGGCTATGTTATATTGTCTACATTGGCCATGTGAACATCTATCATGTTATGAAATGTCCACATGTTAGAATGTCGACATGTCATTCCTGGTGGCCCAGACATGACTTCTAGCAACTTCAACAGGGTCTTCCATGTCCTAGTGGTCACGTGACCTCCAATTCCAGGTCAGATCTCGATACTCTATCATTCTGGTAAGCATTTCACAGTGATCACTACGTACCAACCGGCTGTGCCAACCTTTAGAATGCCAACCTTTTGACTACATACCATTTACATAGTAACCTCCTTGTGTGGCAATTCAATGCTTGAGAATGTGTTTTATGTCTTATAAATGTCCTATTGCACCTTAGGGTTAGTGTGCTGGAGGGCGCTGTTGGAATACTCAACAGGGTCCATCGTCATTGTAACCATATGGATTTTGAGAATTGGGACCCTGAACGCTGGCATTTCATATTCAGCCTTTATTATACCTAAGAAAACTAAAGTCACTGTTTTTAAATAGAGTTGTAAATAGGTTTAATATTGTGGTTTGCCTTATTGACAGGGGGTTTATGTGGAACCTATTCCCTTTGCTGTGACCAGTAATTTATTCAACAACAAGTAAAGCTCTTACGGGCAGCCCGTAGCCCCTGCTGGGTTCGCATATGATACAGTATATGTAGTCCTATTGCATACAATGTATCATATGCGAACCTGCCATTCGGCAGCTGCTGGGTGAGATGGCAGAGGATCACATGACCTCAGCTCAGTGTATGGGTGCCATAAGAGTCCATATTCAGGAGGAATGTGCAAAAATCGAATGTCCACTTTACATTCTAAAATGTAATTTTACTTTAACAGTAAAACTTGACATTTTATACAAATTTCACATCTGGCACACTGCGAACTGCTATGTTTTGCATTGTGAGCAAGTACCCTAGCGAACAAACCAGAGGTGATTGTTGAACGTCTCACAGAGAAGGCCAGCATATCTAAAAGTCTATGGGGGGGTAAGCAATCTGCCACCATTATTTGCGACATGGGAAATAGCGGCGACTCCCTATTCATTCATATGGTGTGTTCAAACTGAAATCTAAATTGCAGTGTAAAAATAAAGCAGCCAGTATTTTCCCGGCACAGAAGCAATATAATCCACCAAGTCTGATGTTTTGCAGTAGTGTACGGCCATCCGATACCCCCTTGAGCTGCTGGAACCTTTCCGGGCGACAAATTCCATGTGATCGTTTTACATGCAATGTATTGCATGCAACCAAATTCCCTGCCACCAGGAGGGAGTCTGAGGTTGGAACTGCATGCAGGTCTGGCCTCCGGTCCGAAGTGCACGGGACTGCATCGGACCCGATAGAAAGTCAACACATTCGATTTGGCACTGCGTGTCTCGATCCGTCAGACCCAGATCTGACTAGTGCACCTGCAGTGCGGCATGGTTTTGCTCAATTGTGTTCTTTTCTTTTGTCTAGTGAACCATCCTGAATCATCTTAAATTTCAATAAGATAAGTTATTCTGCCTATTAATTGATTTTCATGGGACTGTTTCTCTACAGACTAAAAATCAGGAGCTGGAGGAACTTAATAAGGACCTCAGACAGTGCAATCTCCAACAGTTCATCCTACAAACAGGTTCTATCCTCACAAATGGCCAACTGCGACCGGATGAAGAGTCTCTATCAGAACCAACAGACATGCACTGGGAAGAGCAGCATAGGAGTATAGGTAAGATTAGAGATATTAAAAAATATATATTTTTTTTATTTTTAGCTTGGGTAGAACAGATTTTACCTTTTAGGTAGCAGAGACTCATTCTGGTTACATTAATCTCATTTTAATTTACTAGGGTTGGCGCACTTAAATGAAACGGTCCATCAGTTTTTAGATCTCAAATATCATGAACACAGAGGATTAGAGATTTGGAACCGTAACAACCAGATGTATAAATGGCCTAGAGCAGTGGTTCCCAACCCTGGTCCTCAAGTACCCCCAACAGTGCATGTTTTCCAGGTCTCCACACAGAATCACAGGCAAAATAATTAGCTCCACCTGTGGATCTTTAAAAATGTGACTGAATAATGACTGCACCTGCTGGGTGACCTGGAAAACATGCACTGTTGGGGGTACTTGAGGACCAGGGTTGGGAACCACTGGCCTAGAGTGCCAGTGGAAACTTGTTGCCCAGTTAACGCACGGCAACAGCCATAAGTAGCATCCCAGGCTAGCTGCAGGACTTGAGTTGGTAACAGGCTTCCCTTCCCCATAAGCATGGCTCCAAGCATTCCATACATGCCAGCGATGCTCCCACATCAGGGTGTTACATGCGATCACATTGTTACCACCCAGTTCACACACCAAAATCCCCAATTCCATATAGAGACTGTGCCAGTAACGTTCAGTCTAACTAAGAATAAGACTGATAGACATTTTCTTTTGTGCGGTTTATAAAGACTCTCCATTGGCGCCTGCGGTGTGACTCTGAACCAGCCCCTAAGTCTGCAGAGCTAACCAGCATCTTCTAAAGTCGTAATGTTTGTCCCATTTTTCTACAGGTCCCTCAGACTCTCTTCCACGACTCACCCCTAATCATCTAATGGGTCACCCTCGTAACTTGCTTTCCAGCCGGAACCCAGAGGGTGTGTATGTGTGACGCCTCACTCTCTGCACACTGCTGCTTGCTTTTGGTGGTGGGTGCTTTCTGCATGTATATCTGCTTACTCGTGCATGCCTAAGAGCGGTGGTGGGTGCGCTCTAATGTCTGACACTCAGGAAAGTCACTGATCTTTAACAATTAAATCCTCTTTTGCTGGGACCATCAGTAAAATGCAGGAAATTGGTACAGAAACCAGTGTATAAGTGACATACAGTAGATATTACAGCCTCACATTGCTTGTAGAGGTTCATGGTTCACACCAATAGCCAGTCCCCTCTTGGGCCAGATGTATCAAGCTTCAAAAAGTGATAAAGTGGAGAGCGATAAACAGCCAGCCAATGAGCTCCTACCTGCCATGTTACAAGCTGCATTTGAAAAATGACAGGTAGTAGCTGGTTGTTTATCACTCACCACTTTATCACTTTTTTTGAAGCTTGATACATCTGTCACTCAGCATGTTGTATGCAATAACAGTGTTGGAATAACCACCTACAGTACTGACATTATTAGCTTATTTCCTTACTAAGCAGCCTAATTTGCTTTTGCCATAGTAGCAAAATGCTTGATCACGGCAGGTTACTCCTAAATCTTGCTGGCTCAGCAAAGTGTCCCAGGTGATGCTAGCAATGGTGAGGCTGAACATTCCTCTTTATTGTACAGAGAATAAATAAATATACAGTACACCACACCTTATATCACACTACAGAAAAACAAACAAAATAGTGCTAAGTGGTTCGTGATGATCTCCGTTTTGAGAAGAAATAGGATTCTCAGCTTAGGTCTTCCAGCACTCAATGTCACCACACTGACCTGGTGAGAGGTGCCCTATGGTTGTATATTTGTAGTTCTTCCTTTCCCAACATCCAGCCCCCAGAATGCTTAGTGCTTTAAGTGGTTGCAACAACATGCATTGCACACATATGTACTAGTAATCTCACCTTCCTATGTTTCTTTACAGTTCTACCTTCACATGACACATCATGGACATAAAGAATAACTGCTAATCCGTGACACCCAAAACACGTTATGAAAATTATATGAAATATTTTAAGTATAATTATATATGGACCTACAATTTTATGTATATTATAAATGTGTATATATATATATATTGTTTATATTGTTTTTGTATTCTACATTTCTTTTTATATACATGTATAAGGGAATAATTTCTAGCCTTTTAATATGAATATACCAGATGCAATAGACTTGGCATGGGGACACGCCTGCAGCGGACCTCAAGAAATTTTATAGTACATACCACTGTACGTTTTTCACATATCCAATGAGAAATAATAATAAAAAAAAAGTACAGTTTGTGTTCTTAAGAATTGTTCCTTAACTAAAAACACGCTGAGGTTGAGTAATTATGGTGCACATTAAATAGTGGCGCTAATTCAGACTAGGCATGCGCATCGTATTGAATTGACCATATTGAGGGAGAAAATCCAATTGTTCATTATGACAGCAGCCACTAGATGGCGTACGATAGCAATTCAGTTGTTCTGTTTGGGCGCAAACAACTGCAGTCCCTGGCAATTCAGCTTGCAGTCCCAGGGGTGGCAAGCTAAACAAGCCAAAAGTGAACTGTTTGGGAGCCCAAACTGCACTTTTCACAACATGCCCTGCACTTAGGGTTTTACCCAGCTAAACCTGGTCTGTTGTGTCCACATTCGCCAACGGGATACTGGGCACGCAGTCAGCGCAATAAACAATTGAATTCCTCCAAGTGAATCAAGTATGTTTTTATAGTGGGAGAGACAAAAATACCAGTGTGGGTATATTCCAGATTAAAAGCTGCAACAAAGGGAAGATACAACTCCACATATTAGCTGACAGCTTGTAGACCGGGATAATACAAATATACAGCATGCGCATTTTCCTCTGCTAGGTATAATAAAGCAAAGACAATATTGCAAAAGTACAGGCGCCTTTGAACAACATTTCAACTGTGAGTCAGCCCAGCAGGAAGTGTAGGAAATATATGGCGTGACTAAACCTCCAATGTAAATAATTATTAACCAGACAGCAGCAAGGCCATATAAAGACACAAAGCAACATACATAGGAGTTTCAGTACTGCACACAAAACTCAGGTGTTTAATAGGAATATCCACTTTACCAAAGGCTACTCATGAAGCAAAGAGCTCAATGAGCCCGGATAGAATATACTTTCCTTCAACACGTTGCCTGTTTTATAGAGGAGTCACTGAGCAATTACTCAGCCGCACTTTCTGAATGGGACCTTATTACATAAGGAAATTCCTCTCTTTCTCTGCTGTATACACAGAGCTCTATGTATGGCGTTTAAAACCTTTGAAAGGGGACAAGTGGAAATGTTGCCTATCGCACCCAATCAGATTCCAACTATGGAATGTATATGATGGATGGCTAAATTCTGATTGGCTATGGGCAACATCTCTTTAGAAAGAAGCTTTGATAAAACAAAACCGTCCCAGAGACAGTAGCAAAAGAAATTTAAATCTTATTTGATGCACAGGCTTCTCTACTCTGATAACAACATACAAATAAATGTGCTCACATATACCACTCTCACATCACATTGCTGGGTCGGAACTGAGTTCTTGGTCCAGGATCCGCCCGGCACTTGAACATTAAACCCGGGTCGCCCATTATACACAAGGTGCGGAGTGAAAGAGGTATTGGTGAGCATTTCTGTGGTCACAAGTAAAGCTGGATATACTGGTCACCGAACATGGAGACTTAAAATGGGGACTGGCGCAAGTAATCCATTTCCTCATATTTCAGTATTCTTTACTTTAAGGCCCCTGTGTACTGTATGTTATTATTCTATATAACTTCAGTCAGACGCCTGCCAGCTGTGATTGGTCATGTCCGTGGAAACCTAGCAGCATAAACAGGTGTACATATGAAGCCAAGAACTATGTTTCACTGTACAGGAAATTTGCATTAGAGTAAATTGCCACAGCTGAAAACATGCAGCTTGTGTGACAGGAAATTTAGCTCTGTTTCTTGTGACACGTAGGCTGGTTTCCTATTAACTCGGATCATTTTTCAGCCTGAAAAACAGACTGATATTGCAATTTTTAGCCCCATGGTCAATATCAAGCTATTTTATTACAGCTTTTTTTTTTTCTCGGCAGGAAGATATGCAGCGATTTTGCGATAACACGTGGGATCCGGCATAAGTCCCTGGATGTGTTATTGCGGGTCTGAAGGGCTGCTTATCAGGGATTATGCTTGGTGTGCCGCCATCACACATGATAAATGCCGCCATTGGGGGATTAGTACTTGGGGGGTCTCCGTAAGGTCAGCATTCAACTGACCCCCCTGCACGCACCGTTTCCACCTTGCTGGGTTTTTACAGTGACGTGGAAACGGCGTGTGCGGCTGCCAAAATAGCGAGGATCACTGCTATATGCAGCGGATTACCTGCATTAGCTGCGAACCCCGCTGTTTGGGGGAATCCTCTCTTTCATCTGACAGCAAGGGTTCCCCCGGAACATTGAATAGGGTGAGTGGCCGGTGCGGGGGTTAAACGGTTGCTTGTTTTTGGCGATCCCCGACCTTTAACCTCCTCCCAGCTGCATTGAATATTGCCCATAGAGCGCCGGGTCATTTTGCCAGCCCCAACCTGAACCCACTTCACACAAATTACCAGGTTAAAAATTTCTACCTGGTTCTTTGCTGAATATTTCTTCTGTGTGAAAGGGTCAACCCAGGTTGTAAATCCCGGGTCCTTGACCCTGGTAAATGCCAGGGTCGGAGATCTGGGTTGACCCTCCCAAAAAAGAAAGGACCCGTGTTGAACAGTAAATTACTGGGTAGAACTGCTTCACCTGGTGACTTAGTTTTTCCGCGTGAAAGGGATATTACTGATCAGTCAGGCCCCTAATAATGCAATGCAGTGATTTGCAAGGTTTATTTTGGCTCCACCCCCTCACTTGTGAATCATATTATAATGTGAGGGGCAGCAGATGTAATTGCACTGCATCTTTTCTCCTCCACCCTTGCAAATCCTGCATTTGCCCCTACCAAGTACCAACAAAAGGCCATGTTTTGTGGATTTCCTTATGCATGCACAGGTGACTGAATCTATGATATATTAATATACCTCAGTTTTATGTTTTTGCTAGTCCACTCCAGGCGACATTTATAAACTAGTCCAAACCACATGATACACGTTTAAAGCCTGTGTGGGACAGTGTTTTTAAATGTGATACAATTTGACCAATGACATATTCGAGAGGTACTAAAAGAATGAACACAATTCATATGTATAATAAAATACTTTAAATTTTATTCAACAATAAAAAAGAAAAACAACAACAATCCACGTCTGGTAAGTAATGTTCTATTGGTCACAGACTTCACTGGGTGAGCCTATCACTGCTGCTGTGTGACCAGTCCCACAGGGGTCTGGATTATTGACCGTCAATAGGTTGACATTCAAGGGTCAAAAGGTTAACATGGAAAATGACATAGACCCTCAATCAGTGTAACACTTACCCTCGCCATGCTTCAGGCTTGGTGCTTCACTACACCTGGCACATTATTACATTCTTCTTCTATGTGGTCATGGATGGTGAAGTATATTTTTAAACAGAAGTCATTTGTACCTTATTCATGTCTACGTTTTGACCCTATCGACTGGCTATTTAGACACTAATGTAGATCTATCAACTGGAACCAGTCCCATAGTGACAGCCATGCCTAATAAGGAGATCATATACCGGTTGGAAAATGATCTTTATTGTCCAGTATGTGATGCCCATATCTGAATCCGTCCCAAGGATGCATTGCATGGGTGCGTCGGTGACGTTACCGGTGCAATGCATCCTTGAGACCGGGGATGCCGCTGAAGAGGAATCTGATGGCCGCTGTGGACAAGATAAGTATAAAAGGGGGGGGGGGGGGGGTGTTTCTGAATGTTTTGGGATATCTGGATGAGAGATGCCCAAACTGTATGTATTGCTACTGAAATATTATTTTCTAATATAAACATATTTGCAAGTTTTATAATAGCAAAGCTCACATCAAAAAAAGAAACCTAACTCCACATGGGGATCACAATGGAAGTGTAAAGTCTGAATAAACAGGGCATTGTAGAATCCCTTGGACAGGTTCCAGGACACATGATGTGGCGGTGTGATTCCAAGAGGCTGGTTAGCCGCTGTCACACGCACAGTGGCAATCTTAGAGCAGCGCAATGTGCGTTAGTCAGTGGCTCACCTGCATCTGGAAGGTATTCTCTTAGCTGCAGATCTTCTATTCAGATTTTCATAGGAAACTTCAGCCTTGAACAGATGCAGATCATACCAGATTCTTGCAAGAGCAAACCTATAATAAAATGCTGCACAATAAACATTTAACTATGCATAGTCAGATATGGCAAGAAGAAACGAAAACTTAACTTTAACACATTACGTCTTTTAGCATTTTCTCAGTTGTGTAAATTCAACGATAAGAACAACCCCTAGGCACCCCTATGACACATTTCTTATTGAGAAATAACAAGTACATTTTGCTTTTCCGTGAGCCTCAAGTTCACTATGTGATGGTGGAAAAAGTTGCAGTCTTGTTAGTCTACATATTCTACAATCGTGTTCATTTTAGCACCCGCTATCTTTGAAAACCCATGCAGTTCCTCTTCCCTGCCTGGGGTATCGCTGTCTGCTGTGGCGTTTCCAGCACAGGTCTTGTTTGCATATCAGTGCTGATATACAGACCACACTGTGCTAGAAGCATTACATCAGACAGCGACAACCCAGGCAGAGAAGAGGAACTGCATGGGTTTTCAAAGATAGCGGGTGCTAGAATGAACACTACTATGAATAGCGGCACCGGTACTGGTTCTGCTGATCACCTTAACCATAAATGATTTCATTTGGTCCTGAACCAATCCATAGCATCAAGTTCAGGAACCACTGATCCAGGTTCAGTGTCCTATAGCAAAACACTTCTAGAGAAATGCCTACATCAGGGACCAGACTACATATTTATACCCCTTTTACACTGCTCAAATAACCTTTGCTGGGTTGTCCCAGGTCAGACCTTAGTGTAAATGGCCACACCAAAAATAACCTATTCTAACCCAGGAAACGAGTCAACATGGATGAGAACACGAGGAAGACCAGGGGCAGTTTGAATGGGTATCCTTACCCAGGACCCATTAACAGCAAAGACAGCATCCTGCGGTCAGTCCGGAAATTGGGGCACACTGTCTCTGCCAAGCTGGGCAGACATCAGCGGTACCTAGGTGTAGGTAAGTGGACGATATGCCCCATTGTTGCCAGTGTATTCACTTGCCAAGGCCCGTGGCACATTATTCACACTTAATTTCCAGAAAGATCATCAATCATCGTTGGATACCGTTCTGCAGATAATCTATTGCTGATCAAACCTAGAAGTCAATGCCACCAATCATTGTAGCTTAGCCAAACTGCTGAATACTAAATCTACCCCTTAAGCTGATTTATATGATTAGGGCCTAATTCAGGTTGGCTCAGTAAGCAGCGAAATTCTTTGCTTACCGGTACCATGCGAGGGGATATGCTTGCTAACACATCCCTTCACATAAGGTGACCATCGAATGGTTTCTCCCTGAGAAGGCCTAGAAAATAATCCAGAAACGCTCAGCTCTTGTCATCCAATTGGCCACAAGACTCGGTCAATAATCTGCCCATATTTACTGTGATTTATCCTGATGACCTTTTCCTTGTGGATGGGCATATGCACATTCAGTGTATTATGGCAGGAAATCTGTAACGCCAACAAATCGCTCAAGGTCCATACACACTGGGCGTCTTTGAGCTGAAAGTCGCTTAAAACAGCAAGTTTGAGCGGCTTTCAGCTCAAAGCCACCCAGTGTGTATGGCCCGGCGATGAGCGCTGCTGCGTGCTCCTGCATCATCGCCGGGAAAGCCGCTCATCTGCTGGTTGTACCAGCTCCTTTCCCCGCAGCGATATGACAGCGGTCATCGCTGTCCATACACGCTGGGCATAGTCGCCCAGTGTGTATGGACCTTTAGTATGTGCTTGGTGATGTGACCATCCCACTTGCTGAAAAATCGCCCAATTGTCAGGAAAAAAAACCACGAATAGTGTGTAGCTAGCTTCCGTCTGCTCACAACAGTAAGATGCTGTGTATAAGGTTAATAAGCCAGAAAAATATTCCTTTTGGCCCTATATAAATATAACTTTGGAAGAAGTTCCTAACTTCTTGCGCTCTCTTTGAACCTGTGGGGACCTTATACAATTATTTCTATATTAATTTAAAACTCATTTACACAGTGGGCAGTATTCAATGAGAAAAATTCTCCGTGTTTTATGGAGAGTTTGTGCTTTTCTCGCCTTGGATGGAGACTTTTGCTCTCCAAAAGCGAGCAACCCTATTCAATGTGAAATATTCGCCGTCTTTTTAAGTAATTTTCGCCGTCTCTCTCCGTGTAGAAATTCTCCATCTTTTGATGGAGAGCTGGAATGTGAACTTTTAATCTAAAAGGTTTTTTTTTTAATTTTGGTGTAAAAAAATCAGGTTTTTTTTTCTGCTTATAGCACATGAATATATATTTAATAAAAAAAAATTTTTTTTTTTAATTAATTTTTTTTTTTTTACACAGTGCAGCCAGCAGGGGGCCGGAGCGCTCGAGCCGCTCATTAGATATTCATATATTCACTGCACCCGATGCACGTTCGGGTACAGTGAATACTGGGTCCCCCGCTGGCTATAGGGGGGGGGCAGCCTGTGCTGCCTGGGTCCCGGGGGGGGCCCCCTACCCTCCACATATGTTCTGGGGCATCCAGGGAGACTTTAATCTCCCTGGATGCCACCGTCCCACGGCTCCCTGTCAGCTCCCTCACGCGGACGCTCGTCCGCTGCAGGGGTTAAGACTCGCCGCGAGTGGCGGCGAGTCTTACATACGTTGAATAGTGGGAGCAGGAGGCTCCGGAACACGGCGAGTGAAAAAATCTCTCGCCATGCACGGAGAAAATTTGTCATTGAATACTGCCCAGTGTCAGAATTTGTGGGTTGTGGACCCGGATGCAAAAATATAATTTAGGTCCCCTCCCCTACCCCAACCCAAGTTCACAATATGCAGCACAGCAGTGGGTGACAGGAAGAGTGTGACAGGGGCAGCAGTGGGCCCCTTAGTTCTCAGGGGCCCTGGTGCACTGCACCTGCTGTAATAATGGTAGCTCTGCCTCTTCATATACATTTGCCCTTGTAATTGAACAAATTCACTATATATCAGCAGACATGTGACAATGACCTCATATACTAGTCAGGTGATTACAGATCAGTTACTTACAAGATAGAGACAAGTAATCTCTTCATTAAAAGGCAAGCTTAATCTTAAGTACTATGGACACATTATCGGTAATCAAGGTTGGCCATGTCTGATTTGCAATGTGTAGCAGTTCTTATATATAAGCTGTAGAATATGCAGTATCGCGGTTACAAGTGGAAATAAATTGGCACTCAGTGGTTATATCTATTAATTAAGGAAAAGAAGTATAGGAGTTGCCAACCAATCAGCTGCTGCATATCATTTTATAGAATTACATTTGTACAGTTTAATTGGTTGCCATGTCAACTTCTACACTATGTTGATGCTTTAGAGATTTCCCTCAAAGAACTACACAGCACATCTTGTTGCATTGCAACCTATAACCACTAGGGGCTTACAGATTAAATGTAAAAATGAAAAGCTATTACATCATGTCTATCCCCATTACTCCTGGAATAAAGGCAGATGTGTCTCCTCCAATAAATCCCTTTCTAAGAATTGGTCTCTCAAATTGTGAGGACCCACCCATAAATACACAAGCTGTGTCCCATGCAGAAAACTGAAAGCCACCATCTGACTTCTATGGATAAGACCAGGACTGGGCAATTGCGGCCCTCCAGATGTTGAGGAACTACACTTCCCAGCATGCCTTGCATCAGTTTTAGCATGGCCACATAGCAAAACTAATGCAAAGCATCCTGGGATCTGGAGGGCCGCAATTGCCCAGCCCTGGATAAGACCTTACTTACTTAATGTCTCTGATTGACCAAGAGACAATCTCTGATTTTAAGCTGCTCTCCAAGCCTTCCTAGAAATTAGACCGACCTTCTGGATCCACCTTAGGGATGGTCATCAGAAACCAATGACTGATAAGCAACCACCAATACTCTCAACCTGATTAATACCCGGTTTCCAATGCTACTAAATTCTGGGTAATTGCAGTCATAAGCTGGGTCATGGCTCAGTGGAAAAGGGTTATGGTATGTACACACGCATTGATTTACTATGGATTTCCTCAATTTCACCTCCTTTCGATTTGCATTTAAGGCAGTGTAAACATTCCATTTACTGGATCGAATTCGATATTTCCTTGCCTGCACAGTCTATTTTTCTTTTCAATTTCGAATGCGATTTTTCTTTTCGAAAATCGATTTTTCTTTTTGAATGCGGATCGAAAGCCTCTTAAAAAACGCTCGATTTCGATTCAATTTTGCGTCTATAAGCAAAATCGAATTGAAAACCAATCAAAATCGAAGCATGTGTACACCCCTTTAATCTCGGTCAAGTGACATGGGAATCTAACTCAGTTATCTTCCAGGGTTTGAGCCAGGAAGGTATGCCAATGAAGAGGCAGTGTAAATGGGTAAGTCGGGTCAGCCGATCCAGCTATATTCACTCTGGGTGGAGATTCAAGGCGGGGACACAGCTTCCTGCGTCATAGTCACTCATCGGAAGGGCAGGGCCAGTGATGAAGGGACATATCCAGAGACTCTACTGCCACTGCATCCCTTCACAGTGTAAATTGTTTGTAGCCAGGGGGTAGATTTATTAAGCTTGGTAAAGTGATAAAGTGTCTGATTTTTATCACCGGCCAATCAGCTCCTACATGTCATTTTTCAAACCAAGCCTGTAATTTCACAGTTAGGAGCTCATTGGCCGGTGATAAAAACCAGACACTTTATCACTTCACCAAGCTTAATCAATCTGCCCCCGTGTTCCAAATCTCAGGTCAAACCCGTGGGTGGATAGAACAGTGATATAAAATGGTTTATGGAAATTTGGGCAAAATGGACAAAACCATGTGCACTGCGGGGGGCAGATGTAACATGTGCAGAGAGAATTAGATTTCGGTGGGGTTTTACTTCAAAGTGAGACCTATTTTGCAGTGTAAAAATAAAGCAGCCAATATTATCCCTGCACATAACCAAAATAACCCACCCAAATCTAAATGCACGTTACATCTGCCACCCCCCCCCCACCCCCTGCAGTGCACATGGTTTTGTCCATTTGAGAAGGAATTTGCCTGAGTGAACCAGAATAAGGGCCTATCTCTGGATCTGATGCACATGGGACCATGCATTGGAGGTAAACCACATCCGATATGGCACTTTTAACACCATTTATCCGCCCAACGGGTCAAAATCATGTAGAAAGGGCTGTATCGTACAAGTGTATGTATGAGGGCCTTAACAACAGGTAAGACATTCCTGCCCAAATAACCCATGTAGTATTAGCAAGAGAGGTTCCAATGGAAACACCAGATTAATTATGCCTAAAGGTCCATACACACTGGGCAATTATGCCCAGCATGTACGGACAGCGATGATCGCAATCATCGCTGGGGGGAAAGCAGCTCAGTGCATACACATTGAGCCGCTTTCCCCCTGGCCAGTGCGGTCAGCTGGGGGGCGGATGGCTTTGCGTAGCGCAGACCTATGCAAAGCTGTCCGCAAAGCTGCTCATGAGCGGCTTTCCCGGCGACGATGCGGGAGCGCGCATCACTGCTCATTGCAGGGCTATACACACTGGGCGGCTTTGAGCTGAAAACCGCCCAGTTATGTATTGGTCTTTACACACTTAAACTGCATTGGTACTTACAGAACCTTCTGTGTATCTGCAGATTTATCAGCAAAGTAGTGTAATGTCTTCTACATGCGCTCTTCCAATGTGTGGTGTAGAATAGGGTTATGAATGCAGAACTCAGGCGCCACATATAAGCAGTGATATGTACAAGTCTGCATATGGGAAACTTCAAATATCAATTGCGTGCACTGACAATGTATCCAGGCTTCTGCAAACGCTTTCATTTTACAGAGCTGACTGGAAACTCCCACATTCTTCTGCAGGGGGCTTGACACGCATGCCTTGCAACATATATATATATATATATTCATTATAGACATGACAGAAATATGCTTGTTATCCAGATTGGGTCTATATTTATCTCCCACTGCCACTGTGGAGGAAACTTTCATTTCTTGATAGGATTATAACAAATGGGAAGTTTTCCTAGAAAGCATAGTGAAAGGCTGAAGATAACATTATATCAAATAATCAGATTAAATAATCATGAGATATAACTACTTGGGAGCTCTTTGCATAACAAATAACTATTGTACATATATACACAAATTCACACTCTATGGGGCACATAATGTTTTATAAAAAGAAATTGGGGTGTTGTGCTACATACCCTTTAAGGAGAAAATGCGGTATATAAATATATTCCACATACAAATATTTGAGAAATAAGAGTAACATCTATAATATTTAGTACCACCAAAATATAGAACCATCCCAAAAACATATATCCAATAATATAATATAATAATGCCTACAACAGAGGTGCAAAAGCAATGGAAATATGTTACATATTCAGTATTACTTACTTGAGATCGCCTATATTGAATGCTATCTGATTATAGAAATACCACAGCAAAAATCAGAATTAAAGCTGAAAGTTTGATGGACTGGTTCGCATCAGACTGTAGTTGCAGCTGGAACAGCCCTGCCCACACCACCTGCCACCCGCAGCAGCTTCATCCGCCCTTCTGCCTCTACAGCCCATCATCCAATCAGACTTCAGGATTCTGCCTACACGTACCGCCCCCATTTGACAAGTAACCAATGGCGACTGAAGAGGGCGTGTCACACCTGCTCAGCTCACTCCCATTCTGGTGGTTGGGGTGCGGCGCGTTCATTTCTGCACGTCTTACTTTGCGGAGTGTACCATCTGTCCCCCCACCCAGAGGTGGGACACGGTTCTCTTCAGTGTGCGCCGCTTACTGAATCTGCCACCTCGGACGTATAATACGTAACCAGACGTCATAGTAGCCCCTGTATAGCACCTGCACACCCGAGTCTCACTCTTACG
Organism: Crinia signifera; assembly: GCF_055691185.1. Taxonomy (NCBI): domain Eukaryota; kingdom Metazoa; phylum Chordata; class Amphibia; order Anura; family Myobatrachidae; genus Crinia; species Crinia signifera. Next base: position 80,020,765 of record NC_139227.1, read on the forward strand.
TTTGCTCTAGGTGGTATTCTAGGAATATTAAAAATGGATCCCTCCTGTTAGGTGGGAGTGTCCAAGACAGTGGTTCGGCAGTAGTATTGCCATGAGTCCTGTGTCAAGGCGCACGTACCCCAGAAATTGTGTGACGTTGGTGGGCGTGCTCAACTCAGGGGGGCGTGGTGTTATGAGCGCGCGACAATGAAAACGCTGGCTGCTACTGTCAGATCGATTCGGGAGACTGCGATCAATGTGTCAGGGATGACCATCGGTGTGCTCACTACTGATGGTTGCCATCGATGGCGGAACTGTGAGTGACTATCGATGTGCTATGCAATGTGAGTCAATCGATGGTCACCCTCCTGCTGTTATGTGACAGGGGCTGGCTGCCTGTCAATGTGCGAGTGTGCTACAATAGTGTGCACCTCGCAGTATGATGTCACAGAGCAGAGCCGAATTTCCCATTAGGCACGTGAGGCACCGGCCTAGGGGCGGCACATGTTTGGGGGCGGCACTTGGATGCCTGTGATAGTACTGTCAGCCCAAAATGTACCAATAACTGCAAAATATCCACTGTACTGTACTATATTCCATCTTAAATAGAGTGTAAATGGATAGGACGTGCAGATACTGCCCCTATAAACTGTCCTACTTAGTAAACATTATTGTCTTGCCTAGGGGCGCCCTCATCCCTAAATCCGCCCCTGTCACAGGGTACTTGTGTAGTTTCACGGCGCCCGATATATCGGATGCGATCCAAAGCATTTTTTTACCTGTACATAACCCCACTATCCACTACGCATGGAGTTGACTTTATACAGTGTGACGAGCGCAGCGTGCCACCGAGCCCGAAGCGTGGCGAGGGGATGCGGATTACTGCGCTCGCCACTCTATATAAAATCAACTCCATGCGTAGTGGATAGTGGGGTTATGAACAGGTAAAAAAACGCTTTGGATCGCATCGATAGATCGACTGAAATCACATCCGATATATCGGGCGCCGTGAAACTACACAAGTACTCTGTGACATAGGGCATCTATAAATGTCATGTTTTCATTAATAATTTCGGGGAGCTATGTTCTGCTGGAAGGGGCTTGTCCTAAGGTTGGCCTTCGTTCATTGATTTATTCTTACTGATGTTGGTTGCTTTTCCCATTAGTGTCATCATCGACCATCTGTTAAAGTCCACACACATTGGGCGAGATGCTGCAAACACAAAATGCCGTAAAAACCCTGTTTTCGGGGTTTTTACCGCATTTTGATATGCAGCAAAGCCCTGCTGCCGGGGCTTCGCTGCGGGGGGGTTACGCCAGTTCTAGATGGCGTAATCCCATGAAAGCCTATGGGCTGCCCCATACGCCCCCCCCCCCGCGCCGATCTGCGCTGCCCCCCCTCACCTGTGTCTGGTCAGCCTCCTGCTGTGCTGCCTGGACCAGTGAACTCCTCCTCCCTGCACCTCTTCCGAGTGCAGGGTGGAGGAAGCGGAGCCGGGTACGGGTCCAGGGAGGGAGGAGGGACCCGCTGCACATCGCCGGCCACAACGCAAAGGACAGCTCTTATCGCAAGAGCTGTCCTTTGCCTTAATAATCGTATATTCTATAGATTGTAAGCTTGCAGCAGGGCCCTCCTACCTCCAAGTCTGTCTGTTGTTACCCAGTTTGTTTTATCACTGTCTACTATTGTAAAGTGCAACGGAATCGGCTGCGCTATATAAGAAACTGTAAATAAATAATAATGTTAGTGCATATGCGATTATTAACTATGCGAATGCCGGCGATGTGCAGCCGCATTTATTAGAGAATCACGTCCACTGGGAGATTTTGCCCAGCGTGTATGGACAGCGATAATGGGGAAAAACGCTGGGCCGAAAATCACTCAACAGTGATATTTGGGGAATAAGTAAAAACCGGACCGGACAAGACCCTGGAATGGCGTTCCGGGATGTTGTCCGGGTCCGGTTTTTACTTGGCTTATAGTGTCTGGGGGGGGGGGGGGGGGGGTTGTCCCCACTGGAGGGTCTTGTTTGGGGGCTACCTGTGATAGCTTTCACCAGGGCCATGGGGAAGGGGAGATTACAGCCTCCCTGTGTGGTCCTGACCGTTCTGTTTATTTCTACATGGTACATGCCCGGACCATACAGGGAGGCTTTATTCTCTCCCTCCTCCTCTCCCTGGTGACAGCTGTCATAGGCAGCCCCCGCGGACAGGACACCCCTGGACCGGACACTACAAGCTCTGGAATTACAAAAATTGATGGATGGAGCCTGTCAGGTCAGGCGTTTTGGGGTGCTGTCCGGTTCTGGGTTTTACCCATACACTGATTTTTGTCCGTCTAAGCCAATTTCCTGGGGGTGGACAGCTTTTCATAGCCGGCGCTGCACTCGCCATGCTTCAGGCTTGGTGCCTTGCTGCGCTCAGCACATTGTTATATTCTCCCTCCAAGCTCTAGTGGATGGTAGGGTGTGAGCTACCGCCTGTTGTGGATTAAAAACAAAACTCATGTTGACCTTTTGACTGTCCACCTTCCCATTGTCAACCTTATGCTTGTGTCAACCTTCCGAACCTGTTGACCTTAGTGATCCACCTAATGTATGTTGACCTTCATAGCGACTGTATCTTTTAAATAAACAGCAGTAGGACCGTCACTGTTACACTGCAGGTCTCCCCATACTGAGATGCGGTCACAAAGTGTCTATGGCTACTGCCAGGGGCCAGAACAAGGTGGGGTCTTTTGCCCTGGGTGCTGGATGTGATACCCTTACGTACATGCGCGGGGGGGGGATATGGAGCAGAGACAAATTACTGTCTTATCCCCGGTGATGAGAATCCTAGTTTTCGCCCTGCTACTGCTTGGTTAATATGTAAGTGGAAAGGGTTGGTACAATGCAGCAGCTTTAGAATTCATTATTGCACCATCTATGGGAATGTAAGTAGTAGCTATGTATGTTGTGACTGAGAGCACGTACAGAAGTAGTGTGTTCCCGTGTCGGACATATCAGTGTCATGCCTGCATAGACTGGGTCACATTTTTAGCATTCCTATGCACAGCTACATTGCTATAAATATTCAGGGTTGTATGCTAAGCAGATTATATTAAACTTATCTACAAAATATAACATCTCTCAGCATTTACCTTAACCTGGCCATTCCTCTTTGCGTTTCCTGTAGACACATTTCTATCCTAGAACATTTCAGTCTGTCAGGTCGTGTCATCTCATGAGCCAGGATTTCTCTTGTGCTCCATCTTCCCAGACCCACAACAACTTCCACTCATCACAAGGGTTATGGTTTATAAGATCTACATTGTCCAAGTCTACAGTCAAAGGTTGACTACTATTGGCCGACAGTTGAAAGGTCGACATGAAAAAGCGCCAACTACAGGCTGCACCAAACTGGAAAAATAATAAGTAAAATGTAACTTTTAATAATTACAATAAAACTGCTAAATATATAAAACCACACAACAATAGAGAGGACAAACAAAGTGATGAATCCCATTTAACATAGTGATGTGAATTAAATAGGGCCAGCACAAAATCTCTCTGTTAGCCATATGTAGCAGAAAGTGTATCAGTGCTACACAGTAATCTGCAACATTGTATATAAAGGTAAATAAATGTAATGTTATATTCATAAGATTTGGGCTGAAATGACTGTTCGGAGGCGGCCTCCATGTGCTTTTCTACCTAATATAATTTAAATATGACAGCACCTTTGTTATACTCTGGGGCAAATGTAATATGTGCAGAATGATAGTTGTGAGGCTGTGGGTGAGTTTTTCTGTTTATTAAAATGCAGAAATAGAGATGTTGTAATGCCCTCTATTAGGGCAAGCTCTATGGCACTACCCTTCAATATACCTTCTGTGGTATACACCCCCTATGATGGAGAACCCTTGCAGTAGGGTTCCAGGCTGTTCTTCAGGAACATATTTGCATAAACTGCCTAATCCTGGAGGTTATGCTCCCACTTTGTATACAGACGATAAATCTGTCCTTAATTGGAGATGCATGTGTCCCTTTTGAAGGTCACAAAAGGCTAATGAATTGATAAAGCCACATTATATCACATATGGGTATGCAAGGTTTCCAGCTACACTGCAACGTCAGACTGGTGGCATCCAACCAGTGATGACCACTTAGCGCTTCCTCTGCCCCCTGCATATGCTCTTCTCCTACCAAAGTCAGTCTTTGTATAGTATTGCACTCGAAAACACAGATATTCACAGGTGCTCATTACAGCAGGGAGATCCAAATTTGTTGGTGAAACCTGGGTAATAACTCTCCAACATTGGTTAATAGCTGGTGAAATCATTGGGCAAAGCTACATTTTGAGGTGTTGAGATTTAGAACTAAACAAGGTGGTGGTCTGATTATATAACTGGTTTTATAACTTTAGAGGTTAAAAGAGATGGAGCGCTACTAGTTAGTTATAAGATTGGATCAATTGGGTATAATAACAATATATTTATTCATAAAAACATAAAATCACATCAGTAGTTAATAGCATGAAATTGTGCACTTAAGAATTTAACATATAAAGTAATACTTAGGTGTTGGAGTCCCGCTTGGTTCGTATTATGCTCAGATAGAATTTTTATGGGAATCCATTGTCCTCTGCTTGGTAATACTGCTGCAAGATGTTAGGCTACCTCATGATGTTGCGGAAAGGTGATTCCATGGATTGGTAGGTGGTGGTGTCCCAATTTCTGCTGAGATGTTACATTTCCATTGATCACCCACAAAGTAAAGAGGAGGCTGTATAGAGCTGGTTGAAAGTGGGAGCATTTATAAAAGTCTCTAGTGCCCAACACCATGAGGTAACGCTGTGCTGCTGACGCGTTTCTTTGTATTCCAACGTTATCAAAGGTGTAGCACTCATTCAGAGATCCAGGTTTATATACCCTCATAACAGGAAGTGCACTTTAGCATCATTAATACCCCTTTTACACCAAAACGCCTGGGTTTTTGGACCCAGCTTCAACCCATGTGTGAACCAGCATTTGGTCCCTTTTACACTGGCGGCTGCCCCTCCTGCACACCCCCCCCCCCCCTGGACCGCCGCTCTGGGGGCAAGCCCAGCACCAAGCCCCTGTGCACCCCCAGCCCCCGTGCACCCCCCGTTCGTGAGGCGAATGGATGCCGCACACAGGCATCTATTCACCTCCTCCCTGCCTCCGCTGCTGTCTTCAGAGTACAGCAGACAGCAGCGGAGGCTGCGTGTGCCCCCCCGCCCAACCTGCGGTCCGGAGGTTGGACTTCCGCATTGATGTAAACGGGAGCCAGGTCGGATGACCAGGCATACCTGTTTACACTGCCCTCTACCCAGGTCCTAGCCATGTTCAACCCAAGGCCTTTATTCAGATCGGATCGCAGTACAAATTTGTTTGGAAAATGGGCAAAACCATGTGCACTGCAGGTGGGGCAGATGTAACATGTGCAGAGAGAGTTAGATTTGTGTGAGTTATTTTGTTTCTGTGCAGGGTAAATACTGGCTGCATTATTTTTACACTGCAATTTAGATTTCAGTTTGCCTCACCTGCCGCACATGGTTTTGCCCATTTTCCAAACAAATTTGTACTACAATCAGATCTGAATAAGGGCCCAAGTCAGGACCTGGGTAGAAGTCCCGTGTAAAGGGACACGAGCAATGTTCCCTCTAATTTTATGAAGGCTGTGTGCGGCAAAAGATACTGGTTGTGCAACTTTGGAAAGAAATTAAAATTTTTGTGCGTCACATAACGGTATAAAGATCAGATGTGCAGGGGAGCCAATCCTGACAGATCCTGGAAACCAAGGGCGGGCTTACAGGTTGACTGACAGCCAGCCCAGCAGAGCCATATTGTTATACACAGTGGCCCTTATTCTGGTTGGTGCGGCCGGAGCCGCATATGCGGCTCCGACCGTGCAGGCGAATCCCCGCCTTCCATACGGATCGCCACGGCCGTCCGTACGCGGACATGTGGCGGTCTGCATGAAAATGGCGGGGGATACGCCTCCACCATCTTGGAGCAGCCCCCTGCATTCGATGGTCGCCGACCATCGAAGGCAGGGCCGCACGCTCCACCAGATCCCGCACCCATAGACCACACGGACACTTGTACGTGTGAAAGCATGTATGGGGGCGGGCAGCTGACATCCGGCGATGTCAGATGCCCGCCCCCAACACATGCGTCACAGCCTCATTACCATGCGTACGCCCCGCGTTTGCATGGGAACGCCCATGAAACGCGGGGCGTATGCATAGGGAAATGAGGCTAAGTAGCCCCTCACGCCCCTATCCACCCCCTTTGCGGCGGTAAAAAAAAATGTGCGGCGATTTCGCCTGCACATGCGCAGAGTGCCCTCTGCACATGCGCAGAGCGAAAGCATCGGCGGAACGGCCGCAAGCGGCCGTTACCGCTTAGTTCAGAATAAGGGCCAGTGTCCGGGGCCACCAAAAATGCAAAAAATAGTAAAAAAAAATTACTACACTAAAATTAATGTGCGCTCTGTTGTACTGTCTGTGCGCATGCTCGGCGAGTTGTGTGCGCGCGCACACGCGCACAGCTTAGAGGGAACACTGGACACGACTTGTTCCATTTACACTGCCGCTGACCCGGGTTTTTGCGGCGGTGTAAAAGGGGTATATGTAAGCAATTCCCCAATTGATCCAAGTAATCAGTATTAATATACATTAAATACATTTTAAAATAATATAGTAATAGAAAGGAGGTAGACTGATTAGGTGTATATAATAATAGTTACTTTATACCAATAAGGGATAAAGGGGGTTATTCTAGTTCAATCTTTTTGACAAAATCCTTCTTAAGCCCCGTACACACGGGGGGAGATATATTGCTCAGCAATATATTGCTAGCAATATATTGCTGAGCAATATATTGCCCAGTGTCTCCTTTGCATCAGCGACCAGAGATGGTCGCTGATGAAAAGAAACCTCTGCTGGCGGTGCCGCAGAGGTAATTAGCAAGCTCCTGCGACCAGCGATTAGAAAGGGGCTGAAAACGGGAGTGCGCACCCGGCGATTTATCGCCGGGGCACACTCCCAATCACTGGCAATATGGTCGCCAGCGACCATATTTCCAGCGAATTCAGCACCTATCACCCCCGTGTGTACGCACCATTAGATGGACAAAACCATGTGCACTGCAGGTGGGGCAGATATAACATGTGCAGAGAGAATAAAGCGCCGTACACACGGGGGGAGATATATTGGTACTTGTGTATTTTGGCGGCACCCATCGCATCGCATACCATAACGCATACGATGGTATGCGATGCGACGCGATATCGTACGATAGTGCACGATGGCATACAATTTTGAAATTGTATGCCATTGTACATGGCATACAATGCCATACGATGCGATGCGATGAAACATTGTATAAGCACCCTAATGGGTGCTTATACAATGTTAAGCACCCAAATGGGTGCTTACAATGTTAAATGCACCCCCACGCCACCCCCCACTATAAACGTGAACCCGAAGCGTGGCGAGCGCAGCGAGCCCGCGAGGGGCGGGGGTACGCGTCCTACGACCTTTTCATACCCCCACTATCCACGTCGGCGTGGAGTTGAGAATAGAATAGTGTGGCGAGCGCAGCGAGCCCCGCGAGGGGACGCGGATACCTGTGAAGCCCGCGAAGGGACACGTTTACCTGTGAAGGTATCCGCGTCCCCTCGCAGGGCTCGCTGCGCTCGCCACGCTTCGGGCTCGGTGGCTCGCTGCGCTCACCACACTATTCTATTCTCAACTCCACGCCGACGTGGATAGTGGGGGTATGAAAAGGTCGTAGGACGCGTACCGCCGCCCCTCGCGGGCTCGCTGCGCTCGCCACGCTTCGGGTTCACGTTTATAGTGGGGGGATGGCGTGGGGGTGCATTTAACATTGTAAGCACCCATTTGGGTGCTCAAAAGCACCCTTTAGGGTGCTTATACGATTTTTGGTCGTATAGGGGGTCAAAATCGCGTTGCATCGCATCGTATGCCATCGGGTGCATGGCATGCGATGCGATCTGTTCGTCGTACGACGGACATCGGGGGCGCCGCCAAAATACACAAGTACCGATATATTGCTCAGGAATATATTGCTAGCAATATATTCCTGAGCAATATATTGCCCAGTGTCTCCTTTGCATCAGCGACCAGAGATGGTCGCTGATGAAAAGGAACCTCTGCTGGGGGAGCCGCAGAGGTAATTAGCTGGTCGCAGGAGCAAGATCCTGCGACCAGCGATTACAATGGGGCAGAAAACGGGAGCGCGCACCCGGCGATTTATCGCTGGTGCGTACTCCAATCACTGGCAATATGGCCGCCTGCGACCATATTCCCAGCGATTATAGCCCCTATCACCCCCGTGTGTACACAGCTTTAGATTTGGGTGGGGTTTTACTTCAAAGTGAGATCTATATTGCAGTGTAAAAATAAAGCTGCCAGTATTTTCCCTGCACAGAAACAAAATAACTCACCCAAATCTTATTCTCTCTGCACATGTTACACCTGCCCCCTGCAGTGCACATGGTTTTGACCATTTTCCAAACAAATTTGTACTACAATCAGATCTGAATAAGGGCCCAAGTCAGGACCTGGGTAGAAGTCCCGTGTAAAGGGACACGACTTGACCCATTTACACTGCCGCTGACCCGGATTTTGGCGGCGGTGTAAAAGGGGTATATGTAAGTAATTCCCCAATTGATCCAAGTAATCAGTATTAATATACATTAAATACATTTTAAAATAATATAGTAATAGAAAGGAGGTAGACTGATTAGGTGTATATAATAATAGTTACTTTATACCAATAAGGGATAAAGGGGGTTATTCTAGTTCACTCTTTTTGACAAAATCCTTCTTAGATGGACAAAACCATGTGCACTGCAGGTGGGGTAGATATAACATGTGCAGAGAGAGTTAGATTGGGTGGGGTTTTACTTCAAAGTGAGATCTATATTGCAGTGTATTGTAATAAAGCTGCCAGTATTTTCCCTGCACAGAAACAAAATAACTCACCCAAATCTTATTCTCTCTGCACATTTTATATCTGCCCACCTGCAGTGCACATGGTTTTGTCCATCTAAGAAGGATTTTGTCAGAAAGAGTGAACTAGAATAAGGCCCAAAGTAACTATTATTATATACATAAGACAAGATGAAGCATCTACTGGTCACAGAGGTCTTGGTCCAGGTGCGTGTTTTATCCTGCAGTGAAATCTCCCCGGAGAAGCTATCTTGGATGCGGCGGGTGTAGGCCAGCAACACTATCTGTAATTTTGTGCAGCAATAACATCCTATCTCCAGAGGGAGTAGACTCGAAGGGGTAAATTTACTGAGATGGGAGTCCTATTGAAGATGGGATGTTTTCCATAGCAACCAATCAGATTATATTTTAGAATGTGCTAAATAAATAAGTAGATCTGATTGGTTGCTATAAGCAACATCCCATCTTCAATAGAACTCTCATCTTAGTAAATTTACCCCAAAGCAACACATTTATTAACAAGTGATAAAACTCAAGGGTGACAACTTGCTGCATATGATAAACGGTGTTCCAGTCAATCATCTCCAACTGCCAAACAAAGGGCAGAAGCTGATTGGCTGGAGAATTGTTTATTTTTATATGCAACAAGTTTTATAATTCACAACAAGTATTATCACTGCTTGAAAAAGGTTTCAGGTTTACTCGGTCCCCTGCGAATTCGCTGCAATGTTTTGGGTCTGCGCATGTGTATCAGTGAATATACGCATGTGCAGATCCTATCACAGTCGCCGTGGCATTAGCATATAGCAAAGGGCTGTCGCACGGTGCCAGTTTTTTTCTGGCAGACAAAGCCACGAATTCGCTAAAACCATGTGGATTCGCAGCAAGTTTGCTGATCCCCGTGGTTTTCACACAACTATCGATGGTTAAATGACATCATAAGGTATGTTGCTAGGAGCAGCAGCACCACAACTGGCATTTTCCTGCCTCAGAGTAATTGGTCCAGCCCATGCAACCTGCAACTAGTTTTTGCTTAGCCCGCACTCCACGGACGATGGAGTTTATTATCCGCGACCAGGATATAACCTCCCAAAATAGAAGATGCTGTGGTGCAGGACTCCTTTCTGGCATTTGTGTTACAGAGAACAGTGCTTTGTCTTTCCTGAAGGGGGAGGATTTTTATTGTGGTTTAGGGCAGGTTATTTCTGGCCATGAATAGACTGTAAACCAATTAAGCCTGGGCTGACAGTATTACATTGCATCATTCCCTGCCCATATTCGTCACATGATTGGCACTAGGTTTCTTTCATTAGCCTTAAGCAGGCCTCAGGTACTATATTTTTCATACATTAATATGTATGGTACTGTGCTGTCTCTGCAATTGTCTTTTTCTTAATAGTTTGTAAAGCAGCAGTGTTTGGAATTCTCACTAGGCGCATGCTTTGGGGTAATACCAAGGGTGAAACGGTTCTCAAACTTTAGGCACTACTATGAATGCATTTACACCAAAAAAATAAGAAATTCCATACATCCCCCCTTAATGGTCAGATACTGTGTGTTTCTTGCTTTCATATGATCTTCTTATGGTCTTTATCCTCCTCAGTGTGGTATACAGGACAAGGAAAAAAAATACAATGTGTAAGAATGTTCTAATATTCATAAACAACAGTCCATTAGTTCTCAGAAACACCTCCCGATCAACTATCTCCCAGGCGTGCCCAAACTCACAGTCTTTCAAGTGTTTTCATACACATAAAGGTATCTTCATACACATAAAGGTATCTTTTTATTATCTTTCATTTTCATTTAACCTTTTCTCCTGAATATATAGGAAATTGCCGGGGATAACCAAATTCACAAATATGATCGATTCAACCAAGCGTGTAATCATTTATTTTTATGGGGGTGCAGAAATGGTAAATCATGTACCCCACTCATAATTCAATTGTATAATGCCAGACACATCAAGGTATCTTTGCCATGCCCATTAATGCGTTGGAGATATGTTGGTTATATATTGCCCTTATTCTTCAGAGAAACCTACTCACAATTCAAGCAAACTTTGCCTGGCACATCAAGGTATCTTTTTATTTCCTTTCTGGTTCAATTTCTCTGTATTTCTTACAAGGTAATCCAGAAAAACGAAGAGAGAGAACACCGTACCTCCACAAAAGTAAAAAAATTCAAAAAAAGTTTTATTGTTCAAGAATAGAACCCCAAACAATGGGGTAAATGCCGCAGGGATACAAAAATAAAAAGGGATAAGGGGGATAAGTACTTAGTTCATAAAATACAAAAATGGTATGTGTAAATGTACAATTCGAAGGTAATCCTAAAAATACAATAAAAAACAGTTAAAAACAATTCAGTCCAGGATAAAAAATATCTATAGGTATCTGATGGAAAACAACATACCTTAAGATGAAAGAAAAAAATGGCTGTTCACACTCTTGTACTCCTGGTCGATCGGGAGGTGTTTCTGCAGACTAATGGACTCTTGATTATGAATATTAGAACATTCTTAAGGTGCCCATACACGTTACAATTATTGTATACAATATTGTATACAATATCGCATCTCATCCGATCTCGGTTTTGCGATGACATCAGATGAGATGAGATCTAGTACAAAAAGTACGTGCTGCACATACTTTTTGTAATAGATCTCATCTCATCTGATGTCATCGCAAAACCGAGATCGGATGAGATGCGATATTGTATACAATATTGTATACAATAATTGTAACGTGTATGGGCACCATTACACTTTGTATTTTTACATTTTTTATGTTTCCTTGTCCTGTATAACACACTGAGGAGGATAAGGACCTAAGAAGACCATATGAAAGCCAGAAACACACAGTATCTGACCTTTGATTGGTATTTTTTCATATTTTATTTGCTGTAAATGCATTCATAGTAGCGACTAAAGTTTGAGAACCTTATTGCCCTTGGTATTACATGCATTGTTTATTATGAATGTGGTAACGTTCCTAGATAAGAGATTCATGTTGGGCAGCTTTATGGCGCCACCTGCTGGAGATATATTGAAAATGACCCTTTACTATTACATGCTTAAGGGTGACACTTGCTGGGGGAGGGCAGCACAGCATACTCACTTGCATGAAAGCCCCGCTAGGCCAATGGCCAGGTGGTTTTTTTTTGCACGAGGGAGGAGCGGGCAATGCACACTTCCCAATATAGTCATATACCAGTGCATGGCTCCATACACTCCCAAAAGGGATATGGTTTAGGAAATGGTAGTGCAGCTTCGCAGAAATGTCAGGCTTCCATCACTTTGGGTGAATTGCCAGTGCTCTGTAAGCTCTGGCCATGCTGTCTGCTGTGATTAGACTCTGTGTGCATCATCTATAAACACCGCTGCCCTCCCCCCACACACACCGCAAGTAGCCATACCTCCTAACCGCCCTGATTTTCTAGGGACAATCTTTTTTTTTTGGGACATCCTGCACCCCACCTGGGGATGGCAGTGTCCCACGGTGGTGTTTGGGAGACCCCCCTGCCCCTCACTGCTCTGCATAGTATGACAGGTGCCATGGACAGTACAGTAGCTCAAACAGCACTGGCCATGCCCCCCTATTGGTGAAAATGGAGGTGTGGCTTTGCGATCGCAGACATTCCATGAAGCCACACCCCTTTTATTAGAAACCATGCCCCCTGTTTCGGGGGGCGTACGGGAGCCGGGACAGGGAGGATTAGAATTTTGGGAGGTATGGGAAGCTGGTGAGTGCTTGTGGAACGTGGGACAGTTTAAAAAAATCAGGACAGTTGGAAGGTATGGGAAATGATCAGTAAATTGTGGTGGTGGGTGAGGTTGCTTTTGCAAAGTGGTCAATGACATGATGGGGGCAGCCTGACCTCTAATTTCGTCTTTGGTTTTTCTGTCTGCACTACACTATATATTCTTATTATCATCATCATCATCATCATCATCATTTATTCCACAAGGAAACACAGAATACAGTGCATAAATGAGCAAAAACAAGAAAACGATGACTTTCAATACAAGGCAATTTATTAGAAGTACATGGTAAATAAAGAAAGTTGACATCAGGGGACAGGACAATAAGTACTTATTGGGGTGGCAGGGGGTTAAGGTGCCTTAAGTAAGAATATAAAAATTATGGGGAGAGATTCTCTAAGCTAAAAATGCGGTAAAAACCCCGTTATCAGGGTTTTTACCGCATTTTGGGATGCACTAAGCATCCCCCGCCGGGTTACCGCTGCATCCCACCGCTGCCCCGCAATGACCCCCCGCCGCCCCCTCACCTGTGTCCGGGCAGCACAGAGCTGTGCTGCCCGGACCTGTGACCTCCTCCCTGCACTGATCCTCTTCCGGGTGCAGGGAGGAGGAGAACCCGGTGCAGCAGCAGTGCCGGATGTGGGAGGGAGGGGGGAGCCGCTGGGACCCGGCGACTCTCACCGCAAAGGACAGCTCTTAACGCAAGAGCTGTCCTTTGCTATAATTATTGCATATGTTAGAACATATGCGATAATTATAATTGCGAAGGGGGGCAGAGATTCTTAGAGAATCTCCCCCATAATCTAAGAGTGTAATAAACCCCTAAGGAGAGAGGTCCCTGCTCTCTTCTTACGGCAGGCGTAAAAGGGAAAAAACATCCTAAAAATGGGTCATATAATTAGTGAATTAGACTTTCTAAGCAAATTAATCACTTGAGTTCCCCACAACGTTTGCCACCATTAGACGGGACTAAGACTATTAAACCAGGGCCCGGACAAGACCCCGGACCACACATCAAAATTGTAGTGTCTGGTCCGGGGGGTGTCCTGTCCGCCGGGGGATGCCTGTAATAGCTTTCACAGGGACATGGGGAAAGGGAGATTACAGCCTCCCGGTGTGGTCCAGACCGTTTTGCTACATGCCCGGACCATACAGGGAGGCTTTATTCCCCCCCTCTTGTCTTTTCTGGGTCCGGTTTTTACCTATACCCCTTTAGACAGCTGCTGATACAGTCAGTGTGTGCTTCTGCACTGCTGCTTGCAATTTTAAGAATCATTGGGGCAGATGTATTAAGCTTGGAGAAGAGATAAACTGGAGATAAACTGGAGATAACATGGAAGAGATAACGCACCAGCCAATCAGCTGTGTTTTAAAATATGACAGTTGGGATCTGATTGGCTGGTGCGTTATCTCCTTCCACTGTATCTCCAGTTTATCTCTTCACCAGGCTCAATACATCTGCCCCAATGTCCCTTATTCTGGTTCACTCGCAAAGGCAAATTCCTTCTCAAATGGACAAAACCATGTGCACTGCAGGTGGGGCAGATGTAACATGTGTAGAGACAATTACATTTGGGTGGGGTTTTACTTCAAAGTGAGATCTATATTGCAGTGTAAAAATAAAGCAGTCAGTATTTTCCCTGCACAGAAACAAAATAACTCACCCAAATCTAATTCTCTCTGCACAAGTTACATCTGCCCCACCTGCAGTGCACATCAGTTTATCCATTAGAGAACGAGTTTGTTTTTGTAAGTGAACCAGAATAGGGGCCAATGCGTGCGGTAGCCATGGAGATACTTAGCAACGGGTTATTCCACAGTGTCTCAAAACTTCTAAAGCGGACAAGTGAAGGTGTTGCCATTAGGAACCAATCAGGTTTTAGCTAGAATGTATCTAGTACATTCTAGAAACTGCTAGCTAGAATGTGATTGGTTGATTTGGGTACCACTTCCACTAGGCCGCTTTAGGCTTGCTAACCTCCAACCTATTTATGTCTGTTAATTCCGGTATATGACACCAAGCAGGACCGAGCAGTGAGTGCGGCCCCGGTGACCCCCACCGTCCTCCGGCCCCGATGAATGGGCCTCGCTGCCTCGCTCTTCCCCGCCTCCCTGGTAACAAGGGAATGTTATGTTACCGGGATCATGGCGTCACATCTGGGCGGGGCTAACCATCATCCCGACGTCACCATTTACAGCTGTAACCCCGGATGTAGATCTGGCAGTATTGCTGTTGGCTTCCGGACGCATAGTGTCAGTGCTGTTGGGCCGCTCACACGGGTTATGCAGTGAGGAGACCCCGACGGGTGAGTGACAGTGTAATATAAAGCTTGTCCTTCGCTACGTCAGGGGGAAATCCAGTAGGTGATGTGACGTCACATATTTGTATTTCACCCCAGTCCAGTACCTGTCGCCCTCCCATAGCTTTGTGTGTGTTGTCTCTCCTGGGTATGGGGTCACATAAGCAGCTGCTCAGTCAGATCAGGAAGCTGCCCCGCATCAGTCTGCAATGCTTCCCACTCATATGCTGCCTTGTCTCCAGCAGGCATGCCTTGTCTCTCTTGTGAGCTTCCAATGTGCAGGTGTTGCTCTAAATCTCGTTTACACGACCTGTAAAATAAGCTGGGACTTGTAGTCCCACAGCAGCTGCAGATCCACAGATTGCATAACATATTGCTATATCTGACCCCCTGCTTGGTAACCCCATGTACTATGCATCTGCTGCTCTGTACAATAATGTTACATTATTGCAGATTAATGCCCTGACTGCATGTAGGGTACCGCATACACTTGTGTGATATTTAGCACTGTCATAGGAAAATTGACATATGTGATATTTACATCATATAACAATGAATTCATCTTTACTTTTATTCTTTCTGTCATTAATATCCTGCTGTTCATAGCTCATAGTCTATATAGCAGCTAAGACAGTTACATGGATAATTGGTCCTTCATATATATATATATATATATATATATATATATATATATATATATATATATATATATATATATATACGGCCCTTCACTTATTCAGAAGTGTTTAGTGCCTATATTCAGTATAATCTTATCCCCTGTATTATACTGTCTTTAAGGCTGGATACACAGTAGGCATTGTCTACCGAGCTCCATATTACTGTTGAGGGGACCTGGTGTACGGCAAGTGCATACACACTTGTTGATGCAAGGTCCAAAGGGGATGTCCCTGCGTCTCCCCATATCGGCCATGTTTGCAGGCTCCTAATTGGAAACCCCCTTAGCCTAAAACTAAATAGAAAATCCTTGTCAAAATGAACCCTTTGATCAGCAGAAAAAAACACCTAGTTGAATAATACCTCCCCCCCTCCCCTCATGTCCCGTCACTTTTAGACCAATTGGGTACATGTAAATATTACAATTGTACACCCCCCCCCCACCCACCCCCCCAATATATGAGAACTGACCATTTGCTCCCAAAAACTGGAAAACAGACAGTGGTTACTTACTCAGACAGATTGGATTAATCTATTTGATTCAGTAAATATATGGTTGATTGTCATTTGCTCCCATGCATTACTGAATTTTTGTTCCCACCAGACAAATTGGTCAGATAAATCTGTAGGTGTGTGCCCAGCTTTACTAAACACTGATTTTGGTACAATAGGTACCTGTCAATAGTTAGTTCAGCCTAAATGTAAATCCTACACAATTACTGTTGAACCGGGGTTGTCCTGATTTGGGTATAATATTGTTGCAGAACTATGTGATGTTAATTATGCTAATGAGCTACTGATAACATCAAGGCAACTCAAGTGATGAAAATGGAAGAAATTTACAAGATATTAGAGTTTTATATTGAAGGAAATGTATAAAATAAAGGCGATATGATATTTAAATAATATGAGAGTTGGTTGAAAATGCAACTACTGTAAAACAATGTTTCCTTCTGAAGCATCGGACCATTCTGCTCCTCCCAACTTTTTTGTTTCAAGAAAAATAATTTTAGTTTTTTTTTTTTAAATGAGAAAATGTCAGCACCTGCCGTTACCGCATCGTAAAAACAAGGAATGCCTGCAGACCTTGTGGGGGTTGTTTTGGGCCCAGCCTTCACGACCGTATCATTATTTACCACTTACCAACCTATGGTTATCTAGTTGTTGGGAAACTACACATCTTGGCGTAACCTGCCTCCGTTTCAGCATTCACTAATAGCCAAACTGTGGCAAAGCTTGCTGGGACTTGTAGTGCCACAACATCTGGATAGCCACTGTTTGGCCAGGTCTGATTTAGATATATAATATCATATACCAAATTGTAATCTAGTATTAGTTATTAGAACTCAATTAGATTTAAATATTTAATTATATAATAGTTCACATGCTTGTATCTTTCTAATGCTAAATCCAATAATTTAGGCACTAATTTATAAACAATTAAATAAATGGTATATGCCTCATAATCTAGCAATTATTCTCATAGCTGCCTATAACAGAGTTCAGTGTTAAGGTGCATACACACATAGAGATTTATATGTCCAATCTATCTGATGGGAACAAAAACCTGGAAATGTTTGGGAGGATATGATCACAAATTTTCACCCAAATGCTGGAAATCAGAAAAAAAGATATGCTTTGATAATTTGTTATCAGAATGATTTAAACAATTTGTCTGACTGATCACTGTCTGTTTTCAAGCGTTTGGGAAAAAAATTTTTGATTGTCATTTGCTCCCATACATTTCCAGGTTCTGTCTGAGGTCAGGCCAGGATCTGCCATCAAATTCTATGTTTCTATGTCCAGGGCTGTATGAGGAAATGAGGAGCAATGGTCACTAGTCAGATTTTTTTGGGGGTGTGTTTTTGACCAACGTCCGTAGAAACTTTTCTAGAAGGTTACTGTTCGAGTAGATGGTCAAGTGGATAGTAAATAAACCATATGTTGAAAAAAAGTGTTAATAATTAAAAATATGTCAACCATTATAACCTTTTGTACCTGTCTATGTAATGCATGTGTAGACCATTAGGTTATACATAGTCAGTCATTTATCCATATACCCGGTAGAGAGAATTTCTAATCTGTGGCGATTACATACATGTGGTGGGTCATGTAAAACGATTTGGGATGTGACCTTTACATGTGCTTACATTTGGAATTATGCAGTCAAAGATGATTGTGCATGTCTGGGTACTTGTTTCCTAGGACGGCGCCCAATTTTTTCATCTTATGGCATCTTATGCCATTGCATCGCATTGCATGCCATATAGCCGCATATGATGCATGCGATGCGATTTTTTTTATTGTGTAAGCACCCTAATGGGTGCTTACAATGTTAAATGCACCCCCACTATCAACGCGAACCCGAAGTGTGGCAAGCAGCGGCGGTACGCGTCCTTCGACCTTTTCATACCCCCACTATCCACGTCGGCGTGAAGTTGATTTTAGATAGTGTGGCGAGCCACCGAGCCCGAAGCGTGGCGAGTGGACGCGTATTCCGTGTCCCCTCGAGGGGCTCGCTACTCTCGCCACGCTTTGGGCTCCGTGGCTTGCTGCGCTCCCCACAATATATGAATTCGGCTCCACGCTGATGTGGATAGTGGGGGGAAGAAAAGGGAGCCACCGAGCCCGAAGCGTATTCCATGTCCCCTCGCTGCACTCGCCACGCTTCGGGCTCGGTGGCTCGCTGCGCTCGCCACACTATATGAATTTGACGCCACGCCGACGTGGATAGTGGGGGGAAGGAAAGGTCGGACGACGTGTACCGCCGCCCTTCGTGGGCTCGCTGCGCTCGCCGCGCTTCGGGTTGGCATTGATAGAGGGGGGGCATTTAACATTGTAAGGACCCATCTGGGTGGTTGTACAATAAAAAATTGTATACCATCGCATTGTATGCCATGCAATTTTATACAACATCGCGCATCATCGCATCGCATACCATATTTATTCTTATGGTATGCAATGCGATGGGCACCGTGCTAGGAAACAAGTACCCATGTCTGATTTTTTTTTTTTTTTAGATTATACAAGAAACCCCATTTAAAATATTTACTGATTGTCTCTAATTTTCATGACCAGCCTCGGTCTTATTAGATTTATACCAGAAAGTATCCCTGTTTTTAAGATGGACCTCTATGGGAATATTCAATTAAAGTCAGATTCATTCTGACATGCATTTGTTGGAATGGATCCGACAAGCCTTATTCAATGCGACCAAATCCGGCTGTTGGATTTGGCTGCTCGTCGGGGCCGGGTGAGGGACGAGATGTGGGACAGCAAACGAGGACGCTGGGTGAGCTGCTGCTGCTATCCCGGCCCGGTGGCGGGACTGGATGACCAGCGGTAGGCTGGCAGGAGGACAGCGCCGGGTGAGCTGCTGGTGCTCACCCGGCACCGTCCTCCCTGCCTCATCTCCTCAATACAACTTTTTTTAATGTCGGATTAAGATTGTCAGAAGCAGGGCCAAAACCTGTAGGATTTGTCCGCATTTGTGCCAAAAGCATGTGGATTCACTGCTATTCCACTTGTCGGAAAAAACAGCCCTTACTTAATAGATCGGAAACTGCCATATTTCCGACATAATAGTTTGGCCTGCAATTGATTATACCAGGGGTTCCCAAACTTTTTTGAATCACGGCACCTTAGAGTATCAAAATATTTTCAAGGATCCCCTAGAACAAATGCTTCTTATCGAGAAATTCAGAAAAAAAATATTAAATTAAGTGCATTGTTTTTATATGTCACAGTTATCTGGTGAGGGACAGGATTTGCTTCTGTTTGTCCACATATATTATGATTGGCAGCCACAAGCACTGGTTTTGCCTGGTACATTGACCATAAATAATATGAATTTATCCTTGTCCACCCACCCAAGGCACCCCTGCAAGTGTCCTGAGGCACCCCAGGGTGCCTAGGCACACAGTTTGGGAACCACTGGATTATACCCTTTTGTCTGCTTCCTAGCTGAAATCCTTACCATTTAGTTTGTTTGCATTTTTTAAGATAATATTTTTTTTAAAGAATACAAATAGGTGTTATGCCCCACACACATGGTGCGATTCACTGACCCTTTCAATTGGATATTGATGGCCACCAGATCGGCCCGTGTGTACACCCCATTAGAATCCGATTGACAAATAAAAAATCCTGAGTAATGCAGTTCTACGTTGTCCACTGAGACAGTAGTATAAAGCTGGGTACATATGAGATGATATCATCCATTATCGATATAGTTAACAATTTCCCTTGAACAGGCTGGAACTCCGTGAGTGAACATGTGCATGCATATTAAGGGGTATATTCAATGCATGATGGTGAGCAGTGCCGAAAGTTCACTGTCATAGCTTGCGGGTCAGTATTCAACAGACCCCACTTCACTGGGTCTTTTCAGCGAGGTGGAAACGGGGAGGTTCACCACTATATGCAGTGGGCTCACTGCATTTGCGGCAAACCTCGCCGTTCCGGGGAATCCTTGGGTTTTCCCCGGAATGTTAAATACAGCAAGTGGCCAGTGATGAGTCTGGATGGCGAAGATGGCTTTTCCTCACCAAAAAAAGTCATCCTCGCTGTCCAAATCCCTTTCCTTCAGTGTCCACATCCAGGCCCTGTGCTGTTGTTGATTATCTAGTCAGGATTTTACTGCATGTACAGAGGAAAGAGAGTATCCTAAAGGACCTGCGGTACTGCGCATTGTTATAGTGCATACACATTAGATGATATGCATGTAAATATTAGCAACTTAATTATCGCGCATATCGTTAATGATGATCTTCTTTGAATTGGCAGGTAAAAGCTTTTTCTAATGAAGAATTTCCTTGATTTTTTCCTGTCAGAATCTGTTGGTACAATAAAGTTGGCTAGTACTGAAGAGCTACAGCGCATATCACTAAAGGCATACATACATACATACATTGGGGCCCAGTTTCCTGGATTTGAGGGCACTGCCGATGCACAACGTTCATCGATCAGTGTTGATCGGCTTTATTGTATGTAATACCCCTTTTAGACATACTACCAGGGAATTACCTGGCATTTTCACTGCTAAGAACCCTGAATCCTTTCATACTTACAGCAGCAAATTACCGGGTGAAGCATTTCTATTCAGTAATTTGCTGAAAAACCCGTATTTTTGTTATTTCTGAAAGGGTCAACCCGGGTCATAAATCCTGGGTAGAACCTTTCAGACATACCAAAATCCCGGGTTGATGCGCGTTCATGTGCAAAAACCTGGGATTTTGGAGTATGTCTGAAAGGGGTATAATAAACAGATCTGTGTTGGGTAAATCGTGCCATCCCCAGACACTTGTTCTGTTTATTAGTCATTCTAGATCAAAAGTTAATTATGCTTGGCAACTGCTTTGCATGCTGCATTCTACTTATATCCACACTTGCATATCTTGCTGTAACAGTACAGGTTGAGTATCCCTTATCCGAAATGCTCGGGACCACGGTCATTTTGAATAAAGGATTATTTCGGAATATATATATATATATATATATATATATATATATATATATATATATATATATATATATATATATATATATATATATATATATATATATATATATATATATATATATATATATATATATATATATATATATATATATGTACAAAGAATATAAAATCACGCGCTCATAGACAATCCAGCTGAGACCAGTACAAAAGTCCACTAATGATCTTTAGACCAAGAGTTCAAACACCAACCACCAAACAACGTGGTGCAGCAACCTTTCTCACAGAGACAAACTCTGGAATCCACAGAGGGGGAGAGATCTAAAAAAGAATGGAGAAGGTGCGCCTCATGGTGCATTAAACGAGATAGAGTTTAATAGAAACAGTATAGTCTCCTGGATGTAATAAGTCATAAGACTAGTACCATATAAAATAGCACTGTGGACTGGTTACCACACGGCATGCAATATAAAAGCCACGGCAAAGCTGCTCACGGTATCCAGTGGATACCGTGAGCAGCTTTGCCGTGGCTTTTATATTGCATGCCGTGTGGTAACCAGTCCACAGTGCTATTTTATATGGTACTAGTCTTATGACTTATTACATCCAGGAGACTATACTGTTTCTATTAAACTCTATCTCGTTTAATGCACCATGAGGCGCACCTTCTCCATTCTTTTTT
This sequence comes from Crinia signifera, assembly GCF_055691185.1. Classification (NCBI taxonomy): domain Eukaryota; kingdom Metazoa; phylum Chordata; class Amphibia; order Anura; family Myobatrachidae; genus Crinia; species Crinia signifera. The sequence goes on from NC_139227.1 coordinate 80,042,604, forward strand.
AGATATATATATATATATATATGTGTATCATGCGGCACTCAGGACAACTTCCATAAAGAAGATACTTGGACACACAGGTGCGTTTCAATTGTATTTCACAATTTTCATCAGGATAACAAATAAATAAAACATGCTCACCTTATATCTCTAAGAACCCACACGCCCCGAGTGGACGCCAGGCGCACGGTCCCGTCGTGTTGCGTGTGACGTCACCGGCCGCGCCGCCGTCGCACATCATCCTCATCTGACAAGTTGCCATGGTGAAGGACGCTGGCTGCGTCTGACGCGTCTCCGGCTCATCACATCGCCGGCGGGTAACCATGGGAACCATGGACGCGGCATCTAGAAGTATAAAAACAGAGTGAATCACCTCATAGTAAAAAAAGACGAAAAAAATGAACAGTAGATATAACAGTTATGCAGAGTACCAACTACGTCGGCAGGTCAATGGTATGCAGTTGTTCTAAAAAATTCTATACAAAGATATTATAAAGGGACTAATATAAATTAGTATTATTATATTAGTGCTGATAAAGAACAATATATATATTTTACGTACTTCCCCCTAGCGTCCACGATGACCATCTGGATCCGTCTTCAGCGGCATCCCTGGGCCCAAGGATGCATTGTATGGGTGCATCGGTGACGTCAGGGATACATCTTTGGCACTGGGGATGCTGCTAAAGGTGATTCAGATGGCTGCCGTGGGCCAAGGTGAGCATATGGTTTTCAGAATATTTCGGATAAGGGATCTACGGTTAAGGGATACTCTACCTGTACTAATTTCCTGGGAGCTTGAATTTGCCCAATTTCCTTTCCTTCTTTTTTTTGGGTGGATTCATTAACCGTTTCTTATATAGCACAGCAAATTCTGTTGCAATTCAAATGATCGTATTGGCAGTAATATATACATTCAGTGGTGTGTTTTTTTTTATTTATTTATTTTTTTAGCATTTAAAATAAGGCAATGCTTACGCCCTGTTTTGTTCTGTAGTAGAAAATCAAATCCGGCATTAAAGGTTTCTGCAAGATTTGCCATCTATCTTACGGCCTGCTTATTACTGTTATCAGACATAATGTAGCATGATAGGTGGATGTTCTTATTGGCCTGTGTGTGCTGCAATCTACCAATAGCATTTTCACCCAGGTGTCCATCTAGTTAAGTGCGAATATCCGAAAGTGACTTTGTTTAATAAAACTTGTGTACATTGCATAAATGAGCACTCCTGAGAAATGTGAGATCTAGTTAGATGTGCCAAACTGAGATAGCCAGACCATATAAAAGGCTTTTGGTGGCCATAAGTATTTCTAGTGTTTTGGGATCCCGAAAAATGTCGGTATAGCAGACAATTAATGTTTTTATTAGAGGGTGATTAAAAATCCATCAAAATGATGGACACTGGGGTTGAATTATAAGAATGTGGTGGAGGGTCAGTACTCACACAGGAGCTGCTGGGTTTTCTGGAACTCCTGCTGCTGGGAGTTGGGGCTCTGCCATGCTGTGCTGGTGTGTATGTGTGTGCTGCTGGCCAACCATAGAGGTGAGGAGCAGTATTAGCCTTTTATGTATACAGTATATAATATGAGGTACTGTATATCTAAAATATATACAGCAGTACCGGCACATGTAAGCCCACCAGTCCACACACAGCTAACAGCCGGTCTTGTGGTAGAGGAGGTATTGATATTTGGATGATAGGTTGATATTTGACATGAATGGTCGACATTGATAAAAGGCTGATACAAGCAGTAGGTAAATGTGGCAAGGGTTGACACATTAAAAGCTCAACATGAGTGTTGACCTTTTTTCTGTCACAATCCTCGAGGACTACAACTGAGAGCGGTAAAGTGCATGGTAAGCAAAAGCGAGTCACATGAGGGTATGTGTTACACTACTTGGTGGTCCATGCCGACAGATCACCAACGTGAAAAAACTTGTCAACCTTTACCATGTCATCCTATTGCTTGTGCTGACCTTTTATCTATGTCTACCTGTGCCTTGTCGACCTATTGACCCAAGAGAATGTTGACCCTATAATCCACACGCAAGGCAAGAAGCCACCGCAGCTGGCCAGAGGGGTCTGGCTATGACCTGTGATGGGCGAGCACAGGACACTGTCCCTCTGCGGGCACACAGTATATATAAAGCAGCTGCCCCCTTCTTCCGGTCACCACCGTCTCTCCCTCCGGTTAGTGTCCCCGTGCCTCTGCTCTGAGTGCTGCAGGACTGTCTGGTGTTTCCTGGTTACTGCTGCTACCTGTTGCTGAGTCCCAGGATGACAAGTAAGCTGAGTTGCAGCATAGCATAGGGAGGAGGGGGTGCAGAGTATATGGTATATAGTGGGATCTGTATATAGAGGGATATGGGGGTGCAATGTGTGTATACAGGGGCGGTATATGTTGGAGGATGGGGGTATAGTGTGTGTGTGTGTGTGTGTGTGTACTAAATTATCACCATAATGCAGGGTGTTCCAAACTGCCTGCGGCCCTCTGATCGTTTACTCAATCGATCAGTTCTGGGTTTCATAGAAAATTGGATAGAGATCAGATTGGATCTGATATCTCTCCGTGTGTGGGCACCTTGAGGCTTTCCAGCAATTTCAGAGTAAAATATATACTGCGGTATCCTTCCAACCTTTCAGCGCTATGCAAAGCCATCCTCAAAGCTGCTCATCTGCTGATAATACCAGCAGATGAGCATCTTTCCTGGCGATGATGTGGGAGCGTGCATTACCACTCATCACTGGGCGGCTTTAAGATTTAAGAGTCGCTCAAACTTGATGTTTTGAGCAGCTTTCAGCTCAGTGTGTATAGTCCTTTATCAATACAACATAAAACATTATATATGGAGTAGAGATGGCTAGTGAATCGCTGCCTCGTCTCAGTGCCTCGAAACATTAAGCTGACTGCATGATTCGAGACACTCACTGTTGGATGAGTTGAGACAGCAGCAGCTGCATTATTACTTTGCAACTCACAAAATGTGTTGTGAGCCCAGCACTGTCTCTCTCTGTGCCTGTAATTCCAAATGAGCCTAGCCACTCTTACTTCCTGTCTGCCCTGCACACTGAGTGACTGAGCCTCTGCAACTTCCTGAGTGTGCTGTGAGCCCTGCACTGTCTCTCTGTGCCTGTAATTCCATATGAGTAGGGCTCCGAGAGCCGATTCACTGATTCAACACATTTACCTGAGCTGAGCCTTCGTGTCTCAACTCATTTCAATGAGTCACTTTGCCCATGACTAATATGGAGGCTCGGAATGAGAGAGGGAGCTAAAGGGTGCTATAGTTTGTAAAATGGGGCTAACTATTAATGGGATGCGGTTGGAATCCCGACGGTCGAAATACCGACGCCGGAATGCCGACCGCCGCAATGCCGGCACTTTGTCCCTCGACACCCATAGAGGGAGAATAAAATAGTGTGCCGAGCGTAGAGAGGCACCGGGGCCGCTGCATGGCGAGTGTAGGGAGGGAGCGATCCATTTTAGCATTTACAAGTTATATTTATTTAATTCGGTGACTTTATAACTTGGTCTATAATGTCACTTTACAAAAAGATAATTCCAGAACGGAACATTCATCCAGTTTATAGGTCCACTTAGAAATAGTCCCATATTGTATATAATGGACTCTTTCTTTTGAATTCAATTCAAGGCCAGATAAACTCTGGTCTTAGGGGGTTATTCTAATTTTAATTGTCCCCTGAGCATTTGCACAGGGGGACTGATTTTTTACGTCTGCCCCCAGGCGCATTTCTGCGCAGATGCAGGGTGCGAGCGGGCACGGCAAACTTCATGTTCGCCATCCAACTCGCACCTAGCAGTGCGGATGAAGGGTATTGCCCATGGGAATGCCCAGCATTTCATGGGCGTTCCCATGAAAACGCTGGCCATTCCCATGCAAATTGCCCGGTGGTGCGGAGGGTGGGCAGCTAATGTCAGCGAATGTCAGCTGCCCGTCCGCTTCCCGCACAGGGCACTCGCAAATCAGAGCCACCATCCAATGATTATGCAAATCATCCATTTGTAGCCGTGCAAGGAATAGTGGTGTGTGAGGATGGGGTCGGGGGGGGGGCTGCCATCCCGGCAGGTGGCGTTTAGTCCACATGCAATGCTGTGAAATTGTGTGTGGACCAGAATAAGGTCCTTAATGTATAAATTGGGTGATATGACACCATACCGCTCATTTACACAGCCTACAAGTACAGACTCTTTGTATCTCTCATATTTGCTATCACATGCAGCAAATCTGCAAGGGTTGGTAGGGTGTGGTAAATATTTTTTTTTGGGGGGGGGGGGGGGGGGGAATGCGGAGAGGTGAAAAAAATTATAAATCTTTCTCGCTTTTTTTTTTTTTTGCCATATTTAATAATGTGCATATTTGTTATATTGTCCTAATGTCATTAGCAGAGAGTGTATAGAAATACCCGGCTTTAGGACTGACTGACTGACTGACTGTATTTGTTACAGGGATGGTCTTCTGATGCAGAGCAATGGATGAGGAGGAGAATCAGGATCAGCTTATAAACAGGAACACTTCACAGGGAAAAGGCAGACGGCAAGGGCTGTTCCTCGCTAGTGATGACGGTAATGACAGTTGTTCAAATAAACGAGTGCAACACCCTTAAATCTTGATGGTGACACCTTTTTTTTATTTATTTATTTTTTCCCTATGAAATCTTTTTCTTGAAAGCAAAAATAATTGCATGCAACTTTTTGGTAAAATAAATCACACAAACTATACTAATCTGACATTTGTTTCTAGTACTTCTGGGTCATTATTTAGTTTCTAATTCAGGTCTACAGGCAATGGCCGGTGTTACGCTGCAGAGTGATTATTAGCGGACTGCACATGTATTATGACCGTGCCATTGCGCTGGCACTGAGATTTTTATCACTGAGCGATTGACCAGCAGCAGCAAAAGCGCAGTCATAAGGCTACTGTACAAATTCATCACAATGGTGTATAGTATGCATATGTGTACAGAATTGCTGATGCACTCAAAATTCTATAAAAAAATAACTTATTACTAATTCATATAAAAATCTGTGACATATAAAAGGCAGAAGACAAGTGGAAATGTACGAAGAAAGTGATCATGTAGATCATGGGTCTTCAAACTGTGGCCCTCCTGATCTTGTGAAACTACAAATCCCAGCATGCCTTGCCACAGTTTTAACACTCCCTTATAGCAAAACTGTGGCAAGGCATGCTGGGATTTGTAATTTCACAACATCTGGAGGGCCACAGTTTGAAGACCCACGATGTAGATCTTGACGTGGCGAGATTCCACTGTTAATGTATCTCAATTATTGCAATTGGATGGTTAAACCTGGGGTAGATGTATGAAACAATGATAAGGCAGGAGAAGTGAGCCAGAACAGAAGTGGCCCATGGCAACCAATCAGCTGTTCTGTATACTTTTATATTATACGTGTTACTTCAGTGCTGATTGGTTGTCATGGGCCATTTCTCCTGCCTCATCACTGCTTCATACATGTACCTCTGCGCCTTATTCTAAAGAGATCACACACAGAAAAAGTATGTGAGTCTGATATTTCTCTCAGTGAGGCTGAGCTCTATATCCCAACCATTGGTTTTGCTGCGATACAGTAAAGCTGGCCATACATCAGAAAGATCGATCTTAAGATCGATTGCACTCATGATTGTGTACAATTTCCCTTGAAATCCCCAGCAGTCCTTGGTGGTTTTTGGACACACAATCTACACACAATCGATCATATGATCAGTCATACAATCCATCTGCTGCATGATTTTGTACACAAGATGTGCACACAATCTGCATACAATCCATCATACAATCAGTCATACAATCCATCTTATGATTGATTGTATGATTTTGTACACAAGATGTGCACACAATCTGCATACAATCCATCTTACAATCAATTGAGATTGTATGATTGGGTACAATATCTTTCTGATGTATGGCCAGCTTTACATTTATTACCAAACGGCAAAGAGGGTTTCTCTCAAGTAAATTTGTATCCACCTGACACAACCTCTATTAGAATGGGCTGAATAAAGTATACCAATATATAATGTGTCCACCTACATCCAAAGTAAGAGGATATTAAGGTCAGGTTATAATATGTAACAGAGTATTATTAGAGATAACTCACTATGCGGTGGTGTTTATTATGCAGTCTCAATGATATGTGTGTGAGTTAATAAATCATTTAGCAGATACACATACGGCTGAGTTTAATTCTGTTCAGGTAATGAAACTGTGTGTGGGGAGCGTCAGTCAGCGAGGCATTCTGTCACTTTATAAGTAAGGTATTAATCCGTTAGATATAGCAGTAACGTCCACTGTCCATAAGCCGGTCACTGAGGGTGGACGGGCGTCCTATCCCACATGTTCCTGTTGAGCGTGGAGGTGCCAACGCTGCAGTAGTACTGTTAATCTGTATGCATCCCTGGCTGCACACTCATGACCCTGGGTGAATGATTCGGTTCACCTCGGGTCTCACGGTTACTTGTCCCTGCTGCTAGCTGGAGTCGAGACAGAGGCGCACTCAAGTGGAGGAATTAACACAATGAAAGAATTACGCTCTATAATAACACTGGAAGCGTCCACACACGTGGAGAAAGGGGGTGGGATCGTTTGGTCTACAGTAAGTTGGCCGACATGGGTCTAGGCCAACAGGCCAATAGGTTGACACCAGCAATAGGTCGACAGTGTCTAGGTCAACAGTCAAAAGGTCGACATGGTTTTTTTTTACCCGAATGTCGACACAGTCAACATGGACACAGTTTCCAGTGCATCGCATCATTCGCTATGCTTCGAGCACGGTGCCTTGCTGCGCTCGGCACGCTGTTTTATACACTCACCATGCCCTAGTGGATGTTAGGGCATGAAATTCCGCCTGTCGGCTCAAAAAATTGTAGAAAACCCCATGTCGACCTAGACACATATATGCCAGTGTGCCAAGTGCAGCGAGGCACCAAGCCCGAAGCATGGCGAGCGCAGCAGTACACCTTTTCAATGTCCATGTTGACTATGTCGACATTTGGGACAAAAAAAGTCAAAACCCATGTCAACCTTTTTGACTGTCGACATTCCCAATGGCGACCTAATGGCCCTGTCAACACAAAGCCATGTCGACCCTTTTCATGAGGCGACCTTATGACTCATACACCTCTGTTACATTTTATAACCTAACCTTAAGATCCTCTTATGCTGGGTACACACCAACATGATTTGGGTTGGATGCAAATCGTGCGATCCGATTTGCATACGATCCGATCCCATCTGTATTCAGATGAATGGATCTTATACAGATCCTACCTGCAGCAGGTAGGATCAGAATTGGATCCAATTTTGACCCAATCTGCATCCAATCGGTCTGAATTGGATCCAGATTGATGGGATTGTGCCCAAATCGTTTTAGTGTGTACCCAACATCACTTTGGACATAGGTGGACACATTATATATTAGTATACTTTATTCAGCCCATTCTAATAGAGGTTTTGTCAGGTTGATACAAATTTACTAGAGAGAGACCCAAGATCTAATTCTTTTTAATCACATTTTTCTTACATTTTCCCTTGTGTTGTCTGTCTTTTATATTTTGCACATTTTTATATGAATTGTTAATGAAAGCAATTTTTTTATACAGTTGTTTAGTGCACCACCCACGGACATTATTTCCTCCTGTTTAATTCTGTTCTATTATAGTCCAGTGGCAGCACACCCCAATATTATTATATATTGATCAATGTCAAATTGAATAAAGGGGTTTATACTACTAAACTTCTACCTGTGCGACTGACCAATCTAATCCGTCTCCTGCGCATATGTACACGTTGCGAATGAGTTTGCAATTGCTCCGGTGGGCGTCCATCTTCTATTCTGTTTGGCAGCTTCACTAGCGATGATTAGCAATTCCATAGCCTAAAGATCTGCAGCTGTGTAAAGGGGCCTACACATGTAGCGATTTAGGAGTGTTTTCTAAAGCTGTGTACACACGCAGCAATATATTGCTCAGTGTCTCCTGTTCATCAGTGACCAGAGATGGTCGCTGATGAACAGGAGACTCTGCCGGGGGAAGAGGCAGGGAAACAGCGACCATCAGGGGCTGCTCACGGGAGCGCGCACCTGGTGATTTATCGCCGACAGCACAAACAAATCACTGCAATATGGTTGCTCAGCGACCATATTGCCAGCGATATGTGCTGAAATCGCCCTCGTGTGTACACAGCTTCAGCAATCTCACTAGATCATTTAGAAAATGCACCTACATCTCTCCGTGTCTAGGGGCATAGCGATAGCGATGTGCAGCCCTGCGCAACGCTATCACCTGGCGATTAATATCCAGCAAGCATGCTCAACTGAGAACACTGGCCCTGACAGATGTGGATGATAATAATAATATCTGCTGTAGCCAGTTACATAGCACATGAATAAAACCAGAAACAGGTGACTTATAGTGGGTACACACAGTGCGATTTTGCTTGCAATTCGATCCCGATGCGATTGGTATGTGAAATGCATTAAATTTGACTTTATAGTACAGAGCTGTACTATTGTCTTGCCTGCCAAGAATATTTTTCTATTCTATTTACACTACACGGGAGCGCGCGATGGGATCGAATCTGCATCGAATGTAGAAAAACAATTCGATGCCCATTCGATTTTTTTTTTTTTTTTTCTATTCGATTTTGCTTCTATAAGCAAAATGGAATAGAAAAATAGTGCATATCTCACCGTGTGTACCCTCTATTACAATTCAAGACCGTATAGGACAAGTACAGGGTACATAATTGCCTCAGCAGACAATACTGAAATAAATATTAGGGTGGCATAGAAACGAGGGTTTATGTGCCACCAAAGAGAGTATGGAGATGGTCAAGGGAAAGGAAGGGCACATAAGGGTAGAGGGCCCAGCTCATGAGAGCTTACTTGCTAATTCTTGTTTTGATGTATTAATAGTGATACAGACCTGGAAATCACATAAATAAGAAACATTATTAATAATATGAAGTTTAATATGTGTCTCAGGAAATTTGTAAATGTATTGAATTTGTCGCCTTGAGGAAAGAGAATTGTAGGTGCTATGTAACATCGGTATGAATATGGCATTCTAAGGTGGTCTCGCTGAAATACTGCCTAGTCCTTCTTTTTATAATAAAAAAAAAAATGTTTTTATCCAATAGAGAATGCAGAGGAATCTGATGAATCAGGGGATGAAGAGGAAGAGGATATGGACGAAGAAGATGGTGAGGAGGAAGATGGATCTGGTGAGTGTCAAAATAACAGTTCTACAATGAGGCCACAGGTTTTATCTGAAATGTTCTCATATTTTAAGGATTTAGGTAGGTGGACTAGCAACAAATCTCCATGGACTTATGGGGGGGGATTCAATTGTTGTTTTTCACTGGCTGCCACCAGATCGTGCCAAACAGAGCCATACAATTGTTGCTCCATTTGGGCACAAACAACCAATAGCGTCAACATTTATTCTTGCAGTCCCCCATGCCATTCTGTCTGGACATGATCAGTGCTTAAAAAAAAAAAAAAACAATTGATTTGCGACCCTCGATCTCAAGTCACTTTTTACAGGAGAATGGTGGGCAAAAACTGTTAATTTGCCCCCCAAAGTTAGTAAGGGTGACTTAGTGGCAGACTCATTTTGTACTGTTTTTATGCATCGATATGCTTCTCTATCGTGTTAGGACACATTTTCACATGTGCCCTTTATGGCACAAGTCAATGGCAGAACCAGCCAAGGACAGGTCTTTAGGCAAGTTACCCAAGTATAAGCAGAAACTTAGTTCTTTGAATCTGGATGAATCGGGTTTCTTAGGAAACAAACAAACAAAAAAAACAGTTAAAAACTTTTTTTTTTGGTTCATCTCCGTAATACCTGCAATAGCTTAACTCTGCACTCTATGGGTGACATTTAATGAGATGTGAAAATGTGATTTGTGTGATTTTTAGGCATAAAACGGCCGAAATCACATTTTTTTTCCCGAATTCGCATATTTAATGAGATTTGAAGGTGCAATTTTTAGTAACGCTGGAACTCGCATCCAGATGTCTTCCCATTGAAAAGTATACAAATTGCATATTTAATGCGAATTTGGGAAAATGTGTCTAAAAATTGCCGGGGGAGCGGGGACCCCTCTCAATAAAGCCCCCCCCCCCCCTCCCCCAGTCTTCACCCATCCAGGGTTGAAGCCCGGGGCTGTCAACGGTGTCCAAGGGCCTGGATCGTGATTGGCTGAGCAATGCGTCTCAATGGAGACACGTAAGCCAACCACGCTAGCAGCCTCTGTAGCGCTGGGACAGCATATTGGTGTAAAAGTGAGGTGTGTGTGTGTAATAAAGTTCTACTTTTTCTGTGTGTGTGTGTGTCTTTTTTCTTTTAACATTCTTTTTACAGGTGGACTACAAGTCCCAGCGGGCCCATTAATGCCCACATGCTGGGACTTGTGGTTCGCCAAGTCCCAGCATGCGGGAGAGGCCTGCTGGCACTTGTAGTTCACCTGTATAAAGCAATATTATTAATGAGTGTTTTAACCCTATCAGGCTGGCGTCCAAAACCCTGGACGGATGAAGCATGGGGGGGGCATCCCTACTCCCCTAGGTACCCCGTCCAAGGCTGATCAGCAATGGTGCTCATGGTTCGGCTGGGGGACCTTATGTAAAAAGTGTCCCCTGGCTTTGGCATGACATCGGGGGCTGTTGGAGCCCGGTGCTGGTTTCAAAATACGGATTTGGAACCAGGACCGGCTCAATGAGCCTGGGGCTGGTTATGCTCAGAAGGGTGGACCCCACGCCATTTAAAAAAAAAAAAAAATTTACACATTATTTTAAGACAGGACCATGCACAGATCTCCCGTATTTTTGGAACCTGGTCCGGCTCAGGAGGGGGGAACCTCACGCTGTGTTTTTTTTTTTTTTTTAACACTAATTCATACTTTTTCATGACTAAAAATCGCCCATTATCGCACTTAATCACACTTTTTTCCCCGGAATACGCAGCTCATTAAATATGCGAATTCACAGCAAAAAAGCAAATTTTAAAAAGTGCGATAATGGGCGATTTTGAAAAGTTACTGAAACTCTCATCCTAGTAAATGTCACCCTTTATATCTATAGCCTGCTTTTATTCTGTGTCCTACTCAGAGGGTGTTTGGTCTCTTAACACTTGCTTTATTTATACTGTTAGATTCAGAGGAAGAAGATGACGATGAAGATGAGGAAGACTTACCATTGGGAAGCTCATACCCCACTCAGTCCACAGCAGATGTGAATGAGGCTACAAGTTCAGATGAGGAGAGAGAAAACTGTCCCATCTGTCTGAATGGTTTCAGAGACCAGGTTGTTGGTACCCCAGAAAACTGCAACCATTACTTCTGCCTTGACTGCATTGTCGAATGGTCAAAGGTTAGTGTGCAGTTGTGTAAAACCTCCCCTGCTCTAGATAAACAGTAAACCTGTTCAGCCCTGTGGTTTAGTTAAATCATTTTCTGTATAAGTAAATTATTTTTAGAATAGCCCGTATTACCTATTTAAGACAGAAAAATGATTTTAAATAAAGCTGGTATTGCTGCCTTGGAATAGCAACATTGCGTCTGTTTACAGAACACAGATCTATCCCAAATAAGTTTTTAAATAAGGAAGTATAATATACCATGTCCAAGTTTTTGGGTCATTTCAATTAGAGACTTGCCATAAATCTGTTATCTGCGGCTTTACGCTGCACTTCTGAGGGCCAATGAATACAAACATGTACGAGACCAGGCAATGAGGAGGGTGAGGTGAGGTGTCGTTCTGGCATTTTACATGCCAGAACAACCTCTTTTGTGGCTAATTAATTGAATTGAATCATACATTTGATAAGGGCATTGAAGGACTTCCTGCTATTTAATTGCAAAATATCTGTTAACAGGCATTTTCTTTAAAGTTGGCTGATTAAGGGGGTATTTAATCTGGGATTCAGAGTGTCTGAATCATCCCGACTGTTGGAATCCCAGGCTGTTTTCGTTCCGTTCAACAGGAACTCGACAGTCGGCATTCAATGTTCCGAGTGTCGGAAAGTCTAAAGAATTGGTCAAAATAGCTGCCGGTTGTCGAAAAATGTCAGTTAATTCGACAATCTGTGGCCATTTCCGACAGCACAGATCCGATCTGTTTTGTCGAAAACTGCCTTCAACTGCCTGTCAGAAACAGCAGCATCGAATAGACGACTGCAGCTATTTCCGCCGGTGGAAATAGTGCCCAGGATTGAATATCCCCCTATATCTGTTAATGAGGTTATGGAAGGTAAGGCCATGAAAATCTCTACCCAATTCTTCTGCCATTTGTTTATTCCTAGAATGCCAATTCATGCCCAGTGGACAGAATCACCTTCTCCTGCATTCATATCCGAGCACATTATGGTGGCGAGATCATAAAAAAGGTGAGTGTGATTAGAAAAGTGGGAAAGGGGGTTTTCTATATGTCCTGACTGTTGTAGGTGTTCACCACCAGGTGCTTGTGTTATGTTGAATGCATTTTTTTTTTTTTTTTTACAAACTATCAATGTGAACCAAAGTGTAAGTGGGATACTTGATATCTAGACATACATTGTTTAATAGGTAATCGGCCAGCTGTATTATCTTCAGTTTTGGCAACATCGTAGTTTGTCCTTTAGAGTAAAAGGTTAACTCTTTGAGTGCCAAGGAAATTTATCAAAATAGGTGAGAAAATTGGTCACGTAAACGTTTTTAATTAACCCTTTGCTTGCCAACGTTGCTGTGAGATCCTCAAAATATCCGTTAAAAATACCAGCACCACGGACAGCGACGGTTCTTTTATTGGTGCAGTCTTTAACAAAACGTCAATGAATTGACTTGGCTGTATTTATTTATACTAAACGAACAGTTGCTGTGAGCGACGCTGGCATTTGTTAGCAGAGGACACTTTGAGAATCGCTCATAGCAACGTTCGCACTCAAAGGGTTAAATAAACATCTGTGATTTTCCGTGCTCGTCATAGGTTCCTGTACAAAACAAAGCAGCGGAGGCTGTTGTGATAGAAGATGACACTACAAACTGTGAGGTCTGTGGGCGCAGTGATCGGGAGGACCGTCTGCTGCTCTGCGATGGCTGTGATGCTGGGTACGTGTCTGTGTCACTTGGCTCTTACATTAGATGTGCTTGTCCTCATTGTGCTATGCATTGTTGCATGTTGTGGCCAGTAATGAACTCCAGTCACAGTGCCAGGTCAGTTGGATCTCTTCCATCTCTTCTCATATCTCTAAACAAACACTGCAACCTGTACGGAAAGTTTATTCAAACAAAGGCTCCATGTCATGTGTACATAATCCTCATTGCTCACTTATAGGGGGCCACAAAATTCTGAAGCACTGTAATATATATTATAGTAACAGGCTAAGCGGGACAGTTACCATCTCCTGGGGTGCACTGCATAGAACAGCAGGGACATTTCAGCAAGTATAGGTCTCATGCACCGGTAGCAGGTTTTTCCTCATATGGCCTAATTCAGACCTGATCGCAGGGCAAGTTTATTCTCAAAATGGGCAAAACCTTGTGCACTGCAGGTGGGGCAGATGTAACATGTGCAGATAGAGTTATATTTGGGGAGGGGTTATTTTGTTTCTTTGCAGGGTAAATACTGTCTGCTTTATTTTTACAGTGCAATTTAGGGCCCTTATTCTGGCTTACTAACAAAGGCAAATTTGTTCTCAAATGGACAAAACCATGTGCACTGCAGGTGGGGCAGATCTAGAATGTGCAGTGAGAATTAGATTTGGGTGGGGTCTTACTTCAAAGTGAGGCCTATGTTGCACTGTAAAAATCAGTGTTATGCCTGCACAGAAACAAAAAAACTCAACCAAATCTAATTCTTTCTGCACAAGTTACATCTGCCCCCCTGCAGTGCATATGGCTTTGTTTACTTGAGAAGGAAATTGCCTTGGCGAGTGAGCCAGAATAAGGACCTAGATTTCAATTTCAACACACCCCACCCAAATCTAACTCTCTCTACACATGTTACACCTGCCCCACCTGCAGTGCACATGGTTTTGCCCATTTTGAGCACAAATTGGCCCTGGTCTTTGCCTTTGTAAATGATTGCTGCTTTAAAAATACAGACAGACTCCCAATTCCTGAATATTAGCCCCAATGCTCTGGAGCCCAGTGAGCAGGAAGCCGTGCACACTGGGTAAAATCATTCATCATCGAATGATTGATTTTTTAAAATTGTTATTTTAAATGTTCCCCTGCTCACAGCGCTGAGTGCAGCAGGACTCGCTCGGCACTGAGAAGGCCGGGGAACGCCTGCATTTTCCGGTACGCTCCCGGAAAATGCCAGCGGCAAGCCTCCAAACGGCCTCCCACTGTTGATCAAAAAGCGTGCAAGCACAGGCGTTTGGAGCCTGTGAGAGCACAGAGGACTCGCGCATGGGCATAGCGGATCGTGCGTAGGCGCTGTCCTAAGATATTGGCAGCCCATCTGCAGGGCTCTGAATCGGCCCCATTTTCCAAGATCCTTTAATGCAGGCATGTCCAAACTGTGGCCCTCCAGCTGTTGTGAAACTACACATCCCAGCATGCCTTGCCATAGTTTTAGCATTCCATAATAACAAAACTGTGGCAAGGCATGATGGGACTTGTAGTGTCACAACAGCTGCAGAGCCATAGTTTGGACATGCCTATAATATGCTGCTTCAAGTAGTCTTTATTAATCTCTTGCGACCATATATAAAAATATTAGTATAATATGAGTTAGAGCCAAATTCTTATTCCTTTGTCCCTTATATGCCCAAGGATGTCTGACTTAATGTGATGCTTGCTTTAGATACCACATGGAATGTCTGACGCCTGCCCTGAACGCTATTCCTGTGGATGAATGGTTCTGTCCAGAATGTGCTGCTGCTAATCGTCAGGAAGATGGTAATTATACTGCGCATAGCTGCACCATCCCTTATAAACTTCAAGTATTTACCAACTGGTAAAACGTAGGCGCCAGAGATGGTGTGTGTGTGTTTTATGCAGCTCACACGTAGGAATAGTCAGTTCCTTAAAGCAAAAAATGCAAACAAGAATAAAGAGAAAAAGAAGTGGAGCGCTAAAAGTAGTTATTAAATATATATTAAAGTAATTCAATTAAATAGAAGTAGATCATTTGGGTATCACAAGATAATGTAAGAATGTATTATATATTCAATGTAATGGCTAATAATTGACCAGAATGGTGCACTTAAAAAAATGAATTAAGTAATAAAATTGGACTGAGCAGTTCTACTTATGGTGGTCTCCCACTTGTGTGCGTTGGTAACTTCTGAGGTTAGCTTTAGCCACCTTGTTTTCTTGTTAACACTGGAAGTTGTAATGATGGGGATCCATGGAACCTGACTGGGTTATTGCTGCCGTGTTGTATTGTCTCTGTCCATAATAGATGGGGCAGGTTCACAGGCCAGAAGAGAAGGCAACCCAAGAAGTAAGCAGGTGGTGGTGTACCAAATGCAGTTTTCCAGTGGAGGAAGGGGTCCTCAGCGGGGTATCCAACCAATATGCCTTAAAGTCCAAGGTTTAAATAAAATGATTGTATCCTGACGCCTCAGGATACAATCATTTTATTTAATCCTTGGACTTTGAAGCATATTGGTTGGATACCCTGCTGAGTTCACTTGCTTTTTATTCACCTTGGTCAAAAAGTCTGCCTGAGGACCCCTTCCTCCACTGGAAAACTGCATTTGGGACCCCCAATGTGCTTTGTGGTATTCTTGGGCAGCAGGGACACATACAATATATCGTATGTGGTTTCTATGCATACAATGTATCATATGCAATCCCGTTCTCCACTGCCAAGAGGGGGGTGGCCCCGAGTCGGAGGTCAGACATGCAGCAGGTCCAACCTCCAATCCGGGGACCGCTCATCGGCGTGGACCTCAAACACCTCTGATTTGCCCACTTTTCACCTGATTTCTCTGCCTGATCCATTAGGATTGGGCGAAAAGA
Source organism: Crinia signifera (assembly GCF_055691185.1). Taxonomy (NCBI): domain Eukaryota; kingdom Metazoa; phylum Chordata; class Amphibia; order Anura; family Myobatrachidae; genus Crinia; species Crinia signifera. The sequence goes on from NC_139227.1 coordinate 80,058,599, forward strand.
GGCCAAGTCGGACAAGCGTATGGGGGGGGGGGGGCTTAAGATATCATAGCACTGCAATAACTAGTTGATAAATGCCAGTAACCTAGAATTTTATATATTTTTTTGAATTTCATAGAAAATTTACTGAAACTTTTTGCAATATGCTTAAAATATACATAGTCATGCCCTCATTATAGCTTCACCTGAATTATTGGAATATGTTCTCATCCGTGTTTGTTGTCTCCACAGATCAGGTGAGTGAGGAAGAAGTGGCAGGCTTATTGGCTGACGTGGTTCCCACCACCAGCCGCCTGAGGACCAATGTGGGGAGGACTCGTGCTATTGCTCGCACTAGGCAAAGTGAGAGAGTGAGGGCCAATGTGAACCGGATCCGCACAACAGCGCGCAATATCCAGATTAGGGTAGGTATGGAGAAATGCTTACTGGGCAAATACTGTTTTTTTCCGCCCTTCACTTCTGCAATGGTATATACTGATGGAGATCAAAGTGATATTTTAATATTGAAAGCTTGTGTCTTTTTAATAGCCATATATTTTTTCATGTATTATGGGTCACTGTGTACTGTAAAATGACTCCCAAGACTTTCTTTACTGAATTTTTTTTAACATACAGAATTATTCATTCTAGTCCTATAACATATATTTCTTCTTAGAATGTTCCCAGGTACATGATGTCCTCTCTTCTCGATGAAACCATTGATGCAGTTGTGGCTGGACTCAACACTGCTGTCTACCAACGTAATCTGACTCCTCGCCCGGTCACTACCAGAAGGAAAAGGAAAGCTGGTTGGTGTCATGATTGAAGGTTCACCAAGTTATAGGGGGGGGAATTCAGTTGCCCACATTAAGGACCTTCTTCTGGTTGGTTGACTGGCAAGGCAGTCCCCCAGACGCCGCCCACACAGCTGCCAATGGATGATTTGCATAATCATCCATTCACAGTCTTGGGTGCGGGGAGATATCATACGATGGTCGGCGACCATCGAATGATTTCTCCAGCACTTGCAGATCTCCGAGCACCCTGTGCGGGAAGCAGGTGGGCAGCTGACATCCCCTCCGCCCACACTGCTAGGTGCGAGCAGGACTTGCAAACATGCAGTTCGCCGTGCCTGCTCACACCAAGCATCTGCACTTGCAAATAACTGCGAAAGCGCCGATGCTTAAAATCAATCTCCCAGTGGAACGATTAAACTAGAATAACCCCCAAAGTTAGCGGGGAAAGGGGTGGCCTTGGGCTTTAATACCAGTGGCTATTTAATTGCACAACATTTTTCACCAGAGACCCTGTTTAATGCTGTTAAATTAATGTGTTGACACAGGAATTTTTTTTGCATCTATTCAAACGCATACAAAAAAAATTGCTACCAACAAGGGCTAATTGAATAGCCATGGAGGATCATTTAGCCTTCGGTACATTACTGCAGCAAATTGAATTCTTCCTCCCCATGGTCACAATGGGGGCAGTTCAATTCAACACATTATTAATGAAAATGCATAACCAGGGCTACTCAATTAGCCACATTGCACCCTGCAGGTATTCACCAACTTAAATGCCAGGTGTAATGTTCTCAGGGTAAGCTTCCAACTCTCATAGCACCACTAGTTTTGTCAAATTACTGCATGTACCTTTGGGGAGGGCGAGTAGAAATCCATGGCTAATTTAATAGCTTCGGGCACTCATTCCCAGTGCTATCAGTAGCGAGATGAATTGACTTGCCCCCAATGTGTTAGCTGTATATGGGGTTTATGTTAAAAAAAAAATAATTGAAAACGATGCCAGTTTGTCAATAAACAATTTCCCATCATATGCAAAATATTCCTAATAGTGGCAACATTTATTGTGAACTTGATCCGTTTTCTGTGACTATTCCACAGGAAAAACAGTTAAAGGAACCCGTGGGGTAGGGAAACGGCGCAGGCGACGATTTAAGAGAAGAAAGGGACGGAAACTGCAAAAAGTGAGTGTATGATACTGTGTATATTATGCTCTTGTCTGAAGCGCAGAAGCGCTGTGGAATGAATGTGGATGTTAATTAATGTAATCTTGGAACTTCTATAATGTATTTGCGGTTTAATCATTCATGATGTGTGTTTCATTAAAGGAAAACGTACGTGTGTATTTGTGTGTAATAAATTCAAGTACATTTATTTTGTGTCCAAAATAATAAATAAATTATAGTGCATCCGGAAAACATTCACAGCCCTTCACCTTTTTCACATTTTGTTATGTTAATGCCTAATTCCAAAATAGAATACATTTTATTTTTTTCTCTCACAATTCTACACACGTGTGATCTTAGTTTTTATTTTTAATAAATTAGCAGAAATCTCCCAAAAACCTTTTTCACATTGTCGTTATGGGTTATTGTGTGTAGAATTTGTCGTTATGGGTCATTGTGTGTAGAATTTGTTGTTATGGGTTATTGTGTGTAGAATTTGTCATTATGGGTTATTGTGTGTAGAATTTGTCGTTATGGGTTATTGTGTGTAGAATTTGTCATTCTGGGTCATTGTGTGTAGAATTTGTGATTATGGGTTATTGTGTGTAGAATTTGTCATTCTGGGTCATTGTGTGTAGAATTTGTCATTATGGGTTATTGTGTGTAGAATTTTTAAGAAAAAAATGAATTCCATTTTGGAATAAGGCTTTAACATAACTTTCCCCTAAAATATATATATATATATATATATATATATATATATATATATATATATATATATATATATATATATATATATATATATATATATATATATATATATATATATATATATATATATATATATACAGAACTTCCCAGTATTGTTGTCTCTAGTTTTTCTCCCTGTTTTAAAACGAATAATGCCCTATAACTGGTTAGAACTATTGAGCAATAAAGAGATCTGGCTGCCTGGATTTTTATTTGTGCAAGTGAATGTTTCTTCTCTTTCCAGTATAGAAAATCTCCCACTTCTCATAGTCGGATCGCTAAATCACTTGGTCTGTGCAAACCATCCCGGGGGTCTTCATTACCTCGTGTACAGAGGGCACCCGAACAGACATTGGGGTCCATGAGACATGACATTGGAGCTGCCACTCTGTCTGTGTTTGGAAATGCATACGATCTAGATCCATTTGACAGGTAAACTCACTTGCTGCTGCACAGATTGGCTGACAGGCTACGTGGTTTGCTAAAGGTCCATACACACTGGGTGATTTTGCCCGTTGGATATGGACAGCGATGATCGCTAAAATCGCACAGTGCATACACACTGAGCAATTTTTTATTTTATTTATTTTTGCTGCTCTGAATGGCTTTCCATAGCAGGAGGCTATGGAAAGCCATTCGGTCTGCTGGTAAAAGCAGCAGAAGAGGGTGTGGTATGGGGCAGTGGGGATCCCGACAGTCAGTATCCTGACGTCGGGATCCAGACTGCCGGTGCTCCGACAGGGGGGCGAGCGCAAAGAAGCCCATTGCGGGCTCGCTGTGCTCGCCACACTGCGGGCCTGGTGGCTCACTACGCTCGTCAAAGGTTCTGTTCTCCCTCTATGGGGGACGTGGACCCCACAAGGGAGAATAGCCCCTGTGAGTCGGGATCCCCCTTGTCGGAGCAGCGGCAGTCGGGATACTGACTGTTGGGATCCCCACTGTCGGAGCATCATCCGGTCGACTACGATGATGCCAGGAGCACATATCAGCGCTCATCGCCTGCCTATACACCCTGGCAGGCTTTGGAGCTGAAATGGCAAAACTGAGCTGATTTCAGCTCAAAGTCGCCCAGTGTGTATGGCCCTTTTAAGGTGCTCAAACAAGCGCTTTATCTGTTAATGCATTGAAATAAATAGGTACAGTAGGCTGTCCATAACCAGGAACAAACGTGTATGCATTTTAGAGGACTTGGGGTCAGATTCAGTAATAAAAGCAAGTAACTTTGTGCAGTAAACACTGGCTGCTTGTAGCTGACAAATGTTAGACAGGTTTATTTTTACAATGGAGTTTAGATTTCAGTTTGAACACCGCACTTAAATCGAACTCTCTGCACATGTTGCATCTGCCCCACCGGCAGTGCAGCATGATTTTGTCAGGTTTTTTTTGTGTGTGTAATTCTAAATTAGGCCCTTAGTTATCAGTGCGCAGTCCTGTGTGGGTTAGTTATGCGACACTTACTAAGACTTAACAAGGTTTGCTTAAGCTTAGCATCATTGCAATTTTTCTTTTTGTTTTACAGTAACGATGTCAGTAATCCCACATCTCCACTCACTGCGAAGCGCAGGGTTTTATCTCGTTCCGCACTGAGGTCTCATCAGCCTGTTGCTAGGCCGCTCTCTGTGTCTCTGTCACGGTAAGAGGGGTATAAGAACCAAACAGAATATAGGTTACCGCCTATAAGGAAAATACATATGATCATGGGTATGAGCCCAAATAGTCACAATGTATTTAGCCATGTGCTCTACTAATGTATTCCGTTTTTTTTAAATACCATGCAGAGGTGGAGTGGCTCCTCTGGCCACGGACTCTGTGGCAGAACCTGTGCCTGATCTCCTAGGAAGTATACTGTCCGGGCAGAGCATGCTAATGATGAAGAGTACGGACATCGTTATTAGTAGGGATGGATCTTTAAAAGCCAAACAGTCCGGTAAGAAGTTGGTGCAGCTGGCGTGTACTTTGTGTGGACCTAGTTTAAAATAAAATCCTGATGTTTAACCTCCCTCCAGTTTCGTCATGCCTCCAATGCTCTTGAACATTAATCCTGATGCTAATGGACATTGCCATTGTGAATACTCTTCCTTTGTGTATTTTCCTTGCATGCAACTAGAACCTGAGCGCCGACTTCAGTTGTCTGATTAATCTAGGAGCATTCGCCTATAGGAAATGAGTGCGGCTAGAGGGGATTACTGTGCCACTCTGCATTGTGAGACTTACAGTATTGACCTCAAGTAACCTTTAGTATACTGACCACTTCCACAGGTTGTCCATGTAAACACAAAGCTGAAGATGCAGTAGAATGGTCTCTGCCACCAGCAAGCATGTAAACGCCCAACACCCCCCCCCCCCCCCCCCACTCGAATCTGCTAACTAACACGCCTCTCGTATGTGGCTGAAATACCATTCTGTGGTTGCTCACCATCAAATTATTAGTCGCAGCTGGCTGAATTAAAGAGCTGCCAAGTGGTATGCTGGGCCCCGGTAAAATATTTAGGGCGTGGCCTTATAGCCGTAGGCGTGTTCTCGTCTCGTTGGTGAGAATAAAAAAAAGTTTACAGTTATCACCTCTCCCCTACTTTACAGAACGTGCTGCCTCTGCCCGGGAGGGAGGAAGTAGGGGATGGGTTAGACCATAGCACGTGCCGGGCACCTTTAGCAAGCCTAATTCATACCTGCTCCCCCCCCTTCCTCTCGGCAGCCCTGCCATATTCGGGCGGGTGTTGATGTCATGTAATTTCACCCGGCCACCTCAATCAGGCATCGACACGCCTGCGTTCGGAGGGGTACACCCAGCATTTCTATGGGCATACCCACCATGTGGTCCACTGCGACTGCCCACTGTTGGCCCTCCTGGAATGGAGTCCTCGGCGAGTGTGAAACTCGCCAAAGCTAATTGCTCCGTGGGTTTGCACATGTGCCCCAAATATCGGATTGGAGATCGAATTTGTCCTCACTGAGCGAGTCTGAATTGCCCCATTTGTTTCTGTGTGGTACAGTATGTATAGCTGTTGCTGAACACGAGTGCTTCTGTAGCAGGCCAAAGCATTGGTTTAGGGGACTGGGTTTAACATTGGATATATATGGACTGGATGGTTCTTATATTTTGGGGTATTGCAAAAGCAAGTAAGTTGGTAGCGCTGTGATGTTTATTTCTCACCTGTATGTCTTAGTAATGCATTTACGAGTAGTATATTTTGTAAACATGTCCTTTTTTATAATCAATGTAATATTGCATGGGGTACGTACGGCCTTGCTAACCAGTCACTGATAAGTTTGATATTTCACACATCAGCCTGTCTCATGGTTTTATAAAATACACTACAGTTATTGGTGTGGATCTGCCAGCACAGACTCCTTTCCAGCCTGTGCATATTTTGGAATGGTCTATAGAGCAGGAGTAGCCAACTCCAGTCCTCGAGAGCTACCAACAGGTAACGTTTTCCAGGTCTCCTCACAAGTGACATATTTAGCTCCACCTGTGGATCTTTTAAATGTGTCAGTCAGTAATGAGTGCACCTGTGCCTCAGCTAGGTGATCTGGAAAACGTGATCTGTTGGTAGCTCTCGAGGACCGGAGTTGGCTATTCCTGCTCTAGAGGCTGCGGGATACACTATAGGGAACTCCTCAGCTACTAAAAATCCTGCAGATTTTGTGTTCACCCTTACATCCTATCATGCCAAATATTTTCTTATCTGAATCCATGAGTTGCTAATAAAATATGCTGGCCTCCATTATTGCAGGCCTTCGTTCCCTGCTGGCTGTAGCTGCCAAAATATACTTTTTTATGTTGTTGTTCCTGTAGTATTCATATGCCTCTTACATTGACCATAAATATTTTGAATTGGTCCTGCACCACCAACCCAGGGCACCCCAAACCTCTTTTCTGTGTTTAACAAGGAAGCCGGAATTGGCTTCAGAATAGGTTATTTACCTAGCAGAATGGAGAAGTGCGCTTACAGTATGTAGTTCTATGTGGAACGTTTCTCGTCCGAGATTCTGTTTATGCCACTAATGTCTTTCCGTAGAGAAAAATTCATGATCTTAAACTAGCCATACATCAGGACGACCTGGTCGTGGAGTGGTCGAACGAGCAATCGCTCGTTTGAATGCAATGAGAGCCGAATGATGAGACGCGCAGCACGTCTCATCAAGGAGCAACCTCAACAACCCACAGGATAGTGCATTGCGCGATCATGTGAACACAATCCGTCCCATGACCAGTCGTCATTCGATATTTGTGTCCAATATCGTTCTGGTGTATGGGGGGCCTTTATGCTGGCCACACATCAGACCAACTTTCCTCCAACCATCTGCTTGGATGAAATAAAAATATGGTACTGGATGGGAGCAAAGGACAATCAGAAATGTGCTCACAAACCCAGGAAAATGGACAAAAACATTCAGTCAAATTGTTTAAATCAAACCGGTTCAACTACAGTACCGTGTCCGAGCGTCAGTTTTTGTTCTTTTCCAGATTTTGGCAGCAAATTTCTGAAGTAAATATTACATTTGCTCACATCCATTACCATATTTTTATTCCATCCAAGCAACTAGTTGGACGGTTGGAGGAAAGTTGGTCTGATGTGTGGCCAGCATAAACAGTAGATGGCAGTAGAGCTTTTAACAGCATACATACACGCTATCTGTTTTATACAGTAATAATATCAAGGATGCCTACTTAAGACCATCCTAATCAATGTATTATGAATTCAGTGTGAGGAACATAATTTAGATTTTATAGCGGGTTTTTTTTTGGGGGGGGGGGGGGGGGGGTACACTGATTGCTTATTACAAATGGGGAAGATGCTGATTGGCTGAGTTATTAACCTTCCCAATGACCATATATACATTATTTGTGTGGCTGCAGTGCACTATTTAATATTTGTGCTCTGTATGGCAAAAAAGTATGGATGTTTGTGTAATTAACTTTGGATTTGTATTTCTAATATAAATGTAATTTAAAAAAAAAAGTTAAGTATTAATGAATAAATAGATTGACACATACTGAGTGTGTTTATCAATCAATAGTCTACAAATGGGGTACTGAAATGTCAGCATTTATTACTAGCATTGTCGTGACTGCTGGTGTTCATCAAGTGAATAAATTGTTCATTTATGCTGGCGCATATACTACCCAAACTGCGCAAAAGCCATTCTACTTTACATCCATCCCAAACATGCAATGTAACATAATAGGCCAGTTTCAGAGTTGGGTGTAATGCGACATAAAGGAAGTAACTTTTTTTTTTCTTTTTATCATTGTATAGGTGAAGCAAGCTCCCAGACCTCCACTGCTGGTGAAGAGGTAACACCATCTCCTGTCATCACCCCAAGCCCGTCTCACTCAGGATCCCCAACAACCACCTCCTCGAGGAACACATGGAAACCCGTTGAACACCAATCACAGCCTAGTTTTCCTTTGTCTGGTCTATATTCTCTGTCCCCTTTGCCTTCACCGCCTCCATCATCCTCCTCTTCTAGAGGAATAGATAGATTATCCATGCCCAACTCTTCAACATCTCCTTTGTCTGCATTCCGACTGAAAAACGCTTTTACTCCAAGGGTTGTCCAAGTGCAGTCCTCTGCTAGCCGTTTCACATCAAAGTTTGCAGAGCAACCACGTTTCAATGGGACTTTACACAAGCAAGAGTCTCCCAGCTCGGATGATCAATCACCTCCCAAGAAACAGGATCTCAAGCATCCAAGTATTCCACCTGCAAAACGACTTGAAATTTCTGAATTTCCCAGGATACCAAAGATTAAAAAGGAAACGGACAGTCCTAATAGTGAAACCAATAAGCGCGTGGAGTCCACAACCAGCAACAGTTCAAACACCAGTCCTCCGAGACCAAGTGTGAATCAGCTAACGGGACGAGGGGAGAGCAAGCAGTTAGGAAGGTTTGCTGCAACAGAAAAAAACGCACGCCAGGAGCCTCAAGCACATTCAAGACACTGTAGTGGCATTTCCACTAGTCATTCATCCTTAAGCAGTAGCAAAGCACCTCTTCATTCCAACAGTTCAAGGAACGTGGGTTCCTCAGATTCTGGGGGAGGTGGACTTCGGATTACAATCAGTGGGAGTGCTAGTAATTCCTGTAGACAATTTAGTCCTAGCGCAAAGGAGCCCTTTCGTACATCAGAGGATAAGACCCAACAAAAGGCTGCTCCTCTTTATTCCGCAACCATCAAGAGAGAAAAGGATGTTAAAAATGAAATTTATGATCCTTTTGAGCCGACCGGCTCAGATTCAGGCTCTTGCAGTAGCAGCCCTGACAGACCTGCTACACCACCTTTGCCCCCACCCCCCACAGAGACAGTCCGTTCAACTCAGTCCACTGGAGTGAAAGTGGGAGCATTTCGCAGCTTTAAATTCACTACTCACTCCAGTAAGGTGGGTTTGTGTAAACTCGGACCTGACTTTTCTGGACTGTCACCTAGCAACAAAGAGTCTGATGAGACTAAAAGTCCAGTGAGTGTAAGCCCTGTGTTGCCTACTTATATTAAGTTGGAGAAGGAGATCAAACAGGAAGTAATCAAGGATGATGAGACCATTGACCATGCAGATTTTAGAACATCATGTACATTGTCTGGTCTAAAAATTACCTCTGATCTGAAGTCAGGAGGCACTCGTGGCTTCCATTTTGATATAAATGATCAACCCACAATTTCTATTAAAACTGAGCCAGACATCCCCCCAAATAGAACTTTCCATCAGAGTACCTCAAGTGGCAGAGTTGTTTGGGAGTTGGAAAACCCCTCTGAAACTGTTTCTTTGTCCACTAGCCATAGTATTGAACCACCGAAAAAGAAGACCACAGTAGAAGCAGATTTAACGATGTGTGCAAGTTCTAGATCTAGAACACATTCCCGGGATCGAGAGTCCAGATCTGCTTCTTGGTCTGTGGAAGATAGAGAAAGGGAAAAAAAATACAAGACAAAGTCGCACAAGGGAAAGCGAACGCACAGTGACAGGTCCAGTTCTGGGAGCTGTGAGCGGTCTAAGAAAAAGCGGCAGAAAGAGAAGAAGAAAGAGAAAAAGAAAAAGATCTCTGAGTCCAGGGAAAGAAAGAGGTCCAGGTCAAACAGTCATAGCAGCTCTTCCCACAGGACATACAACAGTAAAAAAAAGAAGAAAAAGAAAAGAGATTCAAGAGTTGAATCCATGGCTCGATCTGTTAGTCTTGAAAAAGAGAAAAAGCGAAAGCATAAGAGTGAAAAAAGTAACTCCAGCAAAGAAGGAAATTTTAGGGTAAAAGAGAAAAAGAAACTTAAAGACGAACGAGGGAAGCAAAGATCAAAGTCTCCACAAATGATCAAGGACAAGGAGTACAAAGCTCACAAGTCAAAGGAAAAAACGCCTAGTTTTAGAGACCAGGAAATAACTAGACACATTGTGTTATCTCCAAATAATAATGATACAACTATAACCTGTACAGTTAGCTTTAAAACTGAATGTCCCCCAGTCACACAAGAGGCAAAGTGTACACGTATCCTACCGACAGAGGATGTACAAGACAGAGAAACCTTTATTCACTTGGAAAGAGAGGTAATAATTAAAGAGGAAAAAGATGATGAATTTTCCGATCCTGATGATGAAATAAAGATGGATGTAAAAAGCCCACCATGGTCACCATCTGTTTTGGATTCCTTGTTACCAGAGGATGAGAGTGAGGAGGTCCATGAGCCGCCATCCCCAAAGGATAGTTCTCCTTTAAATGACATGCCTGTGGCATCTCTGGTTAGCCCTCAAACTTCTCCAATGTCTACAAACACAGAACCACCTAGTCCAAAATCTCACAGTCCACAGTCTGGCTCGCCTGAAGAAGTTCCAGGGCCAGTTGCTATACTGCCTGTGAAGAAGGAATCTGATGATCTTCAGTGGTCACCATCCCATTTAGATGACCTTCTGCTAAATGAGCTTTCAGATGATGTGTGCTCAGTGGATCCTGCCAGCCCTGATGACGTGGATCTTGAAGAGGCTATATTGATGAAGAGAGAGGATGATTATAAGGTAAATAATATTTCTATAGAATACTATGACCTCCATGGCTGTATGCATTATACTACTACCCTTTTTACATCGTACAACCAGGTCACATCAGGGATTTTGTACATTGGTCCCTCCCGGATGTGACCCGGCTGAGATTACCTTTCAGACTTGAGACATGACCCTACTTATTGCCCGGCTGTTGACTGTTCCTGAGTCGGCGCTTGGAGATGAGGTAATCTCTAAGCGCCGACTCTTCCTATGATGTGAATAGGTGCTGGGTTGCTTTGACTTGGCTTACTCATTCACACTGCACCGCGAGATGAATTGAACCACTGCAAAGTATCCTGGGTTGCTGTGCGTTCATGTGCAATAACCTGGGACATTGCTTTTTGTTTGCTTTAAGAAGTTCTATTTTTGTTCATTCTAGCACCCTGCACTGGTCACAACTCGTGCCGTTCCTCTTTCCTTCCTGCGGTATCATTATCTGCTATGTATCTCCGTTCTGAGGCCAAAATGTCCTATAGAAGCACTGTAGCAGAGAGCGACACCCCAGGCAGGAAAGAGGTACTGCATGGCTTGTGACAGGTGCAGGGTGCTAGAATTAATATTATATAGGTTGTTTAAACGTTCTTTTATGGTTTTCACAATACTATGGTCAAGCTAGTCAATGACGAATGGTTCTTTTATGCCAAAAATGTTCTTGCAATATGTAAAAAAATAATTGCTGTGTCAGCAGTGATTATCTAAAGATGGGTACACACCTGAAGATTTGTCTGTCCAATCTGTTGTGTGAACAAATCACAATCAACAACAACAAAACGGTCATTCAGACAAATTGGTTAAATCAGTTTGATATAACATTTATCGGAACAATCCTTTTTGTCCATTTTCCAAAATTAATTGGGCTGAGCCATCTTTGCTATCTTTTTCAGGTCTGTTTATATGTGACCTATTTGCATTATGGCTTTTTGGAATTTTATTTGTTTACTTGTTTCTCTAGTGCTGCTTTAAGCACTCATTTACAGTAGGGTCATTTCACATCAAATCACCCAAAAATAAAATGAAGACCACCACTTGTCTCAGATTTTTATGAAAAATTTTTTCGTTGTGAGGATGTCAAACCATTTCTGCAAATATCTCAACTGTCTGCCAATAAGTTTATTTAAATATTGATTTTTCACATTATTAAATCATTTACTAAAGGTGCCCACAGACGCATCAATTTTACTGTGCTATGGTTCTATACAATTTTTCTTCCAGCTTGCGATGCGCACTTGGATGCATGCGATGCGATGAACCCATGTTTGTACTGTAAATTTTCAGATGTAGTCTAAAAAGTACGTGCAGCACGTACTTTTTTAGACATACAATATCGGCTCCTGGGAACGCGCATCGCACAAGCCCATAAACACCACCCGATAATTGTACAAGATGCGTTTTGTACTTAAAAAGTACAAAACGCATTCGATAATTGATGCGTCTGTGGGCACTTTAATCGTGGCTTCTTTATCCTGTTTATTTGAAGTATGACTGGTGTTTATTAAGGAATCACCACAATTTGGTCCCCTAAGGTAACTTTTTTTTATTATTTTTTTTTCCCTTCTGAATTTTAAATCCAAACCCAGTTACTTTATCTGCCTTAACTTTTTGCATTATGGCAGAAATGCACATGCAGGTTAAGTTAACATTAGACATCCCAATGTCTTTCTTTGTCCTTAAGAGAGGTACCTTTTTTGTTAAGCACCTAGAAAAAAAATGGGATGTCTACTGTGGATTTTAACCCAGTGTTTTCTAATTCTGTTCAAAAAGTGCTTTTTTTTTTTTTTTTGCCTTAACGCAGGTAAAGTAACTTGGGGGCAGATGTATTAAGCCTGGTGAAGAGATCATCTGGAGATAAAGTGGAAGGAGATAACGCACCAGCCATTCAGCTGTGTTTGAAATATGACAGTTGGAAGTTGATTGGCTGGTGTGTTATCTCCTTCCACTTTATCTCCAGTTTATCTCTTCGCCAGGCTTAATACATCTGCCCCTTGGTTTGGGTTTATGGATTTGAAGGGAAAAGTTACCTAAGGTGTACACATTTTGTGGTGGTTCCTCATTAAACACCCATTATCCTTCAAATAAACTGAATAAAGTAGCCACGATTAAATACACATTTTTCAATGTATTAATTTATTTACTAAACTAATTGTCAGACAGTCTAGATATTTGGCAGAAATAGTTGTTTTGACATCCTCTCTTAACCCTTTGAGTGCCATGTGAAATTGTCAAGATAGGTGTGAAAATTGCTAAACAAGCTTTTTAATTCATCATAATGACCTGTAATGTTTAAATGATATAGGAAATCTTCTTCTTTTTTTTTTTTTTTAAACATTTTTTGGTACTTGTTTCCTAGCACGGCGCCCATCTCGTTGATTGTATGCCTTAAGTTTAAGGCACTTAAGGCATACAATCAACGCGATGGACCCGATTTTCTGTCAATCACCAGCTAATTTGCCGGTGAAAGACAAAATCGCGTTGATCGCGATTTTCCTATGGGAAAATCGCGTCCTTATAAGGGGCCGCAATGCGACCGACGCGATTTTCCCATAGGGAACAATGTTAAATTATTTTTAAAGTGAAAATCGGGTTGATCGTGTCGGTCGCGGGCCATTATAATGGCCCGCGATGCGATCAACCCGATTTTACGTAGGTGACAATATGGCCCATAGGTGACAATATGGCCCTCGCGGGCTCGCTGCGCTCACCACGCTTCGGGGTGGCGTTAACAATGGGGGGGGGGACATTTCAAACATGAGGGGGTATTTGGTATTAAAATGGGGGGTTTTGGGGCTTTTTACATTGAAATCAATGTAAAATCGGGTCTCCGGGACCATTGTACATTGATTCCAATGTAAAAATTGGGTCGATCGCATCGCATGCGATTTGGTTGGCATGAGATGCGATCGACGCGATTTTTCCGACCCGATGGATACAATCAAAATCGGTGGCGCCGTGCTAGGAAACAAGTACCCATTCATTTATATGAATTTATATAACAAATGCCAGCGACGCTGGCACTAGTAGTTAATTGCACCTCTCACAGATGTTGGCACTCAAAGGGTTAAATAAAAATTGGGGGGGGGGGGGGGGGGAGGAGATATCTGAGATGGGTGGTGGACACCCCTGTCTTAACTGACATGGAATTACCCGGTGTTTTTCTTTTTCTACATTGGCCTCCTATTTGTTCCATCATCTTTTCAGAGTAATTAATTAATTATGCAGTTAGAAGATATTTACGCACACCCCAGGCCTATTTACATACTTAATTTCTGAGTAATGACAAACCTGATTATAAACCTGATAATGACACATCCTGCCTCACGTCAGTATTTTGGGCAACATTCCCCCAATGACTATGCTGCTCCAGAATGGCTAGTGTTGGTATACTATACTCTGGAAAATTTATGTTGGGCTTCTGCTAGAATTTCAACTTTCCAGTAAGGAAGGAAAGATTGATGTTTAGTTTGTGAACACCAGGAGTCCCATGTGCCCTGGCTATTGAGTGGAACATAGAATTATTTCCTACAGAGTTCTAAAAGTGTGTGCAGTATCAATTGCCAATTGTTTTATTTAGGACAGAAATGGTGCGTCTGTGATGCGATGCACCTTAAGAAAAATAATTGCACAGTAAGAAATAACTTTTAATGTTCATTATTTAAAAACTTAGCGAAAAATATTTAAAAGAAAAACATACAAACATCAACAGACAAGTGAAACAATGTGCGTGTTAAAACAGCACGTGTGGGAATACCGTGTGTGTGTGTGATACGTCTGTTATGTTTATGGATATTCAGCAACTGTTGCATGCTTGCGGGGTCTCAATAACCAAAGAAATGATCCTGTTTAATTTGTGATCAATTCTTTCCTACTAGGATTCACAGAGTGAAACAAAGATACAATGTTGCAATGATTAGACAAACTGTAACTATTTGGTATCCTGTAATGGGCACGAAGCAGACTATTGCTGCAATTGTAATTGGTCGTGCACTTATGATTCAGGGAGTGTGTTTTTTTAAATATAGCAGGATGAAACTGGTCTTTGGTTATGAAATCGCGTATTTTAATTTATCACACCAAAGACCAGTTTCATCCTGCTATATTTAAAAAACACACTCCCTGAATCATAAGTGCACGACCAATTACAATTGCAGCAATAGTCTGCTTCGTGCCCATTACAGGATACCAAATAGTTACAGTTTGTCTAATCATTGCAACATTGTATCTTTGTTTCACTCTGTGAATCCTAGTAGGAAAGAATTGATCACAAATTAAACAGGATCATTTCTTTGGTTATTGAGACCCCGCAAGCATGCAACAGTTGCTGAATATCCATAAACATAACAGACGTATCACACACACACACGGTATTCCCACACGTGCTGTTTTAACACGCACATTGTTTCACTTGTCTGTTGATGTTTGTATGTTTTTCTTTTAAATATTTTTCGCTAAGTTTTTAAATAATGAACATTAAAAGTTATTTCTTACTGTGCAATTATTTTTCTTAAGGTGCATCGCATCATAGACGCACCATTTCTGTTCTAAATAATATATTCATATTTCTGTGTCTGCGGTACCACACCCCTGATACTTGTTAAAGGTATTAAAACACTAATCAATATAGGCAGGGGGCCAATTCTTGTGATATTGATTTAATTAAAAACATTTAATCCTGTGCGACTGGCACACGCATCTGTTTGTTCAATTACCAATTGCCAAGTTAGTTTGTGAGCCTCTAAAGCCTTGATGGTTAACCTTGACACTCCAGATGTTGTTGAACTATACATCCCAGCATGCTCTGCATCAGATTTAGCATGGCCAAATAGCAAAACCGAAGCAGAGCATGCTGGGATGTGTAGCTCAACAACAGCTGGAGTGTCAATGTTAGCCATCAAGGCTCCAAAGTCTCCATTCTGTGACTGTAAAGGCCCCCCATACACTGGGTGATTTACCTGCAGCTTGGGCTTTTTTCCTGTGATTGCAGCACTCAATAATGGGAAAAGAGCTCAAATTGCAGGTGAATGACAGCGGGTCCGATGTGATCTGCAGACCCGTGCACATCGCACCGGACCCTCTGTGTCGCCCTGGCTGGAGAAGCAATCTGCACAAATGCATCCGGCTCCAGGCAGGCTTGGCTGGGATTGTGTGCGATCCTGGTGCCTGGGTTGCTCAAGGGGGCATTGCGTGGGACTTCTCCAAGGGGAGAAGTCGCCGTAATGTATGCAAGCTTAATATGTTGTGTGGCAAAGCCAATTTGTCAAGGAAAACCCTGGGGAGACCTTTTGGTGGTGAGCTGATGTGACCCTTTATTTTTTTTAAATCCTCCAGGAACCAACTATAATTACCTTCTCTAAAACGGCAGCCATACCGTTTCTCCAAGATGATGAGAATTCAGTTGATGAATCAGGAAATCACATTGCTGAAAAGGCCTCCAATTCAAGTGACACTATAGCAGAAGTAGGCAAATGTGACGGCCTTAAAGAAACTAAAACTTCTCCCATGACAAAGTCAAAGCCTCAGATAAAGAGGGTCACCTGGAATCTTCATGATAAAGAGTCTGAGAAGGGCACCCCAGAAGAATCTGTCTGTAAGTACTTGGACGTCTTTGTGAAGGCTGCTGTGACAGTACGAGAATCATTATCTTACAGTACACGTGCAGGCTTTGCAGACCATTTACTAAGGTGTGAGTTCTATTTCAGATGGGATGTTGCAATGGGAACCAATCAGATACCTTCTAGGAGGTGTTAAATAAGAAGCAGCTTCTGATTGGTTGCCCATAGCAACATCCCCATGTGAACTAGATCTCCCATCTTAGTAAATGTCCCCCTTTGACTCTGTTGTTCTGCTATTTATAGTTTGTTTACTGATGGTTTATGATCTTGGGGTCATCAGCAGTGAAAGAAATGCAGAAGTTGCCCGTAGCAGCCAAACCGCTTTGAGGTGGCATTTTTCAAGTATATTCTATAACTATGATAGAATTTGGTTGCTATAGGCGACTTCTCCACTCATCACTACTTGATATATCTACCCCCTTATTTTATGGACTCTGCCTTCCCTGTGCCCCCCTGCCACACCTCTTGGATTAAACTGGTGCCCTATGGACAGTTTAAGGTCTGCAAAAAATGTTAAGGGGTTGACGCCAAACACACCTACAATGTAACAAGCAGGGGCGTTCCTCCATCAGCGAATCCCATTGGCTGCACGTGAGCGACATGATTGCTGCTCTTATGTCTGTGACTGCCCCAAGATCCCATGTAATGCCCCCTTACTGTCATTTATTTTAGGAAGTTTTAAACACTGTACCCCTTTGGGAGTTGGATAGGTTTAATTGATGGTTAATGAAAAGGTTTTGTATATTTAAGTATCATTATGTCCAGTAATTATGATACCACTTTTCGCCTAATAAAAGTAAATGTAACAATAGTATTTCTATCTTAGTCATTTGTAAGTATCTACTGTATCCTATTGATAATTAATATGGCCTTGCGTACTGTGGAATCAATATAGTATTTTACATTATTGGCATGAACGTGTAACTGAAATGTTTGTCTTCGTTAAAGCTTCGCCCTCCTACAATGATCAGCAGGATGAGAATTGGCCTGCCTCGCCCAAATATGCAGCTAACCAAGCAGCTGGTTTTGAACCCGATCCACAAGTTGAGACTCCCAGCCCACCTCCCTGGAACGCTCCTGACACATGCTTGCCGGATTCTGTAAATCCCGGATCATGGAATGCTGGAGACCGGAGCTCGGCCCTTGTTGTAGATACATCTAATAAACTTGTAGCCCCTGCTGGGGACAGACTATTGAGTGATGGCGGTCAGGTCCCTTGGAAGGCAACGGATACAACTCTTCAGGTGCTTAGAACTTACTATGGTCCATGGCTAAAGATTTATCAGTACTTTTGCATTATCATGGCGCCCACTACGCCATGTGCGTAGAGGGCTATTCACGGTAGTGAAATCGCATACCATATTGTATGACATGTGATGCGATGCGATTTTCCTATATAATGTATTCACTGCTCTGTGTCAGTGAATCCATTAAAAAGATAGGGTGTGATAAAAAATCGCATCGCATGCCATTATTGTATGGCGTGCGA
This sequence comes from Crinia signifera, assembly GCF_055691185.1. Lineage (NCBI taxonomy): Eukaryota > Metazoa > Chordata > Amphibia > Anura > Myobatrachidae > Crinia > Crinia signifera. Next base: position 80,076,418 of record NC_139227.1, read on the forward strand.
TGCGATGGTGTGTGATAAAAAAATCACATTGCATCGCATGCCATTATTGTATGGCATGCGATGCGATGAGATATCGGTTCTGATGGAACCAATAATGCCAGTTAATGTCCTATACCATTAAATGACATATCATGTAATTTATTTTGCCCCCCCCCCCCACTATCCACGAGCGCAGCGGTAGGTGTCCGACCGACCTTTTTATTCCCTCCACTATCCATGTCGGCGTGGAGTTGACTCTATATAGTGTGGCGAGCCACCGAGCCCGAAGCGTGGCGAGCGGACGCGTAATACATGTAACATAATATGCGTCCCCTCGCAGGGCTCGCTGCGCTCGCCACGCTATAAAAAATCAACTCCACGCCGACGTGTATAGTGGGGATATGAAAAGGTCGAACGGACGAGTACCGCCGCACCGCGCGGGGCTCGCTGCGCAATCGCCATGCTTCGCTATCACGTCAATACTGGGGGGGGGGGGTGGGCCTTTAAAAAAAATTACATTATATGTCATTTAATGGTATACTACATTAAATGCCATTATAAGCATCAAAAACGCATCGCATCGTTTGCGTACATAGTAAAATGGGGCGCCGTGCTAATACACAAGTACTGATTTAGCTGTACTGTACTGGAAGAAAAGTGTAACTCATTTGCATATCGACCTTTTGTCTCTGCCGACTTACTGACTATAGATTGTCTGTCTGGATTTGACCTGTTTAATGTATAGAGTTCATCTTTTAAGTTGCATTCCTTTTTTGGGCATTCAAAACGCTTAAATATTTTGGAATTACTATTCTATACAAACTGGAAAGAGTAACTTAGCCTCTATAGAAACCCCATTCCAAATAACTTTCTAGGGGATCCTGCATTCCCCCTGAATTTCAGAAAGTCTGTTACTTCTAATTAAGGGGTTATCCTACTTACCCGTTTCACTGGCAGCTATCCTATTAGCCATCTTATCAGCTGACCTCGAATGCTGCCACTTATTGGGGATTATTGAAACGTAATCCCAGATAAGCAGCCCTTCAGAGCCCCGATAACACATGGGACATGCATTACTTCATACGTATTACGCGTCCCCTCGCCGGGCTCGCCACACTATATAAAATCTACTCCACGCCAACGTTGATAGTGGGGGTATGAAAAGGTCGGAGGACACGTACCGCCACCACGCTTCAGGTTGATCGTGGCGTTGCGTTAACAATGGGGGGGGGGGGGGGATTTGACATAATTAACCATCAGGGTGGGTTTACAATTAAAAATCGGGTCTGGGGGGCATTTAACATTGGGTCCAATGTAAAATCAGGTCTCAGGGACCATTTTTACACAACACAACTCTCTCGGATTTAGACCATTGTTTTCAGACAAAAAATGAATGGGTCTAATAGGATACCCCCCTAAAGTATCCCTGTGAAGCTGTGCAGATTATCCCTACAACATAGTTATTTTCAGCAGTACATACAATGTAGCTACAGGAATGCAGTAATTAATTCGGTCTACACAAAATGGTACCTGTGTAGTTTCATGGCGCCGTGCTACTTCCGGGTTCTACGCTCGCCACAAACTATGTTAAAAAAAAGTCACTTAACTCCATGCCAGCATGGATAGTTCATACCCCCACTATCCATGTTGGCATGGAGTTGATTTTAAATAGCGTGGCGAGCCCGCAGCGTGGGCGAGCGAAGCGAGCCCCGCAAGGGGACTCAGACGCACAGCGCCATACTGGCGCCGTGAAACTACACAAGTACCCACAAAATATTTTGAGCCACTGGTAATATCTGATAATACTGAGCATACACTGCCAGATAAATTCCCATCAGGCCAGAAGATCTTTTTATCTGACAGCCTGACTTCCTGCAGATATAATAAGCTGTGCGATATCTTATCCGATATCTGCACTCATCCCCTTCCATGGATGGTGACGTTTCCCATTACCTAACCAGTGACAGAGCAGGGGAATTACCTGTTAGCTGCAGGAGTGCATACACTGGCCAACTTTTATCAGACTGATATGCTAGATGACCGGCATGCTTGGCCAATCCATATTGTCGGTCAGTCAGCTACATATGCTGATAATTATGTATTGTTTGTGCTTAATTAATTAATGCTTGACACAGAATGAATTATTGTAATGTTCGGTTCAGATCCCCCCCTCCGCACTCCTTTTTACCCCAAATGTTCTGTCTAATCGCCTGTTCTCTCTTCGCACAGGTGTTTCCACAAACCCTGCCTCCACTACCTCTCCCTCCCATCTTTCCTACTTATGCCCTTGTGAGTGAGCCCACCATGCCCTGTGTAATTCAGCCCAGCAGAACAATTCTAAGCCAGACCCCAAAACTTGGCAGCATGGCTACAACTAACGAACCTATGATTCAAGCAGCAAGCACAGGTAAGATTTCAGTGTCCCAGCAGCCTCCTGATTTTCCAGCCTATTGGATGATCACTTTAACAAATCAAACTTGTGACTTGTCTACCGTCTATACATTTAGACAAAAGTGTACATAGGGACAGCGCTGTGGTATACCAGACTTGGGGCCAGATGTTCTAGGCTTCGAAAAGTGAATTAAAATGTAAAGCGATACATTACCAGCCAATCAGCTTCCAACTGTCATTTTTTCAAACACCACCTGTAGCATGACAATTAGGAGTTGATTGATGGCACTTTATCAGTCTATGAAGATAATACATCATTTTATTAAAGCGCCAATTGAGAATATAAAACCTTGTAGCTATAGAAAACCTTATCTAGAGTTCAAGTATACTATTTAAAGTGCATAGACCGGTCTGTTGGGTGCCGGATGACTTCCCAACTGTCAATCTGACGAGCAGTATAACGACATCAGATTCCCAATTGTTACATGCCCGCGAGTTGAGATACCGACCTAAGGGGCTATTCTCCCTCCTGGGGTTACATGACCCCCATAAAGGGAGAATAGAACCTGTGGCGAGCCACCGAGCTTGCAAGGGAAGTCGATGCGCTGGCCCCCTTGTTGGGTTGCTGGCCAAACTCTAAGGGCAGTATTCAATAAGAAAAATTTGCCGTGTTTTATGGCGAGTTTGTGCTTTTCTCGCGTTGGACGGAGAATTTTGGTCTCAAAAAGCGAACAACCCTATTCAACGTGCACTTCTCGCCGTCTTTCTAAGTGATTTTCGCCGTGTCTCTCCGTGTAGCAATTCTCCATTTTTTCATGGAGAAGTGGAATGTGAAATCAGGAATTTTATTCTGTGAAAGGGCATGCTATTTTTATTCATGTGCTTAATAAGCACATGAATATATATTTAATTAAAAAAATATATATATTTTTTTACACAGAGCAGCCAGCAGGGGGCCGGGAGCAGAGAGCCGCTCATTAGATATTCATATATTCACTGCACCCAATTATTACATATGCACGATCGGGTACAGTGAATACCCGGTCCCCTGTTGGCTCTCCCGGGGGGCAGCCTGTGCTGCCTGGCTCCCGGGGAGCCCACCTCCTCCCCACATACGTTCTGGGGCAGGCAGGGATACTTCCATCTCCCTGCCTGCCACCGTCCCACGGCTCCCTGCAGCGGACGCTCGTCCGCTGCAGGGGTTAAGATTCGCCGCGAGGGTCAACGAGCCCCTCCGACATTGAATACTGGGAGAGCGAGTGTCAGCCAGCCCTCCGGAACACAGCGAGTGTGCAGCGAATCCTAAACAGGATTCGCTGCACACGGCGATATTTTACATTGAATACTGCCCTCAGGTGTGTTTTTTTTTTTTTCTTTTTAGTTTTTGTTTAAACCATGGCTTGTGAATGACTGCCCCTTTAAAAATATTGATCACCCGCCTTCCATGTGCCTAATAGCACTGTGTCCCCATTTTATAAATATGCCTTTTGCTACATTCATGTTGCTTTTTTTATTTAAATCATTGGACCCTGGTTTCCATATAATTCTGACCTCTGGTCATGTGATCCCTCATTCTGCAGAGGGTGCTGTTTGTGCAATCAGAGGTTTTTAAGCCTCCAATGTTTACAAAAGAACAAGCCATCCAGTTTCTCTGTAATAGTACAATCTCATACCTCCCAACTTTGTGAATTGCGCCTGAAAAGGGGGCGTGGTGTATGCAAATGAGGGCACAGCTTATGTAAATTAGGCCGCACCCTCATTTTCGGCCGCGAATAGACGCAGCGTCTATTCTGTAAGATTGGGGGGGACTCCCAACTGCCCCCCTCCCCCGCAGCGGGACACTGCTGGCCGCGGGAGGGACGCGGGAACGTCCCCAAAAATCGGGACGTTCCCGAGTTTAGCGGGACAGTTGGGAGGTATGCAATCTTTTGGCTATTAAATGATTTTCTATTTGTCAGCCAGAGGGAAGGCGTGCATTAAAAACAGTGTTGAAAGTTGGGTGCAACCAATATACTCTGATCACTTCCATCTGTATAAATGTACTGGGCAGTAGCCATTTCTGATGTAATTCAGTCATTGCCTCCCCATTATTTATTCTTGTTATACATTGTTCTTGATTTTTATTTTTCTCTAGGTAAAGGAAAATCCAAACTTGTAAAAGAAGAGAAGGCTAAGAATGAAGAGGTAGGACATGGGAAGTGTGTCGGTCACATTATGGAGCAGATTCATTTAGCCACGGGACTTACTGCATGGCTGCAGCTCTTGGGTTTAGCAACTGGAGCTATTAAGTTACCGACCAGTTTCCACATGTGGTAAGCCTGCGGTTAACCCATAGTTCCCAGTTAGTTCCCTGAGCTGTCGAGTTACCCTGCAGGGTGAGCCACAGAGGGTGCACTGAACACAGATTTTTCACCACGGATCCTAAGGCTACAAGGAAAAATCTGGCTTAAGTGTGCTTTTGGGGCTTACCGCATGGGATAGTGGCTGAAATTTAATAAATATCTCAGGGCAGAGCTGCAGTCACATAGAAACCCTGCGGCTAATTGAATCTTCCCCTAGATTCTATGCTAGGCCAGTGGCGGTGTAAGATGTTGGCTACGGTGCAGAAATATGCTTTGTCCCTCCACCCGAAAGGTAACAGACTGATCTAAAGAAACAAAAAGAGTGGCAGTGGATCATAGGGAGAGCCAGTGGGAGACTGGGGAGGTAGTGTCTTGTAGGAGTGATAGGCGGAAATAGAGATTCTGACAGAGAGTCGGGGTGACTGGGTGGCAGGAGGAGACGGTAAGGGACTAGGGATTCCAGCGGTGACGGAGAAGCAGTGGGTGACAGCACGGTACTTGTTTCCTAGCACGGCGCCCATCGTATGCCATCGCATACCACTACTTAAGGTATGCGATGGGACCCGGTTTTCGGGTCCTAAGACCCGCACTCTACAATTTTAACATCGCGTTGCATCGCATGCCATTACAATGGCATGCGATTTTTTTTATTGTACAGACATCCTGATGAGTGATTACTATGTTAAATGCACCCCCATTGTTAACGCCACCCCCACTATCAAAGCCAACCCGAAACGTGGCAAGCGCAGCGGTACGCGTCCTCTGACCTTTTCATACCCCCACTATCCACGCAACAAGCCCACGAGGGGTGGCGGTATGTGTCCTCTGACCTTTTCATACCGCCACTATTCACGTCGGCTTGGCGTTGATTTTATATAGTGTGGCGAGCCCGAAGCGTGGCGAGGGGACGCGGAATACATGTGAAGTAATCCGTGTCCCCTCGCAGGGCTCACTGCGCTCGCCACACTTCGGGCTCATCTCCGCGCCGACGTGGATAGTGGGGGTGGTGTTAACAATGGGGGTGCATTTAACATAGTAATCACCCATCAGGGTGCCTGTACAATTAAAAAATCGTGTCGCATCGCATGCGATCGGGTCGCATGGGATGCGATCGAAACGATGGCATAAGATGAAAATCGTGGGCGCCGTGCTAGGAAACAAGTACCGACAGCACTAGGAGGGAGAGTGTGACTGGGGAGGCAGTGGGTGACCGCAGAAGGCGAGGGCATCTGGGACCTCACATGACAGAGGAATGAACATGTGTTTATGGATTCAATCTCTGAAAAGGATTTGATAGTGATTCATTTTTTACCATCTTAAAGTACACCTGCATCCATATGAAGAACTTGGCATAGGGTACATCCATACATTTAAACACTGTAAATGTGTTATTTATTGTTGACTGGAGTCCTGTTTGGCTGATGCCTTGTCCTGCAGAACACATACTTCCTGGATAGATGGTGGGGTTCCCACTAGATGGCATTGTGTGCTGTTTGATGTGAGGGGGATAGATAAGGCAATATTTTAAACCCATCACACTGACCTACTAATACATGGAATTGTTGCATATGGTAGCCTGCTGTATGACCTTGGCGGTGTATGGTAGCCTGCTGTATGACCTTGGCGGTGTATGGTAGCCTGCTGTATGACCATGGTGGTGTATGGTAGCCTGCTGTATGACCTTAGCGGTGTATGGTAGCCTGCTGTATGACCTTGGTGGTGTATGGTAGCCTGCTGTATGACTTTGGCATCGTATGGTAGCCTGCCTATATGACCTTGGCATCTTATGGTAGTCTGCCTATATGACCTTGGCATCGTATGGTAGCCTGCCTATATGACCTTGGCATCGTATGGTAGCCTGCCTATATGACCTTGGCATCGTATGGTAGCCTGCCTATATGACCTTGGCATCGTATGGTAGCCTGCCTATATGACCTTGGCATCGTATGGTAGTCTGCCTATATGACCGTGGCATCGTATGGTAGTCTGCCTATATGACCGTGGCATTGTATGGTAGCCTGCCTATATGACCTTGGCATCGTATGGTAGTCTGCCTATATGACCTTGGCATCGTATGGTAGTCTGCCTATATGACCTTGGCATCGTATGGTAGCCTGCTGTATGACCTTGGCATCGTATGGTAGCCTGCCTATATGACCTTGGCATCGTATGGTAGCCTGCCTATATGACCTTGGCATCGTATGGTAGCCTGCCTATATGACCTTGGCATCGTATGGTAGCCTGCCTATATGACCTTGGCATCGTATGGTAGCCTGCCTATATGACCTTGGCATCGTATGGTAGTCTGCCTATATGACCTTGGCATCGTATGGTAGTCTGCCTATATGACCTTGGCATTGTATGGTAGCCTGCCTATATGACCTTGGCATCGTATGGTAGTCTGCCTATATGACCTTGGCATCGTATGGTAGCCTGCCTATATGACCTTGGCATCGTATGGTAGCCTGCCTATATGACCTTGGCATCGTATGGTAGCCTGCCTATATGACCTTGGCATCGTATGGTAGCCTGCCTATATGACTGTGGCATCGTATGGTAGCCTGCCTATATGACTGTGGCATCGTATGGTAGTCTGCCTATATGACTGTGGCATCGTATGGTAGCCTGCCTATATGACTTTGGCGGCGTATGGTATGATAGCCTGCTGTATGGCATTGGAAGCGTTTGGTAGCCTGCTGTATGATTTTTGCCAGGGTATGGTAGCCTGTGGAATTACTTATGAATTACTTATGGCAGCATATTATAGCCTGCTGTATGACTTCAGTTATTACTTGTAAATTTTGTACTTGTCGCTACTTGAATATTAATTAGTGTGTTGCAAATTTACAACCTAGCCTTTTATGAGGCACATTTTGCTCTCTTAAAAAAAAAAAACATTGTGTAAATGAATCCCTGGTTCCCTTGCAGTATATGAAGAAACTTCACATGCAGGAACGAGCGGTGGAAGAGGTCAAGCTGGCAATCAAACCGTTTTACCAGAAAAGGGAAATAACAAAGGATGAATACAAAGAGATCCTGCGTAAAGCAGTGCAGAAGGTGAGTTTGTAATCCAGTCATGTTACGCAGGCCAGGTTGGGATTACTGTCTGATTTAAAAAAAAAAAAAAAAAAAAAATGCACATTTGGAATAATGTGCTCTAGAAATATATTTAGTATGCCAAAAGATTAACAATGGCTGGCAATTATATTCTATTACAGACTTTTTTCACTTTTTGGTCTGATCTCTGGCACATTCCTGTACTGTTACCAAACCTTTTTCACGTTCACGTTTGGAGATGTCATAATAAGCCCAGTTTATCCTCGTTCAAAGTTTTCTGTGTCTCAATGTATATTCTATATAAGAATCTGGCAACACCTATTCTGTGTGCAGGAGCGTACTCTTTGTGTAAACCTCCAATTAGCTTTCAATTTAAAAGGGATATCCTGTTTTCCCCATTCTTAATTTGAAAAACATAATATAGGAAATATTAATTTATTATTCATGTAATTGGTAGACCTTTGTAGCAGCCCCCCATAGGGCTTTAGTACTGTAAGTATTTGGCAGCTGTTTAAGCTTCTACCTCATCTATGTCCCCATCCTGCAGTGAAAAAAAATATATATAAGTGCCCATTCAGACTTTGGGCAGTATTCAATGAGGCTGATTCGCCATGTTTTTTATGGCGATTTTTTGACTAAAACGGTGAATCACCCTATTTAATGACCATATGGCGTATACATTTCAAGGTTTTCATCGCCATGATTCACCGAGTAGCAATCGCTATCTTTTTATGGTGAAGTGGAATGTGAACTTTTAAAATAAAGTGTTTTGTTTTTTACATTTGGTGTAAAAAAATCAGGAATTTTATTATGAGGAGGGGCATGCTATTTTTTTTTTTTTTTTTACACAGAGCAGCCAGCAGGGAGCCGAGCCGCTCATTAGATATTAATATATTCATTGCACCCGATCATTACATATGCACAATCGCGTGTAGTGAATACCCGGTCCCCTGTTGGCTATCCCGGGGGGCAGCCTGTGCTGCCTGGCTCCCAGGGAGCCCACCTCCCCCCCACAAACGTTCTGGGGCAGGCAGGGAGACTTCCATCTCCCTGCCTGCCACCGTCCTCAGGCTCCCGCAGGAGTTAAAATTCGCCGGTCAGGGGCAGTGAGCCCCTGACTCGTTGAATACTGGAGCCGGCGAGGCTCCGGAACGCGGCGGGCAGTGGCGAATGTGCAGCGAATCCTAAACAGGATTCGCTGCACATTGTCAAAATTCTCATTGAATACTGCCCTTTGTTTTATTAAAGCTCTCGTTGCAGTTTTTTTGAATCTATCACTACATTGGTCACTGGAGTTGACAATCTGAACGTCTGCTAACTGGATCAGGCTGTTGAAGTACAGTTGTAGGTGCTGCATGTGCTCTAGAAATGAGGCATTTGTGGTCGCAATTGGGCAACATATATTGAGCATTGCAAGTAATCAAAAACATTCACTTGTAGAAACCGCATTAACAAGGGTTCAAGTGTAGAACACCAGACGGTCTAGACCAGGCATGTCCAAACTATGGCCCTCCAGCTGTTGTGAAACTACACATCCCAGCATGCCTTGCGATAGTTTTAGCATTCCCTAATAGCCAAACTGTGGCAAGGCATGATGGGACTTGTAGTTTTTCAACAACTGTGGGGCCATAGTTTAGACATGCCTGCTCTAGACAATATATCGATCTTACATCTAGTGTGTACACATAATATATTTAACGATGCGTGTTCCCACATACGGTTAATGGTGTCCTCCGTCACCTGAATATGCTTCTCAATGTTGATTATATGGTCAATGACTGCATGTTCAGCAGGGGCCCTGGTGTGTTACTGAATGTTATTGTTAACACTATCATTCATTGTGTATGCACTAGATCATTCGGGAGCACCGCCAGTATAATCGGTGCCGCAAGTTGTCTAATGTGTGTGGGGCTTTAGTTTGCTAAATGTGTATATAAACCTTCTACAAGGCTTTCCATGAAATCTGAGCCGTCGCATCAATGATGCGGAACAAAATCCCACATAAGGTTCTCCAGAAGTGATTTGCATACCATTTAATTGGTAGTATAAACATTAGTAATATAAACATTGTGTGCTCACCATACCGCATGCTCGGGTATGCAATATTAACCCTTTGAGTGCCAAGTGAATTTGTCAAAATTGGTGCTAAAATTGCCAAGCAAACATTTTTATTTATCTTAATGACCTGTAATGTTTATAAGAAATATAATATTTTTTAACACAAAATATTTTAATTTGGATTCGTATAACAAATGTGAGTGACGCTGGCATTTTTAGTGGATATTTTTGCGCATATCACAGAGATGTTGGCACTCATTGGGTTAATAACTATCAATATATAACGTGTTTAAATAGAATGATGTGGGTTTAAATATGGTTTATGGTCATAGGGTGTAAGCTACACAGGATTAGGGCAGCTGTGCATTTTATTTGCAGCACAATTTGGTATTTTCCACCACTGTGATATTTGTAGCAAGTAGTTAGATTAACAATACAGTAGTGACCATCACAGGGTGTTCTATTTGTACTGATGAAAGCCCTGCCATCCACAAGAATCATGTGCCAGTGTCTATAAGCCTGTGAGGACCGTGTGTGAGTAGAGTGGAGGACATTGGAGCTCGGTAGATGCTGTACAATCACACGCAGTCCTCGCGGCTTTATAGAAATGGGACCCTCGCTTATTCCATGTGATAGTCTGTTTTGCTTTCAAGACTTGATACAAGGTTTTTCTGTAAGTGATTCATAAACTGCTACATTACAAGTGGTTGGACAAGATACTGAGCACAAGTGTACAGAAATATAGAAGGTGGAGGTAAGCTTGGTGAATAGGGTAACAATTCGAACAATAATTGGAGAAAAAAAATGGGGGATAGAAAAAATTCCAGAATGCTGAAATATGTTTAAAAAGTGTACAAAGCTGTATTTCAAGGCAGTATGTTCACTTCCACCTGCTGTATTTATGTACGCTAGAGCTCAGTATCTTGTCCTACCTTTTGTAACATGATTACGTGCTACAAATTATCCCAGCCCAGACGGCTTTCATGGTTTGCAACATTTAAAGCCAGTTTAACCGCTGCATCTGTGATGGCAACATATGTAGAATTCCATTTGTCTAGATACAGTACCTAGGGGGAATTTTACTAATATGGGAGTTGTTTCACTAGGGATCAGATACTATCTATTGTCTTATAGAATGTGCTAAATAAATAAGTCGATTCTAATTGGTTGCTAATAGCAACCTCTTATGTGAAATAGAACTCCCGTCTTAGTAAATTCCCCCCTAGAGTGTGAATTTCATTCACTGACCATCGAACCACTAGAATACCTGCTAGCTATTATTGGTGTCTCCATTTGGGAACCTGCTATGGTATTATGTTAGCTCCAGCTGGCATATTCTATGCGATTGCTTTGATCTAGGCTTGTGCAGATCCAGATATACCTGGGTCTCAAAACGGGATCTTATTGGCTATAAGCTGTCACATGTTTTTGGTTCCAAAACAATGAGAGTCGGATAAACAATAGGAACCTGTTTTGAGATCCAGGTAAATCCGGATCTGCAAATGCCTACGTTTATCTAATACAAGGTTTCTCAGTGAGTGATCAGTAAACTGCTTCATTTCAGCTAAGCTAATCCTTTCGAACAAGTCATATATTGAATGTTCATTGTTTAGTTAGTGTTGTATAACTGTTATACAACTAGTTATCTTGTATGGATTTCGCTAAGGGAGAACATTATATGGCATTGTATTAACATTCTGCATAACTGATGTGATGACTCCTCCTACGTTGGAAGAGCCCGTCACATCGGTTTTACAAACAAAATACAAATAAGTCCCAAATCGCAAATCTTGAGCGATGTTTGTATTGAACTTCTATCTTCTATCATGCAGATCTGCCACAGCAAGAGTGGAGAAATCAATCCAGTTAAAGTGGTAAACCTGGTCAAAGGCTATGTGGATAGGTACAAACACATAAGAAATAAACAAAAGAAATCAGGAGCATTTGATGATCAGGACATGGGGCGCGATTCACCAATATGAAGTATGTCCTCGGATAGCCTACAGTGGTGGTGTCCTCTGCTCACGTCACATGCTGGAGTGGAATCATTGCATTATAAGAAGACTGTTTCAAGACCCAACATTTTTGTTTTTGCTTTTTACACTTATTTTGGGTTTTCATTGACCGTTCTGATTCTGAACCATTTTGCCATATACTGAACACCACTCTGCCAGAATTTACTGCGGAGGTCTTCACTGGGCAAAGGCATGATGGAGGAAGTTCTGGAAAGATGGGGCAGGATAACAACTTTTGTCATTAAAACTGGATTCTTGTGAACGCTATCGTCTTATCCCTTTGTAGCTTCAGTGTTACTAAAGTATACACCGAAAAATGTGTCACAAATATATTTTTGTTGGCTATGGGTACACTTTCCATTGGCATGGAACTGAGAAAGGGACATGGTTCGTTTTCAGAGCGATTGAAGAAAATGTTCTGGAATTAAGATTTGTCCTTTGACAAGAGAAATGTGTATAAAGGACAATTTATAAAGTTAATTTTAATTGTTGCTCTATTGATTTTTTTGTTCTAATTATTTACCATTATTTGACGCCGCAAAATAATTTCAAACATTACACTTAATACAAGACAGAAATGTGCGTTCTCTTCAGCGCTGTTTCATAAGAGCATAATCTTCAATGTTCTTTTAATTAGGTCAGCAATCGGGATTGGCTCTAAATCCCGGCATTCGGAATCCCAACAGCGGGCCCGGTGCTTCGCTACGCTCGGCACACTAATTATTTCTCCCGCTAAGGGTGTCGTGGACACCCACAGAGGGAGAATAGGCATGTCTAAAGGTGCAGTGCGATGAGATGCGCACTCCCATCGCACAGCACATAAAGTATATGTGCTGCCCGTGCTTTTAGTACTAGATTGCATCGTATCTAGTACAAAAAGCACTTTGCTGTAGCACATTGTATACTTTTTGTACTAGATAGAATGCAATCTAGTACTGAAAGCACGGAGTTCATCACACCGTGTATGGGCACCTTTAGGGGGGAATTTCATCTAGGGGTTTTTCAGTGTAGTAGTAATAGTACGTTTATTTATAAGGCGCCGCAAAGTGTCCGCAGCGCCGTACATAGAAAACAAAAAAACAAATGACAAGGTAACGTGCAGGGTGTGTTAAAAAATACAGTATAAATAGGGGTATAGCTGGTAGAAATAAAATCAGCATCAGTTCAGAAGTAGGTGTCAAAATTGTCGAGGAGACTGAAGATAAAGTAGAGGAAGGGAAGAACAGGACAGGTGAGGTAAAGAGGTAGGGTGAGTACGTGTCATGGAAAGATTTCGAAACTACCGTTCTAAATACAGAGGTGTATCGCTTGCCAGGAGAGTTTGGAGCACATGTTGCTTGCAGTTACTGTACTGTATATTATGCCTAGAACAGTGGTTCCCAAACTGTGTGCCATTGGCCCCCAAGGGTGCCTTAGGGCCCTTACAGGGGTGCCTTGAATTAGTGGGCCAGGACCAATTCAAATTATTTATGGTAAATTTAAATAGGCAAAATAAGTGCGGGTGGCAGCAATCATAGCATATACAGTATGGACAAAAAGATGCAATTATTGTCCCACACTGCATAATTAAACCTAAGGATGACATATAAACATAATGTACTTAATTTAATATATCTTTTTCTAAATTTCTGTATAAGAATCTTTTGGCCTAGGGGTGCCATGAAGAAAATTCTTAGGGTATTCTTACGTTAGGGTGTCGCGATTCAAAAAAGTGCAAAAGGAATAACTGATTCCTTATCTGGATGAATTGGACTTGGCAACAACTCAGTCCATTTGGAGTTGCTCCACAGACAGGTTTCAGTGCGTCTCTGCATCAGATTGCTGGGCCGGATGGTGGCGAGCCTTCAAGGCACTTCCTTATGGCCATTTTCATTCCAGGATGTTCCAGCTCGACCTCCTGTCACAGTGGTTGGGCTCACATCTTTCTCTTCACCAGAGAGTGTTCCTGTCACCAAAGACGTGGTGACTGCTGCCGCCTTCAGCAGGAAGGAGACTCAGAGTGCAGAATTGGACAATGATGCAAGACTGCGAGGTGTCGCTTGGGAAGCACTTCCAAGTTCTTTAGGCTCCACAAGGAGTAGGGTTACCAATAAACATCTTTAAGTTGAGAGAGATCCTTTTGGCTTTCTAACAGGCTCATCATCTTATGCAAGGCAGTGCAATTCAAGTCCAGTCAGGCAATGCCACAGCTGTGGCATAAATCAATCACCAGGGAGGCACAAGAAGGACATGCGGAAAGTTTCCAGGTTCCTGGTGTGGGTTCCAGGTTCCTGGTGTGGGTTCCATGCTGCCGCTCTGTCTCCATGTTCATTCCAGGGAATTGGGAGGCTGACCACGTTAATCAGCAAGATGTAGATTGAGGGGATCCTTATGTCTTTTGATTTGTTAACTCGCAGGTGGGGTCTTCCTCAGGTCAACCTCATGGCCTTCAGGAATAATCACAAGTGTTCATTATATTTATGCCACTATCAAGATCCCGACTCGTTGACAGTGGTTTAACTTGAAGCTCCTTGGGAGTCTGTTTTTCTATCTGTTTCCTCTGTTGCCTTGTCTTCTTCAGCAAATCAAGAGGGAGCCACTAGCTCCTGACCCTGCAAGGCTTGGTACTCCAGTCTCAACAGTCTGCTAGTGTAAGAACCATGGCACCTTTTTCTGAGGGAGGATCGGTTACAGCAACTACCTTTTAGTCTTTTCCAGACTTAAAGTATCTTCATTTCCTCTACCTCCCCATGGCAGCTGACCTACGGGTTTTCTCCTCATTAGGTAGATCTGGAAAGGAAAAAAAGACACAACACTGCCCCTATATAAGGCCCGCCCCTACAAGGCTCCGTGTCTTTTTTTCCTTTCCAGGTAGAGGAGGCTTACCCTGAGGATGCTGCAGCCTTCCCCACTGCCTAGTGCAGCTAGGGGTTTAGGCTTCGAGGATAGGGGTCTCCCGCTACCGAGTGTAGCAGTGATACAAGTTCTGGCAAACCCTCTGCCTAGTGCTGTAGCGGACAAAGGTATATGGGACCGTGGTTAAGTACCTGCTCATTCAAAGAGGCTTGGCCGAGGCAAAGGAGTTACAGCCAGGCATGGTGTAAGCGAGCGGACATCCCTGTTGTTATCTCCCCCAAGGCGCCGGGTCCTGCAAGGTGCCATGGTGTGCAGAAGGCGCTGGGAACAGCGTGTGACGGGGCAGCGTCTGACGTCAATACGCTGACGCGGGCGTCAGGCGCGCGCACCCGGGAACGCCGGCTAGCGTCTGAGGTCATCAGGGGGCGCCGGAGCCGGGCGGCAGGACGCAGGCGTCCAGAAGGGGGAGAGAGGGAACGGCAGCTGTTAAAAGGGTCAGCTCTGCAACAAGCAGACGCTGCGGAGGTCCATGGTGCCAGACAGAGAAACGGGTAAGACTCCACAGGCAGCTGTGCTGCTGGAGTATCCTTTTTGTTTTTACCCTATACATTATTGACAGTTTCTTTCAGATAACAGAGAATCTGTAGCAATGGAGGAAGATAGAAAGCAGCAGGCAAAGTCAGGGTAAGCCAAAAGGAAAATTCATGGATTTGATTATAATAGGAGCAGCATGGTAGTAGTTAATATGTATCATTGCAGATCAGAGTCAAGTAAAGAGAAACTGGATGTTAAGACAAAGCACAAAAAATTGCATGCAGCAAAATGCTCGGTGTGCGATGCACCTCTACCAGAAAAGTGCAGAGTGTGAAAAGTGTAAAAAAATCTCCTATCATGAGGAAGGATCAGATGGCAGACTTAGTATCTATGCTAAGAACATCGCTAGCTGACTTTTGTTACAAAAGAAGACTTAAAAAAGATGTCTCTTAAAAGGCCCAGAGATAGAGGACTCTGATCCAGGTGAGGGCCCTGCCATTGATATACCTGAGGAGTTGGAAGAAGGGGAAGTAACCCAAGAAAAAGCGGAGCTGGACTTTAATCCAGATCTCCTAAACAATCTACTTATATTGATTAATAAATCGCTTAACATCGAGGATCCTCAGGAAGAAGGGAAACTGCAGGATCTCTTATTTAAGGATAAAAAGAAAAAACCAAAGTCATTTCCTTTATCTAAAACGCTGCAGGAAATAGTAGAGGAAGAATGGGCGAACCCAGATAAGAAGGTAGCAGTGCCGCTAAGAGTGAATAAGATGTACCCCTTTGATGCGGAACAGGTTAAAAGGTGGGAAGTGGCTCCAAAAGTGGACTCAGCCATAGCCAGATTATCTAGGAAAACCACCTTACCCTTAGAAGATGACAATGTGTTTAAGGACGCGATGGAGAGGAAAATGGAAATGAGCCTACGCAAACAACATGTTACATCAGGGGCATCTATAAAAGCTTCATCCGCTATAGCAGTAACATCAAGAGTGTTAAGGTCTTGGTGCCAGGACCTGGAGTCCGATTTATTAGACGGAGTCAAGAGGGCGGAATTGCTCAAGATCATTCAGAACATGCAAGTAGCAGTCGAGTTTATATGCGATGCATCTCTTGACACGGTTAGATTGGCGGCTAGAGCAAATGCAAGCACTACTGTGACCAGAAGAGCGTTATGGTTAAAACCTTGGTCCGCTGATGCGCAATCTCAGAACAAGCTGGTATCGCTCCCATTCCAAGGGGAGTACTTATTTGGGAAAAACCTTGATGACATTATATCTAAAACCTCAGGGGGGAAGTCGGTGTGGCTTCCCCAAGACAGAGGCTCTAAGAAGCCGTTCAATAGGTCACAGATTCCAGTCGCAGGACTTCAAGGAATCTAGGACATATAGACCAGGCAGAGGGTACAGGAGACCCTGGTTTGGAGGAAGAAGTTCCTTTCGTGGCCAAAGAGGCAGAGACGGGAGGTTCGGATTCCATCAAACACAATGACGCCAAGGAGAGGGTCGGAGGCAGACTGATGAAGTTCTACTCTGTCTGGGCCCGATCCACGATGGACAGATGGGTGAGAGAGGTCATATCTTCAGGCTACAAGATAGAGTTTGTACAGACTCCGGGGGTATGGCTGGAAGACTCACCTGTCCCAAAAGACAAAGAGGAAAGACTTGCCTTAAAAGAAAGCTTGAAAGATATGATAGCACAGGGTGTGGTAGTGACAGTTCCCAAAGGACAAGAGGAGCTAGGATGGCAGTCAAGGTTCTTTGTAGTCGGGAAGCCTTCGGGAGGATTCAGAACCATACTGGATCTGAGGAGACTGAATATGTATGTGACAGCAAAAAAAATCAGGATGGAATCCCTCAGGACAATACTGCCGGATATAAAAAGAGATGCATTTCTCGCTACGATAGACCTGAAAGATGCCTACCTGAACATACCGATTTACATAGAACATCAAAGGTTTTTAAGATTCCGCATATCGGGGATAACCTACCAATTCACGGCGCTGCCGTTCGGCCTTTCAACTTCGACAAGGATGTTTTCCAAGGTCTTGATCGTGCTCGTGGCGAACCTCAGAGAGGAAGGCATAACAGTTTGTGTATATCTTGACGATCTGCTAGTGATGGCACACTGAAGTATCTGGGAGTCATCATAGACTCAGTATCAATGAAAGCAGTCTTGACTCAGGAAAGAAGAATCAAGCTGAGACAAGAAATAAACTATCTTCTAGCAAAAAGGGTAGTTCGGTCAGCAGACTGCTTAAGAATATTGGGACTCATGTCAGCCGTGTCAGAGACGATAAAATGTGCGAGACTACATACAAGAGGTCTGCAAAATTGTTTTCTGTCCCAATGGGATGGAGACGGCAAGAATACAGCACAAAAAATTCTCCTGTCAAAAAAGGCAAAGCAAGACCTACTTTGGTGGGTGAGCAAAGGAAGGCTGAGACAAGTAAAATCTTTCGCCATAGGAGAGCAAGTAGTGGTGACGACCAGCCTGTCAGGTTGGGGAGCAATGTGCCAGGGGTCAGCGGCACAAGGAATGTGGACAAGAGAGGACAGTATGCTTCACTCAAACATCAGGGAGAAGAACGCAGTGAAGGAAGCGTGTCTATACTCATACCTCCCAACTGCCACGATTTTAGAGGGACAGTCCCGATTTTCGGGTCCTGTCCTGCTGTCCCACCCGCTGCAGGCATTGTCCCGCTGCGGGGGGTGGCAGTTGGGAGACCCCCCAATCTAGTAGAATAGATGCTGTGCGCATGCGCACAGCGTCTATTCTCGTATGAAAATGAGGTAGCGACTAATTAGCATAAGCCGCGCCCTCATTTGCATACGCCCGCCCCCTTTTCGGTCGCTCGCGTGGCTTCGCCGCGCGAGTGTCCCTATTTCTTCGCGTCAAAAGTTGGGAGGTATGTATACTTCCAGTTCCAACTATACCAGGAGAATGTGGTGATCAGGACAGACAATCTGGTAGTAGTGGCATACCTCAACAAACAGGGAGGTACAAAGAGCAAAACCATGATGGCAGCAGTGGCTCAGGTACTGAGCTGGGCAGAAGTTTGGACGGAAAGCCTTTCAGCAGTGTTCATAGCAGGGCAAAGAAATCACTTAGCTGATGCGTTAAGCAGGAGGCAGCTGAAGCCAGGAGAGTGGGAGCTATCCCAAGAGGTGTTCCTAAAAATAGTAGAGAAATGGGGATACCCAGAAGTAGACCTGATGGCAACCAGAAGCAACAGGAAGGTCCCAAAGTTCATTTCAAGGCATTGGGAGATGGAGTCCTGGCAGATGGATGCCCTGACGGCACAATGGGGTCAAGGTCTGATGTACGTTTTCCCGCCATTCCCGGTTATATCCAGACTGATAAACAAGATACAAAGAGAGAAGGCAATGGTGATAATCCAAAAGTTGGTAAGGATGGCAGTAGCGGGTCCATGGAGACTCCCGGATCGGGAAGACCTGTTGAGACAGGGAAGATACATGCAGCCACAGCCCAGTAACTGGAACCTAGCGGCATGGCTGCTGAAACCAGAACCCTGGTAAATAAAGGTTTTTCTTCGAAAGTAGTAAGAACACTACTTAAGGCTAGAAAGAACTCGACTTCAGGTACCTATTATAGGATATGGAGAGCGTATGTACAGTTCTGTAAAACGAGAAGTAAGGACCCTAAGGCCATACCAACGGTACTGGAATTCTTGCAGGCTGGATTAGACAAGAAACTATCAGTCAGTTCACTTAAGGTACAGGTATCTGCCCTAGGGGCAGTACTGGATAAAAAAATTGCGGATGATAAATATGTGCAGAGGTTCATACAGGCAGCTAAAAGGATAAGACCAACATTCTGCAGTCCGACTACGCCGTGGGATCTGAATCTCGTATTAAACGCCCTAACAGAAAGTCCTTTTGAACCCCTGGAGGAGGTACCGATCAAATGGCTAACAGCCAAAGTTTCTTTCCTGGTGGCGGTCACATCCACAAGGAGAGTGTCAGAGCTGCAAGCCCTGTGGGCAGAGGAACCATTCTTAAACTTTTATGAAAACAAGGTGGTGCTAAGGACAAACCCACACTTCCTGCCCAAGGTGGTATCTGCTTTTCACATAAACCAAAAAATCGTGTTACCATCATTCTGTGCAAAACCAGCAAATGAGAAAGAGCAAAAGTTTCATAAACTTGATGTCAAAAGAGCATTAAAAATCTGTCTACAAAGAGTAGGTGATTGGAGAAAAAACAAAAATACTTTTTGTGGTCACTGAAGGCAAAAACAAGGGCTTAGGAGCCTCAAAAGCAACCGCTAGATGGATTAAAACGTGTATAGCCGAAGCATACAGGATAAGTAAAAGAGAGGTGCCACAAAGCATAAAAGCGCACTCAACCAGGGCAGTGGGCTCATCCTGGGCAAGGAAAGGGGCAGCGTTCCTAGAGGAATTGTGCAAAGCAGCTTGCTGGGCCTCAGCACACACTTTCTCGAAGCATTATAGCTTGGACATTGAATCCTCCAGTGATGCAAAACTGGGCAGGAAAATACTAAGTGCAGTGATTTAAAAAAAAAAAATGCATATATTAGTTCTCTCTTCGAGTAAAGAAGATCAATCAAACTGAGTTTGGAAGATATATAGGTGAATACTAACCTGTATCCTTTAAAAAAAAAAAAAAAATCTCCTTTTTTTGCTTTAAAATTGTTCCCACCCAAAATTAATTGTGTACTGCTATGGTATTACCCATAGGTCAGCTGCCATGGGGAGGTAGAGGAAAGTACGGATTTTTACCGGTTAATACGCTTTCCTCTACTCCACCATGGCAGCATTATTCCCTCCCTTGGGATATATGAAGTAATATAAGTATGTTATGTTAAAAAAAAAAAAAATTGCTTGATAATTAAGACACTGAGCCTTGTAGGGGCGGGCCTTATATAGGGGCAGTGTTGTGTCTTTTTTTTCCTTTCCAGATCTACCTAATGAGGAGGAAACCCATAGGTCATCTGCCATGGTGGAGTAGAGGAAAGCGTATTAACCGGTAAAAATCCGTACTTTGATGGCGTTGTTGTTAAGCGGACTCTCCTGAGTCACCCCAACAATGCTCGCCACTCGTCAGGAGATTACATCCCGTCATTATCATTATATGTGAAAAGTGTATTTTATAGATTGTGAAGGTAGAGTTTTTTTCCCCTCTGAACGTCAAGACATCTCGGTTCCTATTTTTCCTGCAAGTTTTAACTGCTGGTTTGCATCTTGGCTCGTTAAGGCAAGTTTCCACCCTTTCTATTTTCTTTTCTAGGAGGTTTCTGCAGTTGACAGACTTGCAAACCTTCTTTAAGGGGTTAATTTGGTGGCAACCACTGTTCCCTCCCACTGCTCCTTGCATTTTGGACTTGGTTCTTTGCTTCTGACAATCATCTCTTATTAAACCTCTAGAGTTGGTGGAGTTGAAATATTTCTCTTGGTTGGTTGGCCTGCTTCTGGCTTTGGTTTCTGCTAGGAGAGATTTGGACCTAGGAGCTCTGTCTTGCCCTCCTTCATATGTAATATTCCATCCTGAAATAGAGGAACTATGTACTAGGAGGTATTTATTTTTCCAAAAGTCATTCCAGCTTCCTCATAAATCAGCTTATTGTGGTTCCTGTCTTCTCAGAGGATTCTCCTCCTGCAAGGTCCCTCACTCCAGTGTCCCTTACTGGATGAAAGAGAAAATGGGATTTTGGTACTTACTGTTAAATCCTTTTCTCTGAATCCACAGGGGACACTGGATGCCTGTCTGATGCTGTCGTACCTTAGTGTTACTTGATGGTATCTGTTTTTTTTTCTCTTTTAAATTATATATTCTTTAGTCTTGTGTGTGTGTTCTTGTTCTTTTCCTTTTTTCATGGTTTCCCAGCTCTCCTCGGGCATGGTTACTAAGCTTATGGAGTGGAGAGGAACCGGCACATTTATTAAAATTCTTAAAGTGCCATCTCTCAGTGACTACCAATCTATACCCACTGTAAGTATCACTCCAGTGTCCCCTGTGGATTCAGATAAACTTATTTACTGGTAAGTGCCTAAATCCTGTTAAATGAGACCTCTTTCTTTGGACATATGTTACATCCCCCTACAAGGATTTGACAAATGGTGCTTTGATGAAGACACAACTGTGAAGGGATCAAATAGCAACACAATCATAATAATTCTGGGTTCAATGCAGAAAACAAGGGCAGCCATGGGAATAACACTTGAGCCTAACCATGCAAACCTATTTATGAGTCTGTGGGAGGACACTAAAATCTGGTCTGGATGAAGCTATGGGGCAAATCTGTCCTGTTGGAAAAGATACATAGAAGACTTAACTTGGAAAGGGACAGAAGAATGATTCAAAGACTAGACTTCTACAGATAACCATACTACTCGAGGACAATAACATCGACACCAGAAAATCTAGGTAACAAGTTGGCCACAGTACTACAAGGGACAATTACCTTGTCTGGTCTCAGGTGGTGCTGGTATTTGCTGACTCTGTCCCCAGAACCATCTGTACTGTTATATTGTATTTACAACATGTACACCTGTGTTGTCAAACTCATGGCCCCCCAGCTGTTGTTGAACTACATGCCCCAGTATGCCCTGCCACAGTTGTAGCAATCCATTATATAAAATCTGTGGCAGGGCATGCTGGAATGTGTGGTTCCACAACAGCTGGAGGGCCATGAGTATGACACAACTGATGGACACTGAATAAATTACAAAATATGTACACTGAATAAATTACAAAATATGTAAGGAACAGGGCACATGAATAATCCAGTTGTAGGATCTTTAACTATTACACAAGATTGGATGATTTAGACCTTTATTGCACCACTAAACTATAGGTCATGACTATACTTACCTATATATTATAATGTTTTCCATGTTGCTTAAGTAGGAACATTTACCTGGCATTACAAATGACCTAAAATGCACCAATTGGATCTCTTCTTTCTCGGATCCTGTTAGACCAGTCTGTATAACAATGCAAATATTACTTAACATTGTATCTTTCTTACCGGTTTGATCCCACCCCACATTGCAACACCACACACAATGAAAATTAGTAGGACCCACAATTACAAAACCTTTAATTATCAGAACAGCAAATGCTATCTCTCAAGTGCAGTGCTGTGTTTTCACAACAACATGTTTTCCCAGGACCAAGATCAACAGACTTTGGAGATGATTCAGCACCGCTTGCTAAGCAGTGGTCATTCGCTGCTTAACAACGCCAGCCTGATGCACCATGTTCCAGAACAGTACCCGCCCCTGGGAGGCATCAGGCCCGCCTGTATTCCTAGGAAAATGCTAGCATTTTCATTCTATTCTCCCTTCATGCCCTAGTGGATGGTAGGGCACGAAACACCGCCTGTTGGTACATGTTGGCTTAAAAGAACCAGTAAAAAAAACTCATGGCGACTGTCGACCTTGCCATTGTCGAACCTAATGCTTGTGTCAACATTTCAGCCCTGTTGACCTTAGCCATGTCGACTTATATCACGTTTCGACCTAAGCCATTTTGACTTAGTGGTAGACCTAATTTTTATGCAAGTATTCTAAAAGGTATATCACTATAATATGTTGTCTCTCCATATAAATTGTTGAAATAAAATTGCAACTATAATGATTAACAAAGGAAAGTATTTCTCACTTACATAGTGCCCAGGGCACATTACCATTTGTTATGTCTCTTTTTGGATATATACTGGGTAGTTCATCCTAAACCGCTTTCTGTGCGCTCACAAATGTGGTTCCTCCATTACTAAACATTTGGTTTATATTAGTGGTTCTCAACCTCCGTCCTCAAGGAACCTGAACAGTGTGTGTTTGCCAGGTCTCCACACAGAATCACAAGTGAAATAATTAGTTCCACCTGTGGATCTTTTAAAATGTGTCCGGGAGTAATAAGTGCACCTGTGCACCTGCCGGGTGACCTGGAAAACCTGAACTGTTGGGGGTACTTGAGGACAGAGGTTGAGAACCAATGGTTTATATGACTGCTTCCCCAATGGGCAGGGAAGACTCTAGCATTAGGCAGCTTTAGGCAGCTGCCTAGGGGTTCCAGAATCTTTGGGGCACCCTTGATTTCTGACTATCATAAAATTATGCATGGCCCAGAGAGGCATCCTTTTGGAATTTAATGGAAATGGCAGGTGTTGAACTTTGAAGACACTTCCTTCATCTGAGGTTCTGAAGAGTTGTTATTGTTGTGTCGGTGACGGTGGGAGCAGTAAGCTGAAGTTTTGCCTATGGTGCCGGAAAAAAACTTGCACTGGTCCTGCCACTCTAACAATGCATGTTTACAAATGTCAACAGTGTCCTAATATATCTAATTAGATATATTTATATAACCAGGGCTATTTTTCAGCAGGCTCCAGCAGGAACTGAGGCCCTTCTAGTTCACTCTTTCTGACAAAATATTTCTTAGATGGACAAAACCATGTGCACTGCAGTTGAGGCAGGTGTAAAACCCCACCCAAATCTAATTCTCTCTGCACAAGTACCACCTGTCTCACCTGCAGTGCACATGGTTTTGTCCATCTAAGAAATATTTTGTCAGAAAGAGTGAACTAGAATAAGGGCCTCAGTTCCTGCTGGAGCCTGCTGAAAAATAGCCCTGTATATAACTATTATAATAATGTGCACCACCTGTTTATTTATTTATTTTTTTATATATATTCTTTATTTATAATTTTCAGTTATAAGAAAAAAGGCATTACAACATTTGGAAAAAAAAAAAAAGGAAAAAAGGACTTGTCTGGAGTGATTGCAGTAGTCCAATACAGTGAATATTGACTTATACATTTAAAACTCTATCTTGTGATTTCACTAGTACATGTTGAAGTAGGATAGTTTCTATAATAACTTTGACATGCTAAGCGATCTTTTGTGTTGCACCACAATACTTGTCCTGACAAGGGGTATAGGTAAGGGGAAGAGAGTAGGGGAATAGTGTGGAAAAGAGTCGTGGTGGGGGGGGAGGAGGGGGGTAGGAACCGACGAAGAGAAGCGGGTATTAAGTACTTTGTATGGATTGAAAGGTTTCTCTGGCTCAAATGGAAAATAAATAATTAAACAAACAATTTAAAAAAAAAAAGAATATTTCCTCGTTTTGTATCCCGATGTGCCCGGTGTCCCGCACTTCATTGCTGGGAGGCGTTTGGTATATGATTTTTATACGTGGTTGAGGCTTGGAACTCATGCCATTTTAGCCATGTGGCCATAAAGTCGGATTGTTTGTCTAGTACAGAGTAGTATATATCCTCCATTGCTCTATAAAAGTCCACTCTCTGGAACCACTCCCAAATGGTCGGAGGGGATGTTGACCTCCAGTGTACTGGTACTACTGCCCTAGCTGCATTGTTGAGATGCCCTAGGAGCGAGTGTTTGTATTTAGCAAAGGGTATGGTGGTGTGGGATAGTAACCAAAAGTCGGGGGTCTCGGGTGTTTGGAATCCCAAAATCTCCGACGAGATCTGTATCACACTCTCCCAGAATTTCGCTATTTTCGGGCAATCCCACCATATGTGAATCAGAGTCCCTTTCTGTGATTTGCATCTCCAGCACATGGGGGACACCGAGGGGAAGAATCTGTGGATCTGGGGCGGGCATCTATACCATCTAGTTAATAGTTTATATTGCGTTTCCACAACTTGCATGCTAGTGGAGCAGCGGGACATGTTTTCGCATTGTTTCTCCCATTTAATGTGTATGCCCCTTGGGGATAGGTCCTTGTCCCAAGCCGCACAGAAGGCAGGGGCATCAGTAGAGTGTGCCTGCACTATAAGTTTGTAGATGGACGACACTGCATGTGTTGGTTCTGAGGCTTGAGAGCATAATACTTCAAATGGACAAGGGCCTTTCGCAAGAGAGGAAGTGTTTCTTTGTGAATGGATAAAATGTCTTACTTGAAAGTAGAACCATGTATCTGACTGTAGTATTATCTTGTCATCTTTTAAATCATTAAAGGATTTAACTTTGCCTCCTGTTATCAGATCGCGTAGTCTGAACAGACCTCCCCGATACCATCTGCGCGCTATACTTCCTGAGATCCCTGGGCTAAAGTCTGGGTTGTTAATTAACGGGAGGAGTAAGGTGTCATGTGAGGTGAGGCCTAGTCTATAACGTACGGATTTCCAGAGATTTAAGGTTGGTTCTACCGTCGGGTGTGTTGAACGAGCTATTTTAGGCAGCCAGGGTATCATCTGTAAGTCCAATCCTGAGGAATGCTTTTCTATTTCTACCCATTGTTTCTTATTGGAATCAGATCTTGACCAGTCTAATATTCTATGCAATGTAGAGGCCTGATGGTATGCTAATAGCCAAGGAAGTTGTTGACCGCCTTGCGCTTTCCTACGGAATAAGTACTTATGTTTGAATCTGGGCTTCTTACCTCCCCATACAAATCGACTAATGACCCTTTGCATATCCACAATATATTTTAGCGGGAGTTTTAGCGGGATAGTCTGGAATAAGTACAGGAACCGGGGTAAAATGTTCATTTTTATAATGTTCATCCTGCCTAACCAGGAAAACTTCTGGTTTGCCCAATTTGCCAGTTCCGAGCGCACTTTTTGTATTAGGGGGGTGTAATTAATTGCCGCGGTTGTCTGAAGAGATGCAGGAATAGAGACCCCTAAATACTTAATATAAGAGGGATGCCAGGAGAACGGGAACTGTGGAGTCAATGAGTCCGTCACCTCAGGTGGTAGGGTGATATTTAGAGCTATAGACTTGGAGTAGTTCATTTTAAAATTGGATAATTTCCCAAAGCGAGCGAACTCACTCATGATGTTCGGGAGAGATACCGCAGGCCTAGTGATAATTGCCAGCAGGTCATCTGCGAAGAGTGCCAATCTGTGATCCACTCCTCCGACGTCCAAGCCGCTAATGTCTGGGTTCGCTCTAATGGCCCTAGCCAGGGCCTCCATGCATATCACATAAAGCAGAGGTGACAGTGGGCACCCCTGCCTGGTCCCATTGGAAATTAGTATGGGGTCGGACAGCGAGCCATTGATTCTTATTCGTGCCGATGGTGATTGATATAGTGCAAGGATTTTCCCTGTGAATTGATCTCCTATTCCTGCATGTCGGAGGACCTCCCCCATAAACGTCCAGTCTACTCGGTCGAACGCCTTTTCGGCGTCCGTGGAGAGGAGCATGGTCGGGATTTTGGCAGATTGGGCGTATGCAACCAGGTCAAAGACTCTCGTTGTATTGTCCCTCGCCTCTCTCCCACGTACGAATCCCACCTGGTCAGGGTGTACCAAGCGTGGGATCAGCAGGGATAGTCGGTTTGCTAGCAATTTTGCGTATAGCTTAACATCAACGTTAAGGAGAGAGATGGGGCGGTAGCTGGAGGGGAGGGCTGGGTCTTTACCTTCTTTTGGTAAGACCGTGATGTGGGCCTCAAGGGACTGAGCAGAGAAGGGGGATGTCGGGGAAATCTCATTGCAGGCCTTTGTAAGGAGTGGGATCAGTTGTTCTTGGAACGTTTTATAGTAGGTTATGGTGAAACCGTCCGGACCCGGGCTTTTACCAGAAGGAGAGGTTTTAAGTGCTAGTCTAAGTTCAGATTCCGTGAAGGGGTCATTTAAGGCTGTCGTTACGTCAGGTGGAAGTGAAGGATAATTTATATCTTTTAGGTATGTTCTAGTTTCGTGTTCGTGTGCTAATTTGTCTCGTGGTGGCCCCTGTGAGGATAGGTTATAAAGGCCTGAATAATAGTTTTGGAAAATCTTAGCTATTTCGTTGTTTTTGGCATGGAGGGCGCCTGAGGGATCTTTCATCCCGGTGATATATGTTAATGATCTTTGGGCCCGCAGTGCTCTTGCAAGTTGTTTACCTGGTTTATTGCCCCATCTGAAGTATCTGTGGCGGCAGCATCGGAAGGCTCTGCGTGTGCTCTCATTCAACAAGCTATTTAAAGAAGATCTAGCATTTTGCAGTTCCAATAAAACATCTGGGGTCAGTGAAGATTTATGTATTAATTCTAGATTTTTAATTTTGTCTAATAGGACCTCTCTACATTCTGTTTTTTTCTTTTTGAGGTAGGAGCCTATTTTGATACACCTACCTCGAATTACACATTTGTGAGCTTCCCATATTGTGACTGGGGATGTTTCGTCGTTCGAGTTCAGCGATATATATTCATCTATAGCTTCCTCTATTTGTTTCCTGCAGTCATCTTCTCGTAGGAATTGCTCATTGAAGCGCCATTGCCAGTGGCGTGTGGGGGGGTGTAGCAGTGACAACTCTAACGTAATGGGGGCGTGATCTGAACCTACTATCTGTCCTATAGAGGTGTTGGCCAAAAAGTCTAGTGATCTGTGATTTAAGTAGAAGTAGTCAATGCGGGTGTATGAGTTGTGAGGGTGCGAATAGAAGGTGTAATCCCGGTCTTTGGGGTGCATTAACCTCCATGTATCTATGAGCTGGAAGTCATGCAATAGCATTTTGAACCTTCTCAGGTCCTTTGCTGAGGAGGAAGTCGAGGCGCTAGTTGAATCTATTGTGGGTTCCGATGCCCAATTAAGGTCGCCACCCACCACCAGCACCCCTTCTATGGTGTTCTCTATGGACTCCAGTGCCATTCTCAGGGTACGCAGTTGGCCCTTGTTAGGGAGGTACAGGTTTACAAAGGTGAATATTTGGCTGCGTATAGTAGTTTTTATACAAAGTCCCCGACCGTCTCCCACAAGGGTCACTGTTGTGTCAGTTAAGGGTATGTTGGCGAATAATATTGCAACCCCTTTTGATTTGGATTCAGAGTAGTCATTGAAGTAACCTAAAGGGAAGTGGCGGGAGTGTAACTTCGGGGCCTTCCCCTTCTTGAAGTGGGTTTCTTGTAGAAACACCACGTCTGCCTTCTCGTTATGCATTGTATGTAACAGTCTAGATCTTTTCTCGGGAATATTGAGGCCCTTAACATTCAAGGAAATTAACTTCAGGTTTGCCATTTGATGATGTTTATGGATTTGGTTGTATTCTTTGTGTGCCTATCTCTTCGCGGTTGGGGGGGGGTGAGAGGTGGAAACTGGGTAACACAAGGGGAAAAATATACAATAACCTGAACTTCAAGAAATCCCCAACCCATTTTATTGAATGGGTGTGGGGAGCCTCTGCTTTTTCAGACCTGGGGAACCAATGAGGGCCCATGGTCTCAAAATGTACAGCAGAGCTTGGGGGAATGAGGGGAACCAAGGTGAACCACCTTAACATATAATACATTGGATAACAAAGTAAACAATTATGACTTATCTATCATTAGATAACATTACTATCAACTGAACCAGCCAGTTCTGACATATTGCTAAGTCGCGGCCAGTTCTAAAAAGTAGGGTGTGTGTTTTTCAACACATTGGCCTGGAACATTGCAAGGCTGTTTTAAGTACCAACATAACAGTTAACAGCTAACTTATAGATTACTCGACCCTCCCGGGGGACCATGTAATGCCGCCACCAAACTGCAGGGGATCTGCGCGGTGTTCCCCGGGCCTCATCTATGAGCTACGCTTTAAACATAACAGTCAAAATTCACATAGCAAAATAGATAAAAACATGGCGAAGAAGAGACATAGTCTATATTCACGTGTCAGCCGGGGCGAGACCAGAGTCTTTCGGTTGGCTATGAGGTCGCTCAGTCGATATTGACCCATTCCTGTCAGCCGCGGAGCGATCTGCTGTCTTCTTCCGATCCCTTGTGACTCTTTGCCACCGTTCTTTATGAGGTTTGGGTTGGGAAGTAAGTGCCGCCGGGTCTAACCAGTTAGGTAGCAGTGGGGCGGGGATTCCCAATGTAGCGCAGAAGTCAGCTACTCCTGCTGGATCTTGTAGGACCACCGATGTGCCCTTGTGTGTCACTTGTATGCTGATAGGGAAGCCCCAGCGGAATCTGATATCCTGTTTCTTTAGTGCCTCTGTGATAGGTCGGAGTAGTCTTCTCTGCTGCAGTGTGGACCAAGATAGGTCCTGATATATTTGGATTTTCTGGCCGTTGAAGTCTATTTCTTGGGTGCGTCTTGCCGCTTTAAGAATCTCTTCTTTGTCCTGGAAGTAGTGAAGCCGGCAAATTATATCTCTAGGTTGTTCTGTGGGTGCACCCCTGGGGCGAAGAGCGCGGTGAGCTCTATCGAATATGATCTGATATTCCGGGTCGGCGTTCGTGAGTTGGTTAAAAATTTTGGTTAAAGCGTGTTCTAAGTTGTGGGGTGAGACATCCTCTGGGATGCCTCGGACTCTCAGATTATTCCTTCTTCCTCTATTGTCGATATCATCAAGTTTGCGGCCCATCTCTATGAGGGATCTTGACTGGCGTGCAACCAAGTCGTGGAGGTCGGAAAGCCTCGTGTCCACCTCCTCACTTTGCCCTTCCAGTTGTTCCACTCTGTTCGCAATGTGCGTGATGTCTGTCTTCAGAGCGGCGATATGGACTTGCATCGAATCCTGAAGCCTTTTCTCCGTAGAGAGCAAGTCTTGTTGCATTTCCTGCCTGGTCGGAATCGCTTGTAATTTGGATAGAATAGCTGAGAGGTCTGTATTTTCTGAGGTTGGTGTAGTTTTGGATTTGAAAGGCCTCGGGGCTTCAGTGCCCTCCATGGTCGCACTTGGGACAGGGGAGGGTGGGGCGAGAGTATTAGGGTCTGTGATGGGGGTTCCAAAAAGCGTGGAAAAAGCTTCTGCGTGAGATGATTTTGCAAGAGATGGCACTGGAATTTTATGTCGTCTGCGTTTAGTCATGTGGGTGGTAACTACATGGGTCGGAACTCACTTTTTTTTTTTTTTATCGTTAAGTCATATTATCTCAGTGGTTCAGCGCCTGGCTCCCTCAGCGTGGCCTGATTAAATCATTTCAGAGTCGAGTGTGCAGGTCGCCCACGGGTGATGTGAGCTCCAGATAGGGGGCTCACTTGTTAGTTGGATTGTCCAGTGGCCCCGTGTGTAGTCGGCTAATGGGTGAGCCGAGGCAGGGCCGGATAGCCCACGGGGGCAGGTACTGTATTATTGACCAGGGGGACTCAGTCGGAGGACGATAGCTAGCGTGATGAATAGCACTCTGGGTCTGAGTACACCTCTGGTTCTGGTGTGGCAGTTGCCTTATCCACGTGAGCTTTTCTGGTTTACCCCTGTGGGTGAGTGTGTGAGCTCCCTTCTGGAGGGTTGCTTTTGTTTATAATGGTGGTTATACTGCGGGGGTTATGCTGAATATGGGGTCCAGGATTGCCTGTCCTGTCACTGGAATCCCCTCTTTTAATTGCTGTTATGGGGGAGGGTGAGCGCTGATTCCTGGGGAGAGGGAGTCCCTGCAGGGATCTCCCTGTTGTAGCGCTGTGCCTGGCTCTTAGTCACAGGGGAGAGGGGGCAGCCAGCAGCGCCGCTGCTGGAGCAAGGTGTCAGGCGGGTGTATGGCAGGGGTCACTGGCTTCTACCAGCGGCACGCTGTCTGCCGAGTCCACCTCCGTTCGGGCGATGTGTTCCCCGCTGGGTCCCCCCCCCCTACCTCCTTCAGGAGACCGGCGCCTGCTTCCGTGCGTCGCGTGTGGACGCGACCCAGCTGACGGTGTGTGCAGGTAGGCTCCCTGCACCTCGCGGCTCAGGTCCCGTCCAGTGTCACCTTGGTGGGGGTTCCCCGGTCGGGTGTCTCCTTGTCGTGTGTCCCCGTAGTTGAGTGCGGCCCCGTCGCCGGCGTCCAACGCCTCCAAAATCGAGGTCCCGGCTTCGGGCCTCCGACAGGCCGCAACCTGCGAGAGCTCTTAAAAGAGCTCCCCGGCTCCGCAGACTCTGCCAGAGGGAACCGGTACGCCAGGGGAGAGATAGGTGAGGCACTGGGGGTATTTATTTGGGTTACCCGTGGGTTTTTTCACTGTTTTGCAGGGCTATTGTGGGAGCTCTCTGGCTAGTGCGTCTTCTCCCTTCAGTAGCTTGGCCACGCCCCCCTGTTTATTTTTTTTTTAATCCATTCATTGTGGAGGATAAGTGGAGTTCGTCATTTTGGTATACAATAAGATTGCTGAGGAAGAGCCCACTCGTCCTCTACAGGGTAGGATAAAAATAAAAACTTTCCATCTCTCCTTGGCTGCTGAATGGTTGGGTAGTGGTGCAAAGCAGGAAGGGTGGGAGTAGTGGTGCAGAGCAGGAAGGGTGGGAGTAGTGGTGCAGAGCAGGAAGGGTGAGAGTAGTGGTGCAGAGCAGGGAGGGTGGGAGTAGTGGTGCAGAGCAGGGAGGGTGAGAGTAGTGGTGCAGAGCAGGGAGGGTGGGAGTAGTGGTGCAGAGCAGGGAGGGTGGGAGTAGTGATGCAGGCAGGGAGGGACTATTGGTCCTTGCACTGTAATGCCCATTACACAATATGCCACACACAGTTATGACCCTGACAGAATTTTATGTCCTACACAGAATAATGCCCCTTACAAATGATGTCCCACAGTAAGCCCACTAATTATTTTTAAATTACCTGATTTAAACTGTTGTCAAGGGTCTCATGCTCGTTGCCAGGGGATTCATGTAGCTTTTTGCATTTTCTCCTGGCAGCACCAGCGTTCCCGGCAATTCCTTATAACACTGCAGTCAGGGCCGGTGCTAGGGTGTTCGGCACCCCCCCTGCAAACTAAAAATGTACGCCCTCAATGCCTGCTGAAGGCGCAGGATGAAAATTGCCACACACCGTAGTGCCCATAACACATTGTCACACACCATAATTCCTATTACATGTTCTAACCCACTGTAATGCCTATTACACATTATGCCACAACCGTAATGCCTATTACATATTATAACACACGCCATAATTAGGGATGCCAATCCCGGGGCATTTTTTCAATTCCGGGAATCGGGATTGAAAAATGCACAATCCCGGGATTCCTGGGATTGGCATCCCTAAAAGAAAACCGCCCACCCACCTTACTTTAGTGGAGCGGGGCAGTCGGTGGCTGTGATGTCGGACGGACTAGGGGATAGTTGTGTGCTGCAGGGAGAGGTCGGGCGCCGTGAGCATATTCCAGCGCTGGAGATGCAGCGCTGTGGCCTGCGCAGCGTGACCCATAGGTCGTTTGATCCCCGCTCTCTTAAGTGAGTCACTTTGCCCATCTCTAGTGGTGACCCTGGAAGAGCAGGAGAGCAGCATGTGTGGAGACAGGGGGAAGTGACACTGCTAATCACCCTCAAAAGTACAGCCTAATCCTTAAGAAAACTTCCAGCTGAGCAGCAAAGGAATGAGTGTGGAGACACATCTGTGCATGATTAGAGGATGAGACCCTGGACACGTAAGCCTGCCTGTCAGCAACATCATTGTCCCCTGCACTTACATGGAAGTAAAATGAGTAGACCCCTGACATTGTTGAGCAGCTACACAGAAACTGTAGATTGAATGATACTTATGCCAGAAACTGCATATTGAGTTATACTGCTACAAGAAGCTGCATATTGAGTTATACTGCTACAAGAAACTGCATATTGAGTTACATTGCTGCAAGAAGCTTCATACTGAGTTACACTGCTAAACAAAGCTGCATACTGAGTTACACTTCTACAAGAAGCTGCATACTGAGTTACACTGCTACACAAAGCTGCATACTGAGTTACATTTCTACATGAAGCTGCATACTGATACCCCTTTCCCACTGCAGCTCTTAAGGGGGACATTTACCAAAATGGATTCGTAGAAAAAAGGTGTATTCGTAGGCAGAAATATACCTTTTTTTTACGAATTTGTATTTTTGGGATTTACAATCCCAAAAATACAACAATTCGTAGTCCTAAAGATGGAACATTCGTATTTGTATTTACAAATACGAATGTCTACACCATCGATAGGATACGACAGAAATCACCATTCAAAAGAATGGTGGTTTCTGATTTACTAAGCAGCCGTACTGACAATACGGCTGCTTAGTGGTGTGAAACACCCACGCAAATACGACAGGAAAATAGAACACCATTTTCCTGTTCTATTTGCGTTTTAGCCTGCACGGATCAGTCAGATCCGTGCAGGCTGCAGTGTAAAAAAATAGAAAAATAAATAAATTTAAAAAAAAAACGGCGTGGGGTCCCCCCCACAGCCATAACCAGCACCAGGCTGAAGGAGCCGGGGCCGGTAATTAAAAATCAGGGAACCCGACAAATAGGGGCTCCCCGATTTTTAACAACCAGCCCCAGGCTCCAGGTCCGGGGCTGGTTCCCAAAATACGGGGGACAAAATGACTAGGGGTCCCCCGTATTTCAAGAACCAGTCCCAGGCACAACCAGCCGGCAGGGTAATGTCACAGCCGGGGGACACTTATAATATAAGGTCCCGCGGCCAAAACATTAACCCTACCGACCAGTCAGCCTGGCCAGGGGCCCTGGGGGAGTGGGGACCCCCCCAATAAAGGGGTCCCCCCCCCTCCAGGACTTACCTGACCAGGCTGAAGCCTGGTACTGTCCTCGATGCCCCTGGGCGGTGGGCATCGAGCTGATAAATGGTGTAAAAATAAGGTTAAACTATTGTTTTTTACTGTGGCACTACAAGTGCCAGCAAGCCTCCCCAGCAAGCTGGGACTTGGAGAACCACAAGTCCCAGCCTGCTGGGCATTAAAGGGCCCGCTGGCACTTGTTGTTCTACAGTTAAAAAAATAGTGCACAAAACACACTGATACACTTTTAAAATAAAACTTTATTACATACAAAGCCCACACATACTAATACTTACCTATCTTCTTTCCGTAGGTAGCCCTGATGTCCTGTGTCGGCGTCTTCTGGTCCTGTGTCGTCTTCTTCCTCCATGTCGACCGTCGCTGTCGCCGTCCGGATCCGACGAAATCCATTTGGGAAGCTGTGGAAGGAAACCATACTCACCTGTCCCAGCGCGACGTAGTCCAGGTAAGGGTCTTTGCAAAAAAACAAAACGAACACCCCGAATCCAGACCAGACTGAGAGCCGCACGGTGTTTACATTGTGCGGCTCCGCCTCCCGAATGCCGCTATTGGCCGCCTTGCGGCCTAGCAGCTCCTGATTGGCCGCTAGGCCGCAAGGCGGCCAATAGCGGCATTCGGGAGGCGGAGCCGCACGATGTACACACAGTACCGTGCGTCTCCGTGTCCGCTTGGTTTCGGGTGTTCGTTTTGTTTTTTTGCAAAGACACTTACCTGGACTACGTCGCGCTGGGACAGGTGAGTATGGTTTCCTTCCACAGCTTCCCAAATGGATTTCGTCGGATCCGGACGGCAACAGCGACGGTCGACATGGAGGAAGAAGACGACACAGGACCAGAAGACGCCGACACAGGACATCAGGGCTACCTACGGAAAGAAGATAGGTAAGTATTAGTATGTGTGGGCTTTGTATGTAATAAAGTTTTATTTTAAAAGTGTATTACTTACCCTATCTTCTTTCCCTGATGTCCTGTGTCGGCGTCTTCTGGTCCTGTGTCGTCTTCTTCCTCCATGTCGACCGTCGCTGTTGCCGTCCGGATCCGACGAAATCCATTTGGGAAGCTGTGGAAGGAAACCATACTCACCTGTCCCAGCGCGACGTAGTCCAGGTAAGTGTCTTTGCAAAAAAACAAAACGAACACCCGAAACCAAGCGGACACGAAGACGCACGGTACTGTGTGTACATCGTGCGGCTCCGCCTCCCGAATGCCGCTATTGGCCGCCTTGCGGCCTAGCGGCCAATCAGGAGCTGCTAGGCCGCAAGGCGGCCAATAGCGGCATTCGGGAGGCGGAGCCGCACAATGTAAACACCGTGCGGCTCTCAGTCTGGTCTGGATTCGGGGTGTTCGTTTTGTTTTTTTGCAAAGACCCTTACCTGGACTACGTCGCGCTGGGACAGGTGAGTATGGTTTCCTTCCACAGCTTCCCAAATGGATTTCGTCGGATCCGGACGGCGACAGCGACGGTCGACATGGAGGAAGAAGACGACACAGGACCAGAAGACGCCGACACAGGACATCAGGGCTACCTACGGAAAGAAGATAGGTAAGTATTAGTATGTGTGGGCTTTGTATGTAATAAAGTTTTATTTTAAAAGTGTATCAGTGTGTTTTGTGCACTATTTTTTTAACTGTAGAACTACAAGTGCCAGCGGGCCCTTTAATGCCCAGCAGGCTGGGACTTGTGATTCTCCAAGTCCCAGCTTGCTGGGGAGGCTTGCTGGCACTTGTAGTGCCACAGTAAAAAACAATAATTTAACCTTATTTTTACACCATTTATCAGCTCGATGCCCACCGCCCAGGGGCATCGAGGACAGTACCAGGCTTCAGCCTGGTCAGGTAAGTCCTGGAGGGGGGGGACCCCTTTATTGGGGGGGTCCCCACTCCCCCAGGGCCCCTGGCCAGGCTGACTGGTCGGTAGGGTTAATGTTTTGGCCGCGGGACCTTATATTATAAGTGTCCCCCGGCTGTGACATTACCCTGCCGGCTGGTTGTGCCTGGGACTGGTTCTTGAAATACGGGGGACCCCTAGTCATTTTGTCCCCCGTATTTTGGGAACCAGCCCCAGACCTGGAGCCTGGGGCTGGTTGTTAAAAATCGGGGAGCCCCTATTTGTCGGGTTCCCTGATTTTTAATTACCGGCTCCAGGCTCTGTCAGCCTGGTGCTGGTTTCGGCTGTGGGGGGGACCCCACGCCGTTTTTTTTTTTAATTTATTTATTTTTCTATTTTTTTTTTTACACACTGCAGCCTGCACGGATCTGACTGATCCGTGCAGACTGCTAGAAATAATTCGTATTAGCAGCCGTATATACGGCCGCTAATACGAATTGTTACACCATCGGAGGGTTACAAAGCAGTCGTATCTGACTGCTTTGTAAATCCCCCTCCGGAACACGAGTTTGCATACGACTTAAACAGTCGTATGCAACCGTAGGGAAAATACGAATACGAAAAACTAGGTTTTTCATATTGGTAAATTTCCCCCTAAATGTCAATTTGACATTTTTTTTTTACTTTTTAAATGGGTAGAGCTGCAGTGGGAATGCTCCAGGTTGCTGGACCCGTTTAAAAATACCATTTTTTTAAAAAATGGGTAAAAAGCAGAGTTTTACCCATTTAAGAGCCATTTTTTTGCCAGTGGGAAAGGGTCTTAAACGGTATTTAGTAATAATAATAAAGGTTAAGAACATGATTGGCTTCCTGCTTGTGATGACTGTACAGTCACCACATCCAGGAAGTAATCACAGCAGACAGTAGACAGAGAAGAGCTAAAACGTTTTTGTGCTGTACTGCTGTTTACATTCTGCCACCATGCCCAGTTGGACAGAGGAGGAGATCAGGGAACTCCTTCGAATTCGTGGGGAAGAAGAAATCGTGGGCGAAATGTAATAGGGTGCGATTTTTTAGACTAAAAAAAAATCGCACCAAATCGCACCTTTAAAAATCGCATTTTTTGCCGCAAATTCGCATATGTAATGAGATGCGAATTTGCGGCAAAAAAATGCGATTTGCCGCGATTTCGGGCGATTTTTAGTCATGAAAATGTGCGCATTTTCACTCATGAAAATGTGCGCATTTTCATAAATGCGAATTTGTGCTAAAAAAAAAGTTTAAAAAAGAACAGCGTGGGGTCCCCCCTCCTAAGCATAACCAGCCCCGGGCTCATTGAGCCGGACCTGGTTCCAAAAATACGGGGGACAAAAAGCATAGGGGTCCCCCGTATTTCTGAAACCAGCCCCGGACTCTTGGACCGGTCCTGGTTCCAAAAATACGGGGGACAAAAAATCTGGGGGTCCCCCGTATTTTGAAACCAGCACCGGGCTCCAACAGCCCGCGGTGTCATGCCACAGCCGGGGGACACTTTTTATACAAGGTCCCCCGGCCAAAACATGAGCACCGTGGCTGGTCAGCCTTGGACGGGGTACCTGGAGGAGTGGGGACCCCCCCAATAAAGGGGTTCCCCCCCCCAGGCTTCACCCGTCCAGGGCTGAAGCCCGGGGCTGTCACCGGCGTCCGTGGCCAGTGGACGCCGGCCTGATAGGGTTAAATCGATCATACGTTACATTGCTTTATACCGGAGAACTACAAGTGCCAGCAGACCTCCCCCGCATGCTGGGACTTAGAGAACCACAAGTCCCAGCATGCGGGGCATTAATGGGCCCGCTGGGACTTGTAGTCCACCTGTAAAAAGAATGTTTATAAAAAACACACACAAAGAGAAGTAAAAGTTTATTACACACACACACACACACACCTCACTTTTACACCAGCATACTTACCATTCCTGGATCCAGCGCTGGTCTGGCTGCTTCACAGCCGGCTCCCCCCGCACTGACAGGCAGCGGGGAGAACCGGCTTTCTCCGTTGCCTCTAACAGCTTCTGTAGCGCTGTCCCAGTGCTACAGAGGCTGAGAGCGCATGCTGGGACTTGTGGTTCTCCAAGTCCCAGCATGCGGGGGAGGTCTGCTGGCACTTGTAGTTCTCCGGTATAAAGCAATGTAACGTATGATCGATTTAACCCTATCAGGCCGGCGTCCACTGGCCACGGACGCCGGTGACAGCCCCGGGCTTCAGCCCTGGACGGGTGAAGCCTGGGGGGGGGGACCCCTTTATTGGGGGGGTCCCCACTCCTCCAGGTACCCCGTCCAAGGCTGACCAGCCACGGTGCTCATGTTTTGGCCGGGGGACCTTGTATAAAAAGTGTCCCCCGGCTGTGGCATGACACCGCGGGCTGTTAGAGCCCGGTGCTGGTTTCAAAATATGGGGGACCCCCAGATTTTTTGTCCCCCGTATTTTTGGAACCAGGACCGGTCCAAGAGTCCGGGGCTGGTTTCAGAAATACGGGGGATTCCTATGCTTTTTGTCCCCCGTATTTTTGGAACCAGGTCCGGCTCAATGAGCCCGGGGATGGTTATGCTCAGGAGGGGGGACCCCAAGCCGTTTTTTTTTTTATAAAAACACTTTTACACATTTTTATTAACAGGACCATGCACAGATCTCAATGATCTGTGCATGGTTCTGTCAAATTCGCCTGTCAGAACCTGGTCTATTTTTTTTGCGATCTTTGGTAACATTTACCAAAAATCGCACCCTATTACATTTGCGAGTTGTATACTTTATAATGGGAAAACATCTGGATGCGATTTGAAATGTGACTAAAAATCGCCACTTTCAAAAGTGCGATTTCGCGGTAAAAAGTGCGATTTTTACCGCGATTTTCAACCTATTAAATGTGCGATTTTCGGAAAATGTGCGATTTCGGCCGTTTTTGACCAAAAATCGCACATGTCTAAAAAATCGCACCCTATTACATTTCGCCCCATGTGTCAGATGACCGGTACGGTAAAGGATGCTGCAAAATACCGTAATATCAGCAATATGATAACAGCATCAGGATTTATAAGAACCACTACACAAATGATAAATAAGCTGAAGGCATTGAAATGCTTATTCCACAATGTACTAGACCTGAACCGGAACCGAAGCGGTTCTGCAAGTAGCGAGTGGTTGTACTTCGACCAATGCATGGTGGTTTTCGGGCATTCTGCACTTGCTAATCCAGTAGCATTATCATCTAGCCTGGCAGCAGCCGAAAGTCAGCATGAAGCTGCACAGTCGTGTGCAGAACAAACATTAACCTCACCTGTGGAACTAGCCCAGTCCACAACATCCATACCCCTGTTTAATGAGGACATGCTGCGACCGCAGACCCCTGAAGTGATCCCTGAAACTCAGAATGAGGATGTGGAAGAAAATCAGGCAGGAAATCAGCAGAGACATGTGCTCTGTCTGCCATTATTGCAACACTGCTCAGACCACTCCCCATCCCCTCCATTTGTTCTCTCAAAACGTCATCAGTGTGGGCCTGTGGGGGCAGAAAAGTCCATTCTATATGACAGCCCATGTTTACTATGGGTTTAAATGGGTTGCTTAAATGGGTATATGTGAATGTGACAAAAACGGCATTTAAATGGCAAATTACTGTTTAAGAGCTGCAGTGGGAAAGGGTCTTTATAGCTCTTACCCATTTAAAGACCTGTTTACAAATACCTGATCTTTACCCGTTTAGGCAGTGGGAAAGCAGCATGAGTTATACTGCTACACAAAGCTGCTTACGGTTACACTGCTGCAAGAAGCTTCATACTGAGTTATACTGCTACAAGAAGCTGCATACTGAGTTACACTTCTGCAAGAAGCTTCATACTGAGTTATACTGCTACAAGAAGCTGCATACTGAGTTACACTGCTGCAAGAAATTGCATATTGAGTTACACTGCTGCAATAAGCTGCATACTGAGTTAAAAAACAAGAGTAGGGGCCCGTGCTTCCTACTGGAGCAAATGTTCTTATCCTTTAGTAATACTTTTAGATGTAGGATGTCCTTCTTTGTTCAATTGGGTGTTTTTGACCTCATGAAAAAAACAGAAAGAGATCTCATGGTGCAGACTAAGTGATATAAGTATACTAATGTGTTTATGATGGTAAGACGCCCGTACCGTATAGGGGCCTCTTCTAGGCCAAAAACCACACGTAGATCAGGGGTCACACACTTAATAGACCAATTTGCCAGTTCCTTCCACTTCCCTCAGAGATAAAAAGACACCCTGAGGAAGACTTGGAAAGTCGAAACGCGTTGGTGGATTGGAGGTACCTGGGATCCTTATCTGGACCTGATATTGGGACTACTTTGTGGACAGGAAGTGAGGAGGTCTACCCAGGTCTCAACATCTGACCACACACTAAGCTCCAAACAGCCTTTTTTATAAGGCCAGATACGGTACCAGGCTTTTTATTAAGAGTGACTTTTTGTTTATGTATGTGTATTGATTAAAATTTACTTTTTATGCTATGAGTTTTCCCCCTCTATATTTTAATCTCTGAGGGAAGTGGAAGGAACTGGCAAATTGGTCTATTAAGTGTGTGACCCCTGATCTACGTGTGGTTTTTGGCCTAGAAGAGCCCCCTATACGGTATGGGCATTTTACCATCATAAACACATTAGTATACTTATATCAATTAGTCTGCACCATGAGATCTCTTTTTGTTTTTTCCTGAGGTCAAAAACACCCAATTGAACAAAGAAGGAAATACTACATCTAAATGTATTACTAAAGGATAAGAACATTTGCTCCAATAGGAAGCGCGGGCCCCTACTCTTGTTTTTTACTGTGTTCTTTGTAGAAGGTGATACTACCAGGGACCCTGTCGCATCCAAGTGGAAGCGCAGAATCTTACCTTTCTTGTACTATTGCATACTGAGTTACACTGCTGCAAGAAGCTTCATACTGAGGTACACTGCTGCAATAAGCTGCATACTGAGTTACACTGCTACAAGAAGCTGCATACTGAGTTATACCCCTTTTACACCGCCGAAAAATCCGGGTCAGCGGCGGGTCAGACGGCTGCTGGGGGTACCTGTCAGCCTGAGGTCGGAGCCGGAGGGGATGATGTGCGCTGCTGCTGGTGAATCAGGCCCAATAGCATACAACTGTGGTCTGCGGGGGATGATGATCGGAGCCTGAAGTCGGAGCCGGAGGGGATGATCTGCGCCGCTGCTGCTGTACCTCCCCCCGCAGCCGCAAAGTTCCTGCGGCGAATGGACAGTCGGCATCGGGGGTCCCTCCTGTGCATGGGAACTAGTACTAGTTCCCATGCGCGGGAAGGACCCCCGCCACTGACTGTCCATTCGCCGCAGGAACTTCGCGGCTGTGGGGGGAGGTGGGGGGGACGCGTATTCTCAACTCCATGCCGATGTGGATAGTAGGGGTATGAAAAGGTTGGAGGACGCGCACCGCCGCCCCTCGCGGGCTCGCTGCGCTCGCCACGCTTCGGGTTGGCATCAATCGTGGGGTGCCGTTGAGGGTGTAAAATTGGGGGTCTGGGGAATACTTTACATTGAATCCAATGTAAAATAGGGTCCCAGGGACCCTATTCACATTTGATTCAATGTAAAAATCGGGTCGATCGCGTCGGTCGCATCGCATGCGATTTGGTCGCATGCGATGCGACAGACGCGATTTTTCCGACACGATCACCCCGATACAAATCGGTGTGGCCGTGCTAGGAAACAAGTACCGAATATATTTATTTATATAAATATAATATATATATATTTTTTTTATATATATTATATATATATATAAATAAATATAATTTATATATATATATGTGTGTGTGTTGCCTCCTGGCAACAAGCAATTTCACCCCCCTTGGCAACGAGCAAGCATTTTTTATGACATCCACAAGGAAAGGCAGTGCTGACCCAGGTTCAGTATAAATGGTGCAGACCCAGGTCCGACCCAGGTCGAAGTTCTGTGTAAATGGGGTATAAAGCAGGGTCAGACCCTGGAAACTCCAGCGTTCAAAGACCAGGGTCGGACCAGGGTTTTTGGTGTAGAAGGGGTATTACACTGCTGCAAGAAGCTTCATACTGAGTTACACTGCTGCAATAAGCTGCATACTGAGTTACACTGCTACAAGAAGCTTCATACAGAGTTACACTGCTACAAAAAGATGCATACTGAGTTATACTGCTACACAAAGCTGCATACTGAGTTATACTGCTACAAGAAGCTTCTTTTTGGGGGCACACTTTGAGAAATAGCATAGGTGTAAGAAATACTGTATGGTAATGAATAATTATTATTATTAATTTAAAACTTAACTTTTAATGCGGTTATATATAAAATAAAGTAATCTTAGACCTATATAAGTACAGACAAAACACACAACGCAATTGTTAAAAGGCAAGAGACTACACCCCTGAGTGTAGTCATTAAATTGTAGAAATGTAAGCAGAGAGTACTTAATTAAAGGTTAAATTGCAACAACATTCAATTTTGACTGCACCCAACAGTAAATCATACATCAATTTCTCCTCTTTCTATTTGTAATAACCATCAATTTGTATTTAAGGTAAGGTATGAGTATCTGCTGGTTTGAAAGTGTCCACAGATGAGGCAAGTTAATATGTTGCGCAGCAATGCTGTATCTATTTGGAGTTTTTAAGCAGATAAAGGTGCCCATACACGTTAAGGTGCCCATACACATACCAATTATCGAATGCGTTTTGTACTTTTAAAGTACAAAATGCATAGCATATTCAATAATCGCAGCGTGTTTATGGGCGGAAGCGATGCAACGCGACGCGCGTTCCCAGGAGCCCGATATTGTATGCTCCAAAAAGTATGTGCAGCACGTACTTTTTGGACTACATCGCATGTACTTTTGTACTGCATACGATGCAACGCGATTTCTGGCAAAGCAGGTCCCACCCCCTGTCTGTCACGTCTCCTGCGCGCACAGACGTGGTGTCACGAGGATCCAGCACGCTGAGCAGAGTGCAGGAGCTGTGGGTCCTGTGTGCCTCTAGGTAAGGCCGCGTGATTTAACTATTACTATTGCAGGTGCCCTCATCATTTTTGGACCACGCTAGCAGGGGGGGGGGGGGGGGGGGGGCTTTCGCTGATAATTTTTTTTGTGTGCAGGTGGGGACGCACACATTGCTGCGGTTGGGGCAGGCTTACCTACCCTCCCGCATTCAGCGGGAGGCTCCCAACTTTGTGGGGGCTGTGTGTAATGGGGAGTGGGTATGTGTATAGTGGCAGTGGGGGCTGTGTATAATGGACAGTGGGGGCTATGTGTAATGGGGAGTCGGGCTCTATAATGGCAGTGGGGGCTGTGTATAATGGACAGTGGGAGCTGTGTGTAATAGGGAGTGGTGATGTGTGTAACAAGGAGTGGGGGCTGTGTATAATAGGGAGTGGGGATGTGTATAATGGCAGTGGTGGCTGTATATAATGGGGCGTGGGGGCTCTGTATACCGGGAGTGGGGGCTGTGTATAATAAAGCCTTTCATACCCCTACTCTTTTTTCTGCCACTGCAGGACACACCCCTTAGTGGCCATAGGATATGCCAATAGTTAGACACACCCTCTGGGCGGAGCATGGCACGCCCTCTCAGTGGCGCGGCACATTCTACTAGCAGCTAAAATCTCCCTGAAACCATTTTTCAAAAGTAGGCAAGTATGGTTTGGGGGGGGGGGGGTTTATGACTGCGGGTGGGACACTTCATACATGGCCGCCAGGAAGGATGGTGTGGGCTGCTGTCCGGCTATGTAATTTTATGATGAGGGGGTGGGTGATTGCGCAGCAACACATGTGCATTGCATATTTAGGTGTGTTACAAAGGTATAGTGGCCAACATGTGCTGTGGTTATGTGTAATGCTCTTCATGTATTGGCAATATGTGCCCATCAAGCCTATTACACATGTAAAAGAAGCCCATTACGTTATGTATAACTAGGGTCTTGTGTGGGAGGCAGCAAGGTGTGTGCAATGTGTTTCATGGTCCTCTTGTGTTGTTGCATATGTGTAAAATGGTCATCATGTCTGGGGCATATGCTAATGAGTAGCAAGGTATGTGTAATGTAGTGTCACTGAGCATCATGGCAATGTCTAATGGGCATCATGGTGGTGTCATGAAGATATTGTGCATTAAGGTGTGTGGCATATGTGTAAATGGCATTTTGGAGTGGTTGGCATGTCTACTGTGCATTTTGGTGCTTGCAACATGTACAATGGCCACCATGGTGTGCTGTATAGTGTGTAATGTATGAGGGAGTGCCTCAGATGTGTAATGGTCTTCAAGGTGTCTGGCCTCTATATGTAATAGTGCATCAAACGGTGTGGCATATGTGTAATGGTGCGTCACACTATACGTCATATGTGTACTGGCCATTAAGATGTGTGTCATATGTATAATGGGCTGCATGGCTGTGGCATTTGTATAATTGCATCATGGTGTGGCATATGTGTTGGGCATAAAGGATGGGAACAAATGTTTAATGGCCCTAATGGGGAGCTGCATATGTCCAATGGGCTACATGGTGTGCAACATGTGTAGAATGGCATCAGGGTGTGGGGCATATGTGTAATGGCATCAAGGAGGTTGTCATATGTGTAAAATATCATCAAGGGGTTTGGAATATCTCTACTGTTCATCACAGTGTTGGCAATATGTCTAAATTGCATGCAGAGCCGGCCCTAGCCTAAATGATGCCCTAGGCAAGATTTTGGCTGGTGCCCCCTAGCACCGCCACTAGTTCATCCTCTGACCCTGCTCCCCTTTCCCAGCACCATCAACCCTCATCATAGCAGTCATCATTTTGGTGCCCCTACCCGCAATATTTTAAATAGAAACAGCGCACACATTTGGTGCGCAGCCCAAACAGGGGTGTGTTCTTCCTGGGAAGGGGCATGGCCACACAATAGTACCCCCAATTCAAATTATGCCACACAGTAGTGCAACTTTATTCACTTTATATCATGCAATG
Source organism: Crinia signifera (assembly GCF_055691185.1). Taxonomy (NCBI): domain Eukaryota; kingdom Metazoa; phylum Chordata; class Amphibia; order Anura; family Myobatrachidae; genus Crinia; species Crinia signifera. The sequence goes on from NC_139227.1 coordinate 80,120,863, forward strand.
TTGTCCCTTATTCACGTTACATCACACAGTAGTACCACTTTACCTTATGTACATTACTCCTCACATTATTCACATTATACCCTTAGAAAAAAATCCTGAGAAAATATTGTATTTTAAGCACCTCCATGGCCACACTGAAACCCAGCACAAAGCAGTGTGTGCTGGGTAGAGGAGAAGAGCTGCAGCTTAAGGGGAGGGGGCCCGGGGCCCCCACTGGGCCCTTCCATCAGACTTTGGCCTGGGTAATTTGTACCCCCTACCCCTTTCTCTCGCCACCCCTGATAATACCACACAGTAATGCCCCTTACACATGACACACATTATTAATGTCCTTATAACCATAATGCCCCTTACACATTATGCCAACCTCTAATAATGCCCTTCATACACATAATGACACATATAATGCCCATTACACATTTTGCACATTATTAATGCCCTTATACACATGACACAAATAATGCCTGTTACACATGTCGCACATTAATGCATTTATACATGACACCCATAATGCCCCTTACACATATGCCGAACACTATTGCACAACCAACCCACCCGCAGACAGCACTCGCACAGCCGCTAACACTGTGACCTTTGCCTCTGCTTGGATACAGATGTTTCCTCATACATCTTGACTCAATAGGCCATGCAGCTCCTGGCCAGTTCTGATAACAGTGGGTGCCTTTTTTGCTGAAAATTCATCGTATTTGCATCCAGAGGCGTAACTAGAAGATTGAGGGCCCCATAGCAAAATCTTGAAAGGGCCCCCCGCCCCCCCAACATGAGAAAACACATTGGCCTACACTTGAATATAAAAACTATACTCAGCACTGCAGACTCAACCCACACTGTGGTGCACAGCAAGTTTTACTAGCTGAAATAGATAAGGAGGTGTGGGGCGGTACGGAGGGAGTAAAGATACACAGGGCAGTAGGGGGAGATGTAGGGAGGGGATAGTAAAGAATGATAGATGTAGGGCTGTAGGGAGGGGATGGGGAGATGCAGGAAGGGGATGGAGAGACGCAGGGCAGCAATGAGGGGATGGAGAGACGCAGGGAGGGGATGGAGAGACCCAGGGCGTCAGGGAGGGGATGGAGAGACCCAGGGCGTCAGGGAGGGGATGGAGAGACGCAGGGCTGCAAGGAGGGGATGGAGAGACGCAGGGCTGCAAGGAGGGGATAGCAAGATGCAGGGTGGCAGGGAGGAGATCACGATACACAGGGAGGGGATAGTAAGATGCAGGGCAGCAGGGAGGGGATAGTGAGACGCTGGGAGGCAGGGAGGGGATAGTGAGATGTAGGGCAGCAGGGAGGGGATAGTGAGAAGCAGGGCGGCAGGGAGGGGATAGTGAGATGCTGGGAGGCAGGGAGGGGATAGTGAGATGTAGGGCAGCAGGGAGGGGATAGTGAGACGCTGGGAGGCAGGGAGGGGATAGTGAGATGTAGGGCAGCAGGGAGGGGATAGTGAGAAGCAGGGCGGCAGGGAGGGGATAGAGAGATGCTGGGCGGCAGGGATAGTGAGATGCTGGGTGGCAGGGAGGGGATAGTGAGAAGCAGGGCAGCAGGGAGAGGATAGCAAGATGCAGAGCAGCAGGGAGGTGACAGTGAGATGCAGGGAGGGGATAGTGAGATGCAGGGCGGCATGGAGGGGATAGTGAGACGCAGGGCGATAGGGAGGAGATAGGGAGATGCAGGGTGGCAGTGGGGGGATGGAGAGGCACAGGACAGGAGGCAGGGGATGAAGATACACAGGGAGGCAGGGAGGGGATGGAGAGACGCAGGGAAGGAGGCAGGGGATGAAGAGACGCAGGGCAGCAGGGAGGGGATGAAGAGACGCAGGGCAGGAGGCAGGGGATGGAGAGACGCAGGGAGGCAGGAGGCAGGGGATGGAGAGATGCAGGATGGCAGGGAGGGGATAGTGAGACGCAGGGAGGGGATGGGGAGACACTGGGTGGTAGGGGGAGATGGGGAGACGCAGAGTGGCAGGGAGGGGATGGAGAGACGAAGGGCAGGAGGCAGGGGATGGAGAGACGCAGGGCGGCCAGGGCAGCCGAGAGGAATCCCGGGCCCCGGTAAAATTTTGGGGGTGTGGCCTAAGTGTGTGTGGTGTGGGCACCTCCCACACTTAGGCCACGCCCCCAAAATGTTGAGGAGGGTGAAAGAAAACTCTAAAAACTGTAATCTCAGCAGCAGCACACACCTACAGCATGTGCTGTGCTGACAGCAGGCTCAGCATGACCTCTCACGCTGTCAGTGAGACACTCATGCTAAGCCTGCTGTCAGAACAGCACATGCTGTAGAAGTGTGTGCTACTGTTGCTACCCGGGAGGGACAGAGGGGGAAGGGAGGGGTCGGACCAGGGCCCCTGCAGGGCCCCTCCAGCAAGCCTGGGCCCGGGTAATTAGTACCTGCTCCCCCCCTCTCTCGGCTCCACTGAGGGCGGCAGTGAGGGGATGGTGAGACGCAGGGCGGCAGGGAGGGAAATCAGGGAATGATGAGACACAGGGTGGTATGGAGAGGGGAGAGAGACACCATGTGGTATAATGGCAATAGATGCAGGGTGAAAGAGAGGGGGGTAGAGAGATACAATCATCTGAGCTCCCTGTACAGCCTGCAGTATTGTGCCGTGCCTGGTAAAAAAAAAAACACTATCATGAGGAAGCCCTGGGAGGAGGAAGAAGAATGAAAAACCAGGGGGAAAGGGAGATCAGCCTGCACCTTGCACTGCACAGCACTCTCACCTTCTGTATAGCAGTAATCACTCTCCGTCTACTTGTGTCTGCCCCTTGTCCAACAACCATGAGCAGAGCCACAGCCATGTGATTGTGAAGGATCTAGCTGGCTGGAGGGAAGTGCTTTGCTAGGGCAGGGGCGGGGCTTCTGTGGACGGGTCACGGGTTATTGCTGACTCTTCCTGGTGTGCAGGAGCTTCTGTGCTGCACAACATAGTATGACAGGGGGACTGCAGGCAGAAATTATCCTAATTTCTTACAGATTCACAGAACCATCTCGCAGTAAGTAAAATACAGGGCTCACATCCCGGCTGATACAAGCCAGCCGTGAGCCCATCATGTTACTTACTGGGAGATGAAGGAGGGGGGATGAAGGATAGAGGACGGAGCCAAAGCCACTTCATGTGCAGACTGCAGACTCCGGAGTCCGTAAACTAGCAGGGGTTCCGACAGTGCAGCTGTTGGACGCATATTGATTATGCTTGTATAGTTTGTCATACGCGCACCGCTGCAGCGCAACTGCTGCTACAGTAGCTTCCGGACACTGGAGTCTGCACACATTGCATGGGCTTCGGCTCCGCCTCCTACCTCCGTGCAATAAGTAGCATGCCAGATGATGATCCCAACTATAGAGGGTGCAGTGGGTTCCCTTGGGGCCCCCCCAAGCCGCCGGCCCCATAGCAACTGCATCCCCTGCACCCTCTATAGTTACGCCACTGTTTGCATCGTTATGACCAGCACACACAAGGAGCTTCCAATGATTGGAGTGATGTGCGGCATGCCTATATTCTGTGTGCGACTGTGGCTGTACCTGCATACGGAATGCTATGTTACAGTGGTTTCCATGAATACACTCTTTCAAATGCAGATACAGCCTCACTCACACACAGAATATAGGCCTTATGCATATCATTTTAATCAGCAGAAGCTGCTGATGCCCCATAGGCATTCCAAATGCCCTAGGCAATTGCCTAGTCTGCCTATGCCTAAGGCCGGCTCTGATTGCATGAGGGAGTGTGCCAAATGTATAATGGCTATGAAAGTGTGTGTCATGTTTACAGTGGGACACACGCTGTGCCGCATATGTTTAATGGGCCATGCTTTGTGGCATATTGGAAGTTGGCCTCAAGATGTGTGTCTTATGTATGATGGGCCGTATGTTGTGCGGCATTTGTGTAATGGAGCTTTGCGCTGTGCAGCATATGAGTAATTGACTGAGATATATTTGTAATGGTGTGCAACGGGGAATTTTCCATTCTTGGGCCGCATACTTTGGTTTCATGTGTTTTATGATGTTGTTTTTTAGACATTTTGCTGGGTCGGTTGTAATGTTTTGAATTTGTCAAATTCTTCCTAGATTGCCTGACCAGTGGCCGGTTGTGTTGCTCAATCAACACATTGTATGTTGTATCCCTAATGGAGTGAGGTGTGTGTGTAATGGTGCTTTGTGTAGTTGTGGGGCATTTAGATAATGGCCATCATGGAGCAATGCATACGTACTGCATATCTAATCTTCATGGAGTGGGGCTTATGTGAAATGGGCATTCTGAGTGTGACATATATATGTATTGTGAGGCATGGTGTGTGCATTATGTGTTATGGCCATCAGGTGTGGGGCATGTTTGAAATGAGGGAGTACAATGTGGGGCATACCCGTTATTGGATCCATGTGGAATGTGCCTCATGTGTGCGTCCTTTGTAAAATGGGCAGTAACTTGTGTTGTATATGTATTATGGCGTCATGTAATGCGGCATATGTCTAATGTCACTAGGGTTTACAGCATATCTGTCCCGGCCTTTCAGATTTGTGCAATATGTATAATGAGTCTTTTGAAGAGGGCGAGGGCTGATTATGCACAGAAGCAGGGCCGGCGCCACCACTAGGCAGCTCTAGACATTTGCCTAGGGCGCCGGCACCTGGAGGGCGGCAGTTCGCCCCTCACCCCCAGCGAACTGTGTAAAAAAATTGTTGCCCCGGCGTCCCTGCAGTGCTGGGGCGGTCAGGGGTGTCCGTGCCGTAGGGGTACCTGTGGCGCCGTCATGTGTATAAAGCTGGCTGCGGCCGGCGGGGTCCCTGTAGTGAATAGCAAATAACTAGCGCTATGCACGCGGCGGCGCCGGAAGCGCTAGTTATTTGCTATTCACTACAGGGACCCATGACGGCGCCGCAGGTACCCCTATGGCACGGACACCCCTGACCGCCCCAGCACTGCAGGGACGCCGGGGCAGCAATTTTTTATACAAGTACCACCCCCCCCCGCCCTCCCCCCGGCACCGGGGTGCCCCCACCCCGACTCGCCTGGGGCGCTCCGGTGCCTTGCACCGGCCCTGCACAGAAGGAGTAGATGTGCAGGTCTGAAAAACATGTGACAGGGTTGTTGACGTACTACAATTGGGGTGATGTTTAGGTATTCAGGTTGGTAGCCTGCATTGTCTAGTTTTAGCATACTTTATGGGTGGATTTGGTTTCGTTTACTAAAATAAGGTTATAGCTATTTTTAATGAATGTATTTGGTTGTACTGTAATTGTAATTTGTTCCCATTTTTCTAGCTTAGGAATTCTGTGTCGCTGACACCATCAGGACCACCCCTCTTCACCTTTTTTGTTGACTTCACGACTTTAAAACAAAGGTATTTATAGAGAATTAAAATGTGTGCAATATCTTTAATGGGCATCCGGGGATGCAGTCAAAATCCCAATGGTCAAAATCCCGACAGGGTCAAAATCCCGAATGGGTCATAATACCGACAAGGACAAAATCCCGACAAGGTCAAAATCCCGACATTTAAAATACCGACAACGACAAAATCCCGACATTTAAAATCCCGACAAGGTCAAAATACGACATATAGAAAGTACAGGTCATGTTGACTGTTTCACCTGTACTTTCTATATGTCGTATTTTCACCCTGTCGGGATTTTAAATGTCAGGATTTTGTCCTTGTCGGTTTTTTAATTGTCGGGATTTTGACCTTGTCGGGATTTTGTCCTTGTCGGTATTATGACCCATTCGGGATTTTGACCCTGTCAGGATTTTGACCGTCGGGATTTCATACCGAATCCGGCATCAGGATGTGGGGTATATCTACATGTGCAAACATGTGTTGAGCATATTTTATTTTTAGCATGATGGTGTTGGGCTTCTTTGCAATTGGCTACATGTTGTGAGGCATATGTGTAATGGGCATTTCGGTGTGGGCCATGTGTATAGTGTGCTTCAAGGAATGGGTCATATGCGTATTGGGCATAAGTACAATGTTGAAGTCATGCAGACAATTGCTGTCTAACCGTGCAAAGGCTGCAACATGGTCTTTGGTTCTTACCTTTCTTAAAAACGATACATTTGTCACGTTTGTCTGCTAGGATTGGTCCTTCCGTCGTTGGTTATTACTGACACCTCTGGCAAATTCCCTTCCTTAAATATGGCTTATAAACATACCCAATGTCCCCTATGGGAGCCATGCCCCTTTTAAACGGAAATGGAAAGTAATGGTAGAGCTGCCTTTTTTAACTTCCTTTCCTTGTAGTCCAACGATACCACTGGACGTAGTCTATTAACTTTGATCCAGATGTAACCCTGTGGCTGTGTACACACGGGGGCAATTTTGTCTAATATCGGGGGAAATATGGTTTCAGAGCAACCATATTGCCCATGTTAGGAGTGTGCACCGGCGCTATATCGCCGGGTGTGCACTCCGGTTTTTCATCCCATGGTGATCGCTGGTCACAGGAACCTGCTCGTGCACCCAGCTCATTTCAACTGCCGGGCTCCACCAGCAGTATCTTTTCCAACAGTTCCCATCTCTTGTTATTCATGCAAATGGCTCAGCGATATATCCCCCTATGTGTGCCAGACGTAAGTGTTATATACTATGCTGTGACTTCAACGACCATAGTCTTGACCATGTACTGTGTTGTGGACATGTGAGTATATGGGCATGTGTTCTGTCCTCTTATTTCTTCTCTTTTTCATGCTTATGCCTTGATTTCGAAATCCAGCGGCATGAGCCTGGAGGCGGGTTTGCAGGGTAGAGGTCTCTTGCATTTGCTGAAACTTAAGTGTTCTGATAATTGGTGGCTTGGACCTCCAGGATCCGGCTACAACCCTACTTCATGGGTTATAGGCAGATCCAGGGGTCCGAGAGTCAAATGATGTGAAGCTATTTGATTATTTCCCAGGATGCCTTTGCCCCTCTCCCCTTTAACCCTGCCTAAAGGCTGATCTCCATAGTTTTGCAAAACATTCGTAAGCAGGAAGTGGACAACGAAGACAACTATTTGAATTTGTAAATATCTTAAAAATGAGGAGGGTGTTTTAACAAGTTGAATTTCTTCAATGTCTTCATACAGGAATGGGTGCTCCATTGGGCCATAAATTCTGTACACGATTCATAGAAATTTATGAGGCTAACGACTGTCTCCGGAGGACAAGCAACAAAGATTATCATAACAAGGAAAAAAGGAATCGGGCATACCAGAAATTGATAGAATACTACAAGGTACGAAACAGTGACGCAAACTTGAAATTTGTATGGAAGAAGATAGCAAACATGCGGACCGTGGTAGTGACGGAGTATCAGCAGGTACAAGAATCACAACGTTTGGGAGCCGGTACGGATGACATCTACAAGCCTAAATTATGGTATTACGACATCATGAAATTTATTATTGAGCAACCACTGAGGAGAAGTGCTGAGGATACGCCGATGGATGACTCCTCTCCTGAAGTTGTTCCACTTGAGGATCAGGAGAGTGAGGACTTAGATATTTTTTTTAATGATTTCTTTTTCCAAAAATTTGAAAGAACAAGTTTGAAATTTTTTTTTAATGTCTTCTTTTTCCTTAGGACGTTATCCCTGAGCAGGATGTAATGCCTCAGGTTGAGACAGAGACAGAGGACCCTGTGGTGGAATCACCTTCAGTGGCTCCACCAAGAAAACAACGGAGGAAGCAAACCTCCCAGGGGTCCTGCTGTGCTGCATCCTTCGCGGTACCTTTTTTTAAGCATGCGGAGGATCTCCTACAAAGGCCCCGGATGATTTTCAAAATTTAGCAAACAATATAGCCAGTGAGTGCAAGAAGATGGATCCGGAGCAGTGCCGCATCTTCAAGCGCATTGTTCATTGCGAATTGGCACGCGCATCAGATAAAAGTTTAACTGATGAGTCTAACATTACACCATTAGCAATGCATCACCGGCAAATGCCCACACAGCCCCCCTACCCATATCACCATCCCATACACAGTGATCCGGGTATTCCTCCGCATCCCCAGACTTCATATTACGCGCCCGGGCATCCGCCACCACTCAACCCAGCACATTGTCTGGTGGTGTTTACTCAGGTTTGATGAGTTTACAATCCCCCCACCAGATGAGGATGTGTATTTCAAAAGAATTTGATTGTTTTGGCTTTCATATTAGTCTTTGTTAATTGATTATGCTTAAAAAAAGGTATCTGCACTTTTCAATGGTGTCTGCTCAATAATACATTTCATGTTGTAATACCGTAATTTTTGGCAACGTAGATTTCATCCGTACTGATCTTGTGAACATTGTGGTTTTTGTATTAGATGATTTCCTTTACTATCTACTGTTTAGCATGTTTGCTTTTTCTTCTGTACACATGGATAGTCTAAAGCATTGTTTCGTGCCTTACGTGTGACTATTTGGTCATGTGTGCCTGATTCCTTTTTTTCTTGTTATGATACTCAATCCTCAGAGGCAGTCGTTTGCCTCAGTTTGTATAATGAATCGTGTCCAGAATTTCATCGCTTTTAATAACAGTAAAGTTTTATAAAGTAAAAGACTTTGTTGAGTTTTTTTTTTTTACTGAATATATTTCAAAGGTATTTGGAAAAACTAATGTAGACTGACAAGTATTCAACTGATACATTATTAACGGTGGGCACACAATTGACAATTTGTTTGTAAACTTTACAGAACCGTTGGTTCGTGTCTTTATTTAGTTACACATTGGCAGGTGTAAATTGTCCAATAATGTCCAATGTGTCTTCCTATATGCATCTGATCTTAGTGTGTCACTCAGACCATCCGACTTGGGTCAACACCCACAGGCAGTGGTCTGGCCAGCATGTGTACAGTAGGGGTTTTTGGGATCTACTTCAGGTCTGGTATTCCAACTCCAGGCCACTATTTATGTGGTGTGCTGGATGGACAATAGGCACAGCGGCAGCGTATATGTTTGTAGAAACCAAACACTAACCTGCCGTTCATTGCCTGAGGGAGATTTAGCTCCATGGAAATTAGGTCAGAAAAAAACAAATACCATTTATATCATGTAAATAATGGCACATCAAATTTCAAATGCAAATGACGATGACTTGAGAACTGTGATGGGAGCGCAGAGGTAAATAGGGGCGACCTGTGCTTCTGACAACTCTTTAAAAAATGTGTTCACCGTTAATATTTTTTATCGTTAAATAGTAAACAGATATTTAAATGAAAACTCTGAAGATTTTTGGTGTTACAATAAGAGGATGATTTTAACTTAACAGAATGCTGAAAAATACATTACATAATTCCGACACTTATTGCCGTGAATGGCAAAACAATGCAACAGTCTTTACACAAGTTTTTTTGTACTAAAATCAATTTAACGTGCAATGGAAACTGTATTTACTGAACAATTTCAAGAGAAATCAAGAGAAAAAATAAAAATTTCAAGAAATGCATTGGTCCTGCCGTGGAACAGATCCATTCCCATTGAAAAACCTCTTATACTGCTCTCGAACATTTCAGGCTGATGAGGTGGAACCATGCGCAGAAGTGTTGACAATTAAGTTGTCCAGGGGGCAATTTTCAATGGATTAAGCAGTCGGATCAGAGACATAGGGTGTTGATGATCTTATTGTAGATGTTGTGGTTTGTCTTAAGAAATTGTAGAGGGCACAGGCTGCAAGAACTACTTTGTCTATTTTCTGTGGTGACAAATCTATAGTGGTGTGGAACACCCTAAATCGACTGCACAGTATACCAAAGGTATTTTCAATTGCCCTGCGTGCCTGTGACAGTCTGTAATTGAAAATTATTTTTTCCTGGTCGAGAGATCTTTGTGGAAATGGCTTTAGGAGGTGCTCCTCAAGGGCAAAGGCCTCGTCGGCTACAAAAACAACATTAAGACCAAATTTACAGTCATTAACCCTTGGCAAATGGAGTGCATTTTCCTTGATCCTATCATAAAATTTGGTAGACTTAAATGTGCCGCCATCAGAAGAACGGCCGTTAGTACCCACTGATACATAATTGGAATTGGCAATGGCCATCATTTCTGTACTGAAATATCCTTTATAATTATAAAACATGGAACCACTGTTGGCTGGTGGCTTAATTCTGACATGTTTGCCATCGATGGCTCCTCCACAATTTGGAAATTGCCATCGCTCATCGAAACCCTGGGCCAATTGGATCCATTGTTCTGTATTTTTAGGAAACTAGAAGAAAAAAGGTTGAAAGGTATATTATTAGACTCTATTGTTAAAATATTTTGTGGAAATAATAAAGTATGAATATATATATATACATGTGTGAAAGGCAGACGGAGAAAGAGAGACAAATTGCAAGCACTTGCAAGAGTATTTGCATACAAGGTTTAACACTGAGCCATTACAAATCACTTGTAAACAATTTCAAAAATATATTTGTTCTGAAATTGACATCATTGGCACCATATACTGGTCACTCAAGGCCAATCAGTTGCCTGTAGTCACGGCGGGCACTGATTGCCTGCAAGGGTTCACACTCTTTCCCCAGTTTATTTAGCCACCTGCATTGGCGTAGCTCATTTTAGGCAGAGCCAGCTACGGCTTGAGGGAGCAAGGACCAGCAAGGTCTGTGTGGGTGTCTGCCTGCAATTTAAGGGACATATGAAACGTGTACCATGGCAGCAATTCGTCTAGTGTGCTGGGTTATTGCTAATGGTTTGAGGTAGACTGCAGGAAGCATGCTGGCTGTGTGATATTATAGCGGCTCGCAGTGAGTTGCTCATTTCTGTGCATCTTCGCCCAAAATCATCCAGGACACAGCTGCCATGCTATGGAAACCATTTACCACCTCTGTCTGTCCCGCAGCAGCCGCAAGAAGATTCTAGAACTCCCTCCCCCAATGCCTCTCCCACAGCAGTTGTCACCCTATCCAGGCCGCAAGTAGGGGGGATGGTTCGGTACAGCACTTCAGGGTTTCTCTCTGCCTCCCAACAAGCAGATCAAAGTTCAGAGGAAAAAACACCAACACACTGTCCTGCCCGGCTCGAGCTCAACCTGGAAATCCTTCGCTTTCTGCCTGTCGAATCTACTGCTCTTGGCTACATCGGCAGCCTGTGTATTGTTTACACTCTTGCGCAGACAGATGTTTCCAACACATACCCTCAACTGCTGAACTTTATTTGGCCCAAGGTAGGTTGTGGAATGAGTAGAACGGTGTAGCATGGATGGGCAGGCAGTGCGCTGTTGTGTTTTCAGGTAGGTAGTGTGAAAGGGCATGAAGTGTATTGTAGAAGTTAATAATGCAGTGTAGAGGGATGAAGTATAATGTGTATTATGGGTCGTCAAACTATGGCCCTCCCGATGTTGTGAAACTACATGTTCTAACATGCATTGCGACAGTTTTCCCTATCAGAGCATAACAAAACTATAAGGGCATGCTGGAACATGCGGTTCCACAACATCTGGATGGCCACAGTTTGATGGCCCATGGTGTAGAGGGATGTTCTTTAGGGCTACGTGTATGGGCATGTAGTGAAGAGTGGAATATTAGTGGTTGTAGTACAGCGTAGGAGCCTGCAGTATACTGTACATGAAAGTAGTGGATCTTATAGGGCTGTGTAGTTTACAGTAATATAGTACCAGGTGTAGGGGTATGTAAGGCAGTGAAGTAGGGGGAAATTTACCAATATGGATTCGTAAAAAATAGGTGTATTCGTAGGCAGAAATAAACCTATTTTTTACACATTTGTATTTTCGGGATTTACAATCCCGAAAATACAACAATTCGTATTCCTAAAGATGGCACATTCGTATTTGTATTTACAAATACGAATGTCTACACCAGTGGTGGCCAGAAGGTCGATCGCGATCTACCAGTCGATCTCGGGCCTTCCGCCGGTAGATCACGATCGGTATTGTGCCCAGTCCCCGTTAAAATAGTCTGCTGCTGCCCGTGTGCTGGCTGAGGCCTCTCAGGGCTTCAGCGTTCCCAGTGGTGCACTGCGCGGGTGCACGGATGACGTCACCGCGCACCGGCGCATCGGCTCAGTGTAGGACTGGGAACGCTGAAGAAGGCGGGAGCTGCAGAGTGTGCAGACTGCAGAGCGGGCAGTGCGGGCAGTGTGGGCAGTGTGTCTCGAGTGTCTCCAGCGTCCAGCAAGGTACTGTAGTAAGCGCCTGTGCAATCAGCTTCTGATAATTAAGCCCGGACCTGTGCTGTAGGGGAGGGGAGGGGAGGGGGGTGCGTTATGGAGAGGCGAACATCGTGTGTCACCACTTGCAGGGGCTGCTTGATATGTGATTGCTTTGAAAACAGTTCTCAGTTATTTATTCACATTGTCTAACACCCTTATGTTTGTGCCACAAACATAAGGGTGTTAGAAAATGTGAATAAACAACTGAAATGCAAACCCAGCAAATTGGATGTTGTTTCATGTTAATGAGGGGGGGGGGGGGTTTCTAAAATCTGGGGACCCCAATCAAGGCAAGCATTTTCTGTAAGGTGCCTTATTCATTTATGGTGGTTGTTACATGGAGGGAGGTGGCCCCCATGTGTCCCCTATTAGCCAGGGGTGCCCAATGTGTGCTGTATAATTCCTTTGGTACCCCCTTGTGTCACATATCAGCCAGGGGTGCCCAATGTGTGCTGTATAATTCCATTTGTACCCCCTTGTGTCACATATCAGCCAGGGGTGCCCAAATGTGTGCGGTATAATTCCATTTGTACCCCCTTGTGTCCCCTATCAGCCAGGGGTGCCCAATGTGTGCTGTATAATTCCATTTGTACCCCCTTGTGTCCCCTATCAGCCAGGGGTGCCCAATGTGTGCTGTATAATTCCATTTGTACCCCCTTGTGTCCTCGATCAGCCAGGGGTGCCCAATGTGTGCGGTATAATTCCATTGGTACTCTCATGTCTCCCATATCAGCCAGGGGTGCCGAAATGTGTGCTGTAAAATTCCAAGGGTGCCCAAATGTGTGCGGTATAATTCCATTGGTAGCCCAAATGTGTGCTGTATAATTCCAAGGGTGCCCAAATGTGTGCTGTATAATTCCATTGGTACCCTCATGTCTCCCATATCAGCCAGGGGTGCCCAAATGTGTGCGGTATAATTCCAAGGGTGCCCAAATGTGTGCTGTACCAAGGGTGCCCAAATGTGTGCTGTACCAAGGGTGCCCAAATGTGTGCGGTATAATTCCATTGGTACCCTCATGTCTCCCATATCAGCCAGGGGTGCCCAAATGTGTGCTGTATAATTCCATTGGTACCCTCATGTCTCCCATATCAGCCAGGGGTGCCCAAATGTGTGCGGTATAATTCCAAGGGTGCCCAAATGTGTGCTGTACCAAGGGTGCCCAAATGTGTGCGGTATAATTCCAAGGGTGCCCAAATAGGGTGCCCAAATGTGTGCTGTACCAAGGGTGCCCAAATGTGTGCTGTACCAAGGGTGCCCAAATGTGTGCGGTATAATTCCATTGGTACCCTCATGTCTCCCATATCAGCCAGGGGTGCCCAAATGTGTGCTGTATAATTCCATTGGTACCCTCATGTCTCCCATATCAGCCAGGGGTGCCCAAATGTGTGCGGTATAATTCCAAGGGTGCCCAAATGTGTGCTGTACCAAGGGTGCCCAAATGTGTGCGGTATAATTCCAAGGGTGCCCAAATGTGTGCTGTACCAAGGGTGCCCAAATGTGTGCTGTACCAAGGGTGCCCAAATGTGTGCGGTATAATTCCATTGGTACCCTCATGTCTCCCATATCAGCCAGGGGTGCCCAAATGTGTGCTGTATAATTCCATTGGTACCCTCATGTCTCCCATATTAGCCAGGGGTGCCCAAATGTGTGCGGTATAATTCCAAGGGTGCCCAAATGTGTGCTGTACCAAGGGTGCCCAAATGTGTGCTGTACCAAGGGTGCCCAAATGTGTGCGGTATAATTCCATTGGTACTCTCATGTCTCCCATATCAGCCAGGGGTGCCGAAATGTGTGCTGTAAAACTCCAAGGGTGCCCAAATGTGTGCTGTACCAAGGGTGCCCAAATGTGTGCGGTATAATTCCATTGGTACCCCCATGTGTCCCCTATCAGTCCAGGGTTGCCCAAATGTGTGCTGTATAATTCCAAGGGTGCCCAAATGTGTGCGGTATAATTCCATTGGTACCCCCATGTGTCCCCTATCAGTCCAGGGTTGCCCAAATGTATGCGGTATAATTCCATTGGTACCCCAAATGTGTGCAGTATAATTTCAGGGGTGCCCAAATGTGTTGTCACTTAGGTCACAGAGTCTTTGAGGTGCAGGGAAGAGCAAGGCAAGCCATTGTCTACAAGTCTGAGCGGTCACAGTGCAGGAGCATTTTATCACCTCCACGAGAGTCTTCAAGGAAGAACAGGCAAACTATTGGTAAGTATATCCACTGAGTGTGCTGCTATGGTGGCTAATATGAAGTGGGGACTGATATTTATCATGATGTTTTTGTTTCCTAGGAGCCCGCTATCACCATGAGTACTGCACAAAATGCCAAGAAGCCAAAAACATACTATTTCCACTCTGAATGGGAGAATGACTTTTTTTCACAATGTCAAACTCAAAATGTGTATGTCTGATCTGCCATTCTAAAGTTGCAATTGCAAAAAGAGGGAATCTGGAACGGCATTTTAACACCATGCACAATAAGTTTGACACCGATTATCCTCCTAAAAGTGAATTGCGGAAGAAGAAAGTTCACCAGCTAAAACTGCACCTTAGCACTCTGCAGTCAGTTTTTACAAGACCAAGTGCTAAATCAAAGGCAGCTACTATTGCATCATTGCGTGTCAGCCACATACTTGCAAAGAAAAAAAAGAATTTTCAAGATGGAGAAATAGTGAAAGAGGCTTTTTTAGAGGCAGCAGATGTATTATTCCAAGATTTTAAAAACAAATCGGAGATTATGTCTTCTATTCAGGATATCCAGCTTTCCAGAAATTCTGTGATGCGACGCTGTGAAGTTATGGCTGACAATTTAGTGGAGCAGCTGCAAAAAGACCAAAAAGAGTGTGTCTTCTTTTCTCTGCAATTTGACGAGTCAACAGACCTGACAGACACATCACAACTTTGCATATTCTCTAGAATGGTTTTTGAAGATATGTCTGCTAAAGAGGAGATGCTAAAAATCCTGCCACTAAAGGGAAAAACTAGAGGGGAAGTCATTTTCCAGGCCTTCAAGGAATACATAAAGGACACACAACTACCAATATACAAACTTGTTTCCATAACCACTGATGGAGCACCGTCTATGACCGGAAGGACCAATGGGTTCATTGCCCTGTGCAAACATGATGAAACATTTCCTGACTTCCTGAATTATCATTGCATAATTCATCAGCAAGCTTTGTGTGGTAAAATGCTAAATATGGCTGATGTCATGGATATAGCACTCAAAATTGTGAATTCAATTAGAGCACGAAGTCTTCAGAGGCGTCTCTTCCGATCACAACTTGAAGATAATGAAGCACCACATAATGATCTTTTATTGCACACTGATGTCCGATGGCTAAGTAGAGGTGCATTTCTGCAAAGATTTAGAGAACTACTACCCGATCAAATCAAAGATTTTTTAGAGTCCAGAGATGTGGAATACAGGCAGTTGGATGACGAACAGTGGCTGCTAGATTTAGCTTTTTTAACAGACATCACAGCCCTGTTAAATGAACTGAATATACAGCTTCAAGGTAAAGACAAAAATGTTGTTGAAATGATTGGGTCTATTAACTTCTTTAAGCAGAAACTGAAAATGCTGTGTGTGCGGCTCCAGCAGTACAACCTGCGTGACTTTAAAAATCTTCTCTCTGAGCTAGATGCTCAAAAAAAAGAACATTCGTAACTTGTCATTTCCAGATATATGGAACAGATTGAAAACCTCCAATCAGACTTTGAAAGACGTTTCAAGGACTTCAGATTTCTTGAACCGCTAGCAACATTTTTGTCTTTTCCCTTTGGTACAGACAAGGATATTGATGATATTGCATCCCAAATGTCCTCTCTTTTTCATATGGACACCTCTTCAGTTGCAGATGAAATAATGACTTTGCAAAATGATATTTTTATCAAAGCCCGGTCTTCTGAAGGAAATTTTTGGAAGCTTCTTGCTGAAGAAAAATACCCAAACCTAAGAAAAAGTGCCATGTACATAACAGCACTTTTTGGCTCCTCATATCTTTGTGAGTCTGCATTCTCGCATATGAAAATAATCAAATCCAAATACAGATCAAGTCTAACTGATGACCACCTTGCGCCTGCTTACGATTAGGAACGAGTACCTACTGCCCTGAGTATTCAAAGCTTGCTGATGCCATGCAGTGCAAGTCATCTCATACCTAAATTTGATTTCACCTCTGATGAAAACTGCGCAGTTGAAACAGCTGTCAGGTGTACAGCTGTCTGTTTGTGCAATTATGTTTGTACAATAAACTCTTATTTTCTTCATCTACCATTCGAGTGTCCGTTCCTATCCTTCTGCAAACAAGGGGGGTAAGGGCTTTCTTTATTCTACTTTGTATGTTCCTGGCACCGGATACACCATCTTAATACAGAGTGCCATCCTGTGAACCAAACGATAATACCTAAATTTGCTAGATTTCCCAACATATTGACGCCGGTAGATCACCGGTAAGTAAGAGTTCAAAAAGTAGATCCCAGGCTACAAAAGTCCGGCCACCCCTGGTCTACACCATCGATAGAATACGACAGGAATCACCATTCAAAAGAATGGTGGTTCCTGATGTACTAAGCAGCCGTACTGATAATACGGCTGCTAATTGGTGTAAAACAGGCAAGAAAATACAACAGGAAAATACACCTTGCTTTCCCTGTCGTATTTGCTTTAAGCCTGCACGGATCAGTCAGATCCGTGCAGGCTTCAGTGTAAAAAAAATAGAAAAATTTAATAAATAAAAAAAACAGCGTGGGGTCCCCCCCACAGCTGTAACCAGCACCAGGCTGAAAGAGCCGGGGCCGGTAATTAAAAATCAGGGAACCCGACAAATAGGGGTTCCCCGAT
Source organism: Crinia signifera (assembly GCF_055691185.1). Taxonomy (NCBI): domain Eukaryota; kingdom Metazoa; phylum Chordata; class Amphibia; order Anura; family Myobatrachidae; genus Crinia; species Crinia signifera. The sequence goes on from NC_139227.1 coordinate 80,137,854, forward strand.
TTTTAACAACCAGCCCCAAGTCCGGGGCTGGTTCCCAAAATACGGGGGGACAAAATGACTAGGGGTCCCCCGTATTTTAAGAACCAGCCGCAGGCCAAACCAGCCAGCAGGGTAATGCCACAGCCGGGGACACTTATGATATAAGGTCCTGCGGCCAAAACATCACCCTACTGACCAGTCAGCCTGGCCAGGGGCCCTGGGGGAGTGGGGACCCCCCCAATGAAGGGGTCCCCCCCTCCAGGACTTATCTGACCAGGCTGAAGCCTGGTGCTGTCCCCGGTGACCCTGTGCGGTGGTCACCGGGCTGATGGCAGTGTAAAAAAAAGAATAAACTATTGTCTAATACTAGGGAACTATAAGTCCCAGCAAGCCTCCCCCGCAAGCTGGGACTTGGAAAACCACAAGTCCCAGCCTGCGGGGCATTAAAGGGCCCGCTGGCACTTGTAGTTCCACAGTATTAAAAATAGTAAAATAAAACACACTGACACACACTTAAAATAAAACTTTAATACATCCAAAGCCCTTACATACTAATACTTACCTATCTTTATCCCGTAGGTTGCCCTGGTCCTGATGTCCTGGTCTTCTGGTCCTGTGTCGTCTTCTGGCTCCATGTCGACCGTCTCTGTCGCCGTTGCCGTCCGGGTCCGACGAAATCCATGGAGGAACCTATGGAAGGAAACCATACTCACCTGTCCCAGGGCGACGTAGTCCAAGGGGGTCTTGGCAAAAAAACAAACCGAGAAGCCGAACCAGACGAACAGCTGAGCCGCACGGTACTCTGTGTACATGTGCGGCTCTGCCCCCGAATGCCGCTATTGGCCGCTTTGCCCCTGATTGGCCGCTAGGCCGCAAGGTGGCCAATAGCGGCATTCTCCAAGTCCCAGCTTGCGGGGGAGGCTTGCTGGGACTCATAGTTCCCCAGTATTAGACAATAGTTTATTCTTTTTTTTTACACTGCCATCAGCCCGGTGACCACCGCACAGGGTCACCGGGGACAGCACTAGGCTTCAGCCTGGTCAGGTAAATCCTGGAGGGGGGGACCCCTTCATTGGGGGGGTCCCCACTCCCCCAGGGCCCCTGGCCAGGCTGACTGGTCAGTAGGGTGATGTTTTGGCCGCGGGACCTTATATCATAAGTGTCCCCCGGCTGTGGCATTACCCTGCTGGCTGGTTTGGCCTGGGGCTGGTTCTTAAAGTACGGGGGACCCCTAGTCATTTTGTCCCCCGTATTTTGGGAACCAGCCCCGGACCTGAAGCCTGGGGCTGGTTGTTAAAAATCGGGAACCCCTATTTGTCGGGTTCCCTGATTTTTAATTACCGGCCCCGGCTCTTTCAGCCTGGTGCTGGTTACAGCTGTGGGGGGGACCCCACGCTGTTTTTTTTATTTATTTATTTAATTTTCTATTTTTTTACATTCTGCAGCCTGCACAGATCTGACTGATCCGTGCAGACTGCCTACACTAATTCGTATTAGCGACCGTATATCCGGCCAGCTAATACGAATGGTTACACCATCGGAGGGTTACAAAGCAGTCGTATCTGACTGCTTTGTACATTCCCCTCCGGAACATGACTTTGCATACGACTGAAACAGTCGTATGTAGTCGTAGGGAAAATACTAATACGAAAAACTAGGTTTTTCATATTGGTAAATTTCCCCCGTAATGTGGCATTTCAGAGCAAACATTGGGACATGTTTAAAAACACACAACAGGTGGCCATGTGACAGTGATGCTTAGGACATATGGGGCCGATGGGCCATTATCCTCCTATAATGTACCCTTTTCTCAATATAATTTACCAGTCAGTTTTTTTAGGGGGTGGGGATGGCATTCAAATACAGCTTTGCCTAAATTGAGGTAAATACTAGAATCAGCCCAGCCTAGCCCCTCCACCATCTGCAGCGACCAGCTTCAGTAGGCACCTGCTCACTTCAGCGGTCACCTTCTACCCACCCCAGCAGCGTCAAACATATGAAGCACTCCACAACAGTAGAGAATAGCTTGTAAACTCCCCTCCTCTATTTGGACAGCATCAGCAACCACCTCTATGTCCGGCATCTACCCTCCACCCTCTGTCTCCCCAGCAACAACTACCCCCTCACTCTGCCCTGAATTTGTTCCCTCCCTTTGTCCCAGCACCTACTCATGGTATAATAGGCACAGGACTGGGCAAAGTTTCCTAAAAGAACATAAGTTAAAAAGCCGGTAGGGATAGATTTCATGACATGATCCTTTGGATCGGATCAAAAAAAAAAACCTATTCGGATTAGATTATAGTGGCCTTTACCCATATGGAGGTGCATTGACACTTAAGTTTCTCTCCAAAAGGCTGTGGATAGTATTGTTGACCCCACTCAGGTCGACTGTCATGAGGTGTAAAACGTTGTGTTGACGTGTATGTAGGTGGACATGAGTCTAGCTTGACAGGTTTATAGGTCAACATGGTTTTAGGTTGACAGTTGCGTTAGCTCGACTTGGGTTTGGTTCACTGGCCGCAAGGTCCACATGCGTTATTTCACTGATTTTGGACCAGAATGTCGACACAAATGACATGGTTACTGTTGGTTCAGAACTGCAGGCCAGTGCATTGCTTAGTTCCCTCACTATGCTTGGGCCACGGTGCCTCACTTTGCACAACACAATGTTATATTGTCAATTGACACCGTAGTGTATAGTAGGGCATGATATACCGCATGTCGGCACATATGAGCTCAAAAAACAGTAAATAAACCGATGTAGACCTTGTGACCTGTCGACCTTGTCCGAATTGACCATACGCATATGTCGACCATAAACCTCGTGGACCCATAACCATGGCAAGCTACACTCTTTTCGACCTTGTCCCCAGTCGACCTTCATCAATGTTGACGTAGGTAGATGTCGACCTTACTGCATGTCGACCTAATGATTGTCGTCCTAAGTGTAGTTGACAATACGACTGTTTCCACTACAAAAATGATATCAAAATGTGTAGAACCATGCAAAGGTGTAACCTGTGTCACCATTTCTGTATGAGGAGGTACGCAGGCATACAGATTGCAGCTGGGTGTCCATGTGAGTGGTGTAAATAAAGCAGGCATGTCCATCCTGCAGCCCTACGGCTCTTGTGCAACTACACATCCCAGCATTCTTTGCCATAGTATTTCTATTAGGGAATGCTAATACTGTGGCAAGCCATGCTGGAATGTGTAGTTACACAACAGCTGGAGGGCCGCAGGATGGATATGCCAGCACTAAAGGAAATTATTAAATTTAAGGACCTTTTGAGTGTGGAAGTAAAATGTTACCTGAAAACACTTTCTCTTTAAAACAGAATATATCGCTTCACATGTTTCTGGAATTATCCGTCCCAAAGCTTGCGGCGAAATCCTTGTGGAGAATTTCAAGTCTTCCAAAGACCTCCCTGTGGCTAGATAACGTAAAGTAGCTACTAGCCGATCATTAGCTGATATTGCTTTCCGCATAGTAATATCCTTTTTTATAATCAGGGGAGTCACCATTACCAGGAGATCCCTGAAAGTTTGCTCATCCATACGTAAATAATTACGATAGTCCTCCGGATTGTTCTCCTGCAATTCTGAAAGGAGAGAGGTATGCGACATGGTATCTCGCTTCAAAAAACATTGTTTTGACCAGCAGCTCCGTTCCCTTCTCTGCGTTTTGTGATCATGTTCATGTTCCATCTGCATCACTGCTATGCCCTGTGCATATAGAATTTAGACCTGGTACTGAAAGTGGCCCCTTATAATTATTGGAGCACACCCAAAATTGGCCACAAAATGACTGATCAGAGGAAAGCAAGCAAGACAGTTTTTTTTTTTTATTGAAATCACATTACCTCAGGAAACTTCTTTTTCACCATAGAAAATATGGTACTTGTGTATTATCTGGGCGCCCGATATATCGCATCGCATGCCACTAGTTAAGGCATGCAATGCGATGCGATTGTACCCGATTTTGAGCCTTTCCCGGGAGGAGTGTACAATTTTAATATTGCGTCGCATCACATGCCTTAACTAGTGGCATGCGATGCGATGCGACGCGATTATACCTGATATTACATTGTACAGGCACCCTGATGCCTGATTTCAATGTTAAATGCCCCCTCCCCCCCCAGACCCGATTTTTAATTGTACACCCACCCTGATGGGTGATTAACGCCACCCCAGTATCAATGCCAACCCAAAGCCCGCGAGCCCGCGAGGGGCGGCGTACGCGTCCTCCGACCTTTTCATACCCCCACTATCCACGTCGGCATGGAGTTGATTTTATATAGTGTGGTGAGCACAGCGAGCCACTGAGCCCGAAGCGTCGCGAGCCCCGCGAGGGGACGCGTATTACTTCACATGTATTCCACGTCCGCTCGCCACGCTTTGGGCTTGGTGGCTCGCTGCGCTCGCCACACTATATAGAACCATCTCCATGCCGACGTGGATAGTGGGGGTGTGAAAAGGTTGGAGGACGCGTACCGCCGCCCCTCGCGGGCTCGCTGCGCTCACCACATTTCGGGTTGGCGTTGATAGTGGGGTGGCGTTAACAATTGGGGGCCATTTAACATAGTAATCACCCATCAGGGTGGGTGTACAATCAAAAATCGGGTCTGGGGGGGCATTTAACATAGGAATCAGGCATCTGGGTGCCTGTACCATTAAAAATCGGGTCCAATCGCATCGCATGCGATATGATTGTATGCGATGCAATGCGATTTTTTAACGTGCTATGAAAAAATCGGGCCCCCAGTTAATACACAATTAACGAAAATATTCCAAACAACTTTATTTGATGTTTAAACATGTTAACAATAACAGAATAAAGTTCAGAAAATTAACAGTACAGAAATGGGTTAAAATCGCATCGCACGCATCAAAAAAGTATGTGCAGCACATACTTTTTGTACTAGATCTCATCTTATCGCAAAACCGAGATGCGATGAGATGTGATATTGTATCCAATATTGGATACAATAATTGTAACGTGTATGGGCACCTTAAGACAAGTCAATATGTTACGCAGCAATGCTGTATCAATTTTAAGCATATATACCTTGTAGCTACAGCGTAATAATTCATTAACCCCTTAATAGATGGAGAAAGAAATATGAAAACAAAGAGACGGCTGCAATATCTTATTTCTCACCCTGTTTCTGCTTTCTTATCATCATACTTAAACAGAGGATGACAGATGAGAGAACAGGGGAGAGATATTGTATAGCCTGATATTGGCCAAAAAAAATATCTTTCTGCTGTTCCTGTTAACGGTTTACAGGGTTCAGCTGTTGCATATTATAGCAGAGCCAGGGCCGGTGCTAGGGTGTCCAGCGCCCTCCTGCAAACTGTAAATTTTGCGCCCTTCTACAGATGTGGTCCCGCTCATCCTACCCCTACCAACAAGTAGCTGCATAATGCTTGCAACTAGCCATAGCCTGTTTGTGGGAGCATATTCACCATGCGATCTTATAGGAACGCTTATTGTGGCAAATGAGTCACATTTGCTGCAATAAGCTTTTAAGCTGACAAGGGACATATCTGAATGTCCTCTTGATATGTATCTTTACTGTTTTATAGTTTGAAAATGTGAAATGCTAGAAAGGGCAGCTTGGACAGGGTGAGATTCAGTGGGTGACAGGAGAGAGATGGGATGGGGAGAGGGAGAGAGTCAGCAGGTGACAGGAGAGAGATGTGACAGGTGAGAGGGAGGGAGTCAGCGGGTGACAGGAGAGAGATGTGACAGGCGAGAGGGAGGGAGTCAGCGGGTGACAGGAGAGAGATGTGACAGGTGAGAGGGAGGGAGTCAACGGGTGACAGGATAGAGATGTGACAGGTGAGAGGGAGGGAGTCAGCGAGTGACAGGATACAGAAGTGACAGCCAGGAAGGGGCAGTGAGTGACAGCCAAAGCATTAATAAGAAAAAAAATAGTAGCATAACTTTGTTAATATGATACTACCCCCACCCCAAGCTTCACATTGCTGCCATGAAACTAGCTGCCTCCTCCCATCCAGCACACATTATTAACATGGAAATACCACCCCACCCCCACGAGCATTGATAACATACAGTAGGACTATCCCCAGTGACATGCCAGTAACACTCCCCTCCAGCATACATTGTCATTATGTCAGCACAACCCACCAACCCATCCCCCTCACCCCACCACACACACATACACACACAGCCCCACATTGGCTGGGGGGGGGGGGAGTTGCACAATGACCCCATCCCCTCTTTTATCTACAGGAGAACTTACCTGAGACGCTGCTCCCCTGTCTGCAGCTGTTGAGGATGCTGCAGGCTGTCACACTAGTAGCTGGGCTGCTCCTCAGTCCTCTCATGCATGCTGGCTCCTCCAGGGTGTGTACAGTCATGTGACTTTCTTTTCCTGCCTAAGCAGGAAGCAAACTCAGCAGAGCATTGGGAGGAGCTGCCCAGCGTCTGCAGTGAGAACATAAATATGCCACTGATGGGAGGGCGGTGGCCGCGGTGCTGCTGCCCCCTGTGTGTTATGTTGATTGACAGGTCAGGAGGCACAGGGAGGATAGGGAAGGGGAGGGCACAAGTGATCATGCTAGACTTCTATAGGATTTTTTAAGCTGGCTGCCAGCGCTGATGCTTTGTAATAGTGTACAAGCGCAACGCAGATTGTGTAGCAGCAACACTACACTGCAGATCAGCAGGGTGCAGAGCAGGGGGAGAGCGCCTCTCAAGCCTGGCGCCTCCCTGCTTTGCATACCTTGCTGAGTGGGTAGCGCCGGCTCTGAGCAGAGCAGCTAGTGCCGGAACGTGTCAGTGAATGAGAGAAGATTCAAATCACAGATTTTAGCATAGAGAGATAAAGTAGGCACATTTGTAACTTTTTGGGCTTCTAAGGGTCAATTTTAGTGGCGTAGTACCGATATCTGCCTTCAATCCCTCCTTATATCTTCAAACATCATGTATCAGTGGATAATTTATAGGAAAAAAGGGAAGAAATTAGGCATCACGGCAGAAGTAAAAGTTTGGCCAAAAGAATCCTTCTGCTGCTCCTGTTGTCCGTGCCTAAAAACTACTGTTGCTCATAGAGCAGTGTAGTGGGTTCCGGGCCAGCTACGTGAGTGTGAGAGGATTTAAATATACCAACCGTAAACTTCATAAGACTCCCTATAACCTTAACAAGGAAGAATGGCTTGGACTAAAAAACATATAAGGGGGGCAAGATGTTGTTATCAAGCACTGCGATAAAGGGGGCAATGTTGTGATTTGGCCTAAGGACCTTGACACCGCTGAGGCATACAAGCAACTGAAAAACACAGACTGTTACAAACCCATCATGCTCAACCCCTTGGACATTATTCAATCCAAAGAGAGAGGTGTTTATTCAGTTAGAGTTTATGTGTGTTGTGTCCAGGTTTCAGCACGCCATATTTATAGCTACCATTGGGTTACAGTATTGGTATTTTTTGAAGCCCTAAATTGTAATCCGGTTAATCAAAGTGCATAAGCACTATCAGAGTTTGTGTGCTGGGCTATATCGGGGCTCACAGAGACAGTGTCTATACACATATACATGGGATTGTGTTACCTTGCACTCAAGTTTTAGTTACACTAGAATATTTGTTTATTCTGTATCAGTACAATTTGGCAATTAGCCTACTATGTATCACTCGTGAATAGGATACAAATATAGTTTATGTAACTAGGCGTTCAGTAAGATCATATGAGTGCCCCGTTATCTACAGTCACTCCTTGTATTGGGGAGAAGTGCTGCGGAGTGGGCTTATTATATTTCAGCTGTCTCTCCTCTGCACCACTTCCAGCTAGGCTGGTATCACAGTGGTTACAAGGAGACTGCTATTATCGCCTAAGATTGAGTGCTATGATACGGGTTATTATAGACCGGCTGTCTCTCTCTGCACCGCTTCCAGCTTGTACTGGTAATACTGTGGTTACAGGGAGACTACTGGTTCGCCGGGTTGCCGTATGTGGGACAAGCACTCCCTGTGAGAGAGGCGAGTGCTACAATGTGAACTGCCGGACGCGGACAGTCTCACTCTGTACCGGTGACCGCTCACGCTGGTCACACTACGGTTGTTAGGGAGACCGCCGGTATGAACGTCCGGGTAGGTAGCTATTTACAGGCACTCCCTGTGTAGGGACAATGCCGCAATCGGGCTGCCGTGGGTCAATTATCCTTTCCTATGCCGCTGTCAGCTCGTGCTGCTGCTGCTGCGGTCATAGGTGGACTAATGACGTTTAGGCTGCTGAGTACATTAGAGTCCTGAAAAGGACTAGTAAATACAGTTAACACACACAAACAAATAAGGTGGTAGTGCTCAGAGAACGTGCGCACGGCTGGGTCGGCCGGCGTACGCTTCGCAGGTCTTCCTCAGGGCAACCGATGTAGGTGCCCAGGGCAGGCGTATAAGGTTTCTTTCATTTCAAACTGTCCAATGGTGGTCCACTTCTTCTCAGTGGTACCGCCCATGTGTCAAACTGCATATTATTATATGGTTAAGTATACTTTATTTAGTATTCCCCCATATCTATGGGTTTCTATATTGGTGCCCCCTTCTTTAATAAACATTGATACGGTCATCAGTAAGTTGGTTCACTTTATAACCATTTATGTTTTTTGGTTGCACATATTTTTTGGTAATGCCGCTATCCATCAATGGATTGAATTGCATGTCATTCTTCTATAGGGTTCTGTCAGTCAGGCTCTACATGTGGGCTTAGAGCTTTGTCCAGTAAAAAATAGTGATGTGCTGTGTCAAAAAGATGCGTGTGTCGACTGTGTGGATTTAATGTTTTAGATGAATATCATCTTTGGGCGTTTGTAAAAAATATAATATATGTGTCGGCATCCTATTGTAGTGCAAGGAAGGCCGTGGGGGTCTCTCGGTGTCTATATTATTAATAGAACATACAGTGAGTTATTATTATATAAGTGACTAATAGTGTTCCCTATGGGCAATGGTGTCTGTTGCTCAATTTGTGAGGTGTTCTGAATAAATTAACGGGGTAATAACAATCGGAATAAGAGTGTAAGTAGTGATGATCAGGTTTATGATGAAAGGGTAGTGATAAACAGGTGTCAAATTTAAACTGCAAACAAATTGGTGCCAGTGAGGGGGTAAGTGATGTGACTTGGTGTGAGTGGGTTAAGGTCCTGATACTGTGGTATTTATATTAATTTCTACTATACCCTATGTGTGTGTATAGGGATGATTTAGTATGTCAGATCATTAGGTCTGTTAGTTTGTAGATTAATTAGGTCAGAAGTGTTGACATGTCATGTCGCCTTGTATATTTATGTCGACCTTACTCTGATGATTACTTAAATAAGGGAGTCCTGTTTATTAATAATTAGTCAGTTGCATGGAGACACTGTTGGTGTTACCGTTATAGGTGGTTTGTCTAATCATGTGGGCTACTACTGCTTCTATTGCTACTTGTAGGTTTCTTGTTAGGATATGGAGTGCCCACTTCATTATTTCAGCATGATACTTGCTGTATTCTCAGAGTTTTGTTCATATTGAAAAGAATCTTTAATTGGTCCAATTTGGCCGATCAGTGAGATAATGGAGCAAGGGGATACCTGTTGGTTATTGTATTGTATTAGGGAGACAGTAAGAAAGGATTGATGGGTCATAAGTGGATCTGTCCCGTGTAACAATTGTTGGTATTCTGTTATTGATACAGGATTAGTATTCCACTCTTGTACTGTCCTTAGTGATCATTTGCATATATCAGAGAAAGGCTGCATAACTAATGTCCTCATTGAGTCCATTAGGGGTCATGCTGTCCACTAAGAATATGAACTTAGGGTACTCTTTACCTAGAAGGGCGCCCGTCGCGGGTACATTTATGTCTGGCCGCGACGCGACCGACGCGATGCCCGCGATTTCCCATTGAAACCCATGTTAAACATGGAAATCGTGTCGGTCGCGTCGTGGCCGGCCATAAATGTACCCGCGATGCCCGCGACGCGATGCTCCCGATTTCCCATAGGAATTAATGTTAAAAGGCGCGATGGACCCGATTTTACTGTTAAATGGCTCAATGGACCCGATTTGGCCATAGAAATCAATGTTAAATGGGCCACAGAGCCCATTAACCCTTAAATGTCCCCCCCAATTTTTAACACCACCCCACGATCCACGCGAACCCGAAGCGTGGCGAGCGCAGCGAGCCCGCGAGGGGCGGCGGTACGCGTCCTCCGACCTTTTCATGCCCTACTATCCACTAGGGCGTGGAGTGAGAATATAATAGTGTGGCGAGCGCAGCGAGCCACCGAGCCCGAAGCGTGGCGAGCGCAGCGAGCCCCGCGAGGGGACGCGGATACCTTCACAGTTATACGCGTCCCCTCGCGGGCTTCACAGGTGTCCGTGGCGACGCCGACACCTGTGAAGCCCGCGAGGGGACGCGTCTACCTGTGAAGGTATCCGCGTCCCCTCGCGGGGCGCGCTGCGCTCGCCACGCTTCGGGCTCGGTGGCTCGCTGCGCTCGCCACACTATTATATTCTCACTCCACGCCCTAGTGGATAGTAGGGCATGAAAAGGTCGGAGGACGCGTACCGCCGCCCCTCGCGGGCTCGCTGCGCTCGCCACGCTTCGGGTTCACGTGGATCATGGGGTGGCGTTAAAAATTGGGGGGGACATTTAAGGGTTAATTGTGCTTATTTGGGCTCTGTGGCCCATTTAACATTGATTCCTAGGGCCAAATCGGGTCCATTGAGGCATTTAACAGTCAAATCGCGGTCAATCAGCCTTTTTAACATTGTTCCCTATGGGAAAATCGCGGTCATCGCGGGCATCGCGGGCATCGCGGCCATCCCGATTTACCCGCGATGCCCGCGATGACCGCGATGACCGCGATTTTTACCCCCGACGACCGCGATTTCAATCGCTGGCGCCCTTCTAGGTAAAGAGTACCGAACTTAGTTTCTTGTTGTAGGAGTTCTTTGTCAGCATTGCCCCTCCTGATGCCCTTTTCCACTTGTATCATGCCGAAGGCTTGCAATCCTTTAGCATTGCCTTGGTGACACCTAAGAAAATGCTTAGCCACTGGGGTCAGTGTCTTCATAATATTCTGTTTATCCCTGCTAGCATTTTTTATGCTGGATAAATGCTCCAGTAGTCTTTGTTTGAGAGGCCTGATGGTTTTACCTATGTATGTTAGGTTGCATGGGCATCTGAGGTTGTATACTACCCCAGGGGTGGTGCATGTGATTTTATTCTTAATCTCCCATTTCTTATCGAATTTGTCAACGAATGCAGTTGTACTCCTCATATAAGGACATGCCTTACAGCTACCACGTTTATAGGAGCCATTCTTCTGTTGGTGTTTTGTGCTGGTCTGTGGTTTTTCTAGGTGACTATGGACTAGCAAGTCCTGTAGGTTGTTGCTTCTCCTCCAACTGATCTGAATTCTGTCATCTAGGATTTTTTCTCCGATTGAGAAAGCCTCTGGTGAAACGTACGTCTCGGACTGGTTCCCGCTGTGCACAAGCGGGACCCCCCTCCGCCCCATCTACCTGCTATTTGCTCCCCCATTCATTTATTTGATCAACCCTCAGTACTCACGGACATCTCTATCAGCGGCCCCCTACCACACTGCCGGTTCTTATTACCGGCTGTCTCAGCCTCACAGGGACTAGCTGCCCCAGGACGCCCGCAGCACAAGCTTCTGCTTCCAAGTCACCCTTCGTCGGCTCTGACTGGATATACAGCGCTGTCAGGGAGATCGCGGCATCAACATTTATATCTCCACACAATCTTTGCCCAAGGACGCCCGCAGCACTAGCCTCTACACGCAGGCTGCCTCCCGCTGGCTCTGACGGGACACTCAGCGTTGCTCGGGAAGTTGCGATACTGACAGCTAACCTTCTCTGCCCAAGGACACCTGCAGCACGAGCTCCTGCATCCAGGTTACTTCCCGACGGTTGTGCCTGGACACTCAGTGCTGCCTGCGGGATTGCGGCATCTGCACCCTAAACCACCTCTGCCGGGTCCCGTCCAAATACACAGTAATAACTGTGAAACCCCAACGCAGGGACAGAACGGCGACACACAACCGATACACTGAACATCATCGCCCAGACATCAGTGCCTCCCTCCCTGCCTCAAGACTGTTCCATCTCACTTGGATCCACTACTGTGATCCTTCCTGCCTGCGTGAGAAATTGCCTGGGGTCCAGTATCGTGAGTGTATCAGCCCACAGGGGCATCACTTCTAAATTGCTATTTAATCTGTTTAGTGATTATTAGCCTACAGCAATAATCTTTGTATCGCTCAGCTCTATAGGTATTAACCTAATATCTGCTATATATTCTGTCACAAGGTGGTCAACCTTATCAGTTCATAGTCGCATTAAAAGTCATATATTTATTTTCAATAGGATTGTGGTACATTCTGCTTTAAGTCCATATAACTACATCAGCCCATAGCAGCACTGTGCCCGGGTGAAGAAAGATATCAGCATCCTGTATAATTGGCATCACTTTTAAATTGCTACTTATTCTGTTTAGCGCTTATATGATTATTAGCCTGTAGCAGTAATCTTTGTATCACTCAGCTCTACAGGTATTAACCTTATATTTGCTATATAATCTGTCACAAGGTGGTCAACTATATTAGCTCATAGTCGCACAAAAAGTCATATATTAATCATCAATAGGATTGTGGTACATTCTGCTTCAAGTCTATAAAACTATATCAGCCCATAGCAGCACTGTGCCCGGGTGGAGAAAGATATCAGCATCTTGTATAATTTGAGCGCTGCATGGTTAATTAAACTGTCTTTCACGTTTATAGGCATATCAAAAACATTTGTTATCCACACATATAGCACTGACGGCCCAGCTCGGGCACAATGCCATAAGTGCTCTGCAGAGGGATCAGCTTATAACAGCATCAAGCTGACGCCTATCATTTAAAGTGTCACAGTGTTACCAATTAACTTTTGCTACAGATCTGAATCCACTATTTGTGTAACATTTTGTTAAATTGGTATCCCTTTTTTTCTCCTATCTGCCTACTATTTCTTGCATGATACCACCAGCAGCGCATAGTGGGATCTCCAGGGTGTATTACCTCTGTTATGCCATTCATATGGCAACAGGAGAAAAATCCAGATAAACCCTGACATCCCCAACTGGTGTGCAATCTATACTTTTTTCTACACCTCACCACCCGGGAAGTATCGCTCAACCTCTGTTCACTGTAGTTATTTCTGCACACAGAGGATAGCAGCATACACCTGGGATAAAGTGAAGGAGTACCCTCTATCTTGCCGTATCCACTCAAGGTTCTCTCATTTACAGGGGACCCGAGACCCGACTCTGCACTGTCTAATTGATACCAGAGCCAGGCAGGTCACCCCTGAAAACAGCAGAAACCATCTTACCTACATTCTGACACCTGTGACGCTCTCGGGGTCCGCTCAACTGTGCATTCACTGACATTTGTCACATGCACAGGCAGCAGCCACTCCCTTAGCACCCCAAAATACTCAGGTACTTTACTAATCCTCTTTATATTTCTCCTACCCACCGATATCCTGGTGGCATTTCTTAATTTCTAAATTCATTACTGTCCATTACAGGGAGCATTTGCATTCACTCTCAATTTTGAGAATATGTATGGCTAGCGGAGGCACTCTCTTGTCTGATAGGATCATTTAAAGTATTTATTCGCTGTTATTTGTATTTAGAGGTAATTTCCTCTTTCTATCCACAGACATAGAGAACACATAAGATATAATAGGAATCCATTATATTTCACTACTTTCTCATATTATTATTGGCAAAAGTGTTATCCGTTTGTCTCTGTCTTTGTCTTTTTTGTCCACCCTGACCCACTATAGGGTCACGTTTTAACTAATAAAATTTAGTCTTAACAGTTATCGAACTTTAGAAGGCTGTGCCCCACCCGGGAGACTTCTTAGATATCCTCCCTTGGATATCTTACTTTTTTATCTAGGATTTTTGCCAGATCTCTGTCTGTTTTCAGGACATCGATATGTTTATTCAAGATATCTTGTATTGTCCTCCATTCTCGGCAAAAGGTGCCTATGAATCGCACTTTGTCATCTGGTTTGAGGGTATCCTTGTTTTTTGGGATGAGGAGTTGTTCTCTATCCTGCCCTATTACTGGCTTTGTTGATTGCTCGTTTACTGTAGCCTCTAGGTGTTAGTCTCTCACCCAATTCCTTCGCTCTTTTTTCATATGTTGTGCGGTATAGGCGCATATGGGCGCATATGGGCTTATTGGGTACCACAACAAGAAACTCAAAAAACATCTAAATCTCAAATTTCCCTTAGGGTCGATTATATGATGACGCATTCACTTTCTCTCCAAAAACCCCCCCTTTTTCTTGTATTATAATTTCTTTGTAATATAATTGTTATATATTTTTTTGTGTGATATATATTTCTTGTGATGTCTGATGAATTTATGTCGTATTTCCTCCTTAACATGTGATATAGATGTGGCTTCATCCAAATCTGAACTAGCCATGGAAATTGCCTCATTTAAATGTCTATTTAATCTGCAATGTTTCCAATTAATCCCCGGCTATAATGGTGTGTACACACGGTGAGATATGCCGTGCTATGCGAGTCCCGATGCGATCAGATCGCATCGGGACTCGCATAGCACGGCATGCATGCAGTGGCACAATTTCGACTATATGGTGCAGATCTGCACTATATAGTCAATGCAGCCAAGACTATCTGTCTTGCGATACGTGAACGCGCATCGGGATCGCAAGCAGATCGCAAGGGTTAAAACCCTTGCGATCTGCTTGCAATCTGCATGCGATGCCGGCACGATGTTGACTATATTGTCAACATCGGAAGGCATATCTTACCGTTCATTTATTTCTATTTATTTTCATCTCTTCTGGTCTTTTTGGGTCCCCTGTTAATTTTTAATTAATTTAATTCACTATCTACCCATCAATTAAAAATTGCAATATTGCTTTCATTAACATGGAGTACACCCTAATCACACTTTCTGTGATATCCTATACGTGAATCTTTCACTATAATATTATATTGTTTTTAGAATATGCCGCTATTGAAGCTAATTATTCTCTAATACATCCTTAATTATTCAGATAAACATCCTAGTCCCACTGGACAATACATTCTACTGGACACATGCCTCCTATTAATCAGTAATCACCCAATTAACGAAAGGTATCAAGGTATAAAATGACTGCTATACTTGTGGCTCAAGCAGGATGTGAGTAAGCCCCGGGTAGGGGCGAAACGCATCTTCCTCGCCACCGAGCTCCTGTACTACACCCCTGACACTATCAGCAGAGAACTGCATGCCGACAGACTAAGGGGGAGATTCTCTAAACTAAAAATGTGGTGAAAACCCCGTTATCAGGGTTTTTACAGCATTTTGGGATGCTCTAAGCATCCCCCGCCGGGTTATCGCGACGGGGGGCATTGCCAGAAAAATCTGGGGATGCCCCATAGAAGCCTATGGGGCAACCCATCGCCACTCTGTACTGACCCACCGCTGCCTCGCATCGACCACCGCTGCCCCGCACCGCTCCCCCCCCTCACCTGTGTCCGGACCTGTGACCTCCTCCTCCCTGCACTACGATCCTCTTCCGGGTGCATGGAGGAGGAGAGCCTGGCGCAGCAGTGCCGGGTAAGGGAGAGAGCTGCCGGGCCCAGATGGGACCCGCTGACTCACCGCAAAGGACAGCTCTTAACGCAAGAGCTGTCCTTTGCCATAATTATCGCATATGTTAGTGCATATGCAATAATTATGAATGCGATGGTCGGCGAAGGGGGGCGGAGCTAGGGTGCGGATGTTAGAACATCCCCCCTGATCCTTTGAAAAGCTGCACAGACTACATACACTGGCACCAGGGAGGGGATTACCGGCTGACAGAGAGTACACAGAGCAGAGCAGAATAACAAACATGCTGGATATAGACTAATTGAAGTGACGGACGGGTCCGCAGAAACTGTGCTAACAGATAAGATACAGATTACCTTGTCACCTACCTGATATAAACTGTTAGTCTAGATCTATATTTAAATCCTCTCTCACTTAAGTAGCCGGCCTGGAACCCACTGCACTGCTCTATGAGCAACAGTGGTTTTTAGGCAGGTCCACGGGAGCAGCAGAAGGATTCTTTTGGCCAAACTTTTACTTCTGTCGTGATGCCCAATTTCTTCCCTTATTTCCTATTAATCAACCACTGATACATGGGGTGACATTTAATAGAATGCGATTTTTAGTAAAATTTTGAAATCGCACCTTATCGCACTTTTTAAAAACGCATTTTTTCCGTCAAAACCGATTGTTTAATGGATGCGAAAATGTGCCAAAAACATGCAAAACAGTGCGATGAGATGCGATTTTATGACACATAAATGTGCGATTTCCCCCGCCGGTCATGTGTGAGTTTAGCAGGGCCGGATTTGTGCCTAGGCCCGTGAGGCACCGGCCTCAGGGCTGCACTAATTAAGGGCGGCAGGCAGGCTGACATTTTGTTAAATGGCACAGCGGGTGGGCAGTGGCGAGTGACGAGCGCCGCCGCCGCAAATTATCCTATGTCGGCGGCAGCGCCGCTCATCACCCGCCACTGCCCACCACTCTGCCATGCATTACATCACCGCTTAGTGGCTGGATCCGACGGTCCCCCTGCGCGTCCGAAAATGGCTCATTGCTGCCGGCTCCCGCCCATTGGCTACTCCACACACACAGTCTATTGGCTGCTGTGTATCCAGCAGCTGAGCTGATTGGCGCGCAGATCCTTCCTGCGCTCAGTCAGTCACAGTGTGTGAGCCGGAGAGAGACTGATGGAGACACTGTGCTAATCACTGTACTAATAAGTGCCTCCCTCCGGGTCCTCCGTACAGTGAGCAGTCCAGAGTGCTTAAAAAAATATGAAGGTGGGCTACAGTTAAATTTTTATGAAATATATAAATAACAAAATATATATACATTTATGATTACATTAAAACAGGGTTGCCGACCCTCCCGGAATTACCGGGAGGATCCCGAAAATCTGGTCCTCCTCCCGGCCCCCCGGAAAGGTGGGCAACCCTCCCGGATTCTGGGGGACCCCCACGCCACCCCCCGATTGCGGCGTCTTCCCCATACCTTTGGATTGAAATCCATCAATCCGCAGGTCTCAGAGGAGGGGGCGGAGCTAAAATCGCGTCATTTTAGCCCCGCCCCCTCCACGCAGATCTGTGAATTGGGTTTTTTACCATCCTGGGGGCGGGGCTTAATGATGTATAGCTCAAGCCCCGCCCCCCGAACTGCAGCTGGAAGTCTCCTCTCCGACAGAAAAAGTCGGCAACCCTGCATTAAAATAGGGGGGGGGGGGGGGGGCAAAAAATGTTGTGCCTAGGGGCGGCCTGGCCCCTAAATTCGCCCCTGGAGTTTAGGACCAACTGGAATGCGAAATACAACACTGCCTCCGCATGCCGGAATCCCGACTGCTCCCTTGTGGGGGTCCACGACCCCCATAGAGGGAGAATAAAAAAGGTGGCGAGCGCAGCGAGCCCGCAAGGGGCTTCATTGCGCTCCCCACGCTGTGCAGTCGGGATTCCGACGTCTGACTAATGACTGTCGGAATCCCGACTGTCATGCTACTATACCGCGCCCCTAACCTATTGGCCCACCTAAGTCCCCTACATTATGCATCACACCCCCTATATAAAGGGGCACAGGTGCCATTTTGACCTTTAAAAGATAGTAAGGAGCATGGTGAGGAGCAGTGTCATTGAGCGGAGGTATATCTGGGAGTGCAGTTGGCAGAGGCAGCAGGGGGCGAGAGACAGCCAGCACTAGCAGAGGAGCCAGAGGGAGAGCCAGCAGAGGCATGTTGAGAGGCAGCACTGTAAGAGGGAGAGGCAGCAGTGTACCAGGCCGCATGGCCACAACAAGGCCTGGCCCAGCCCAGACCCTGGAGGAGCAGGCACAGCAGGTGGAGGTGGAGGACCCTCTTGCATCCCCATCCCATCCACTCACACAGAAGAGCCTGTTCAGCACACAGTCCGACGAGGAGCAGCAGGAGGGACACATGTCTGATGCTGACTGGCCTGAGGTGGAGGAAGATGAAGGTGAGGAGGAGGAGGCAGAAAGTGGCCGCACCCAAAGTGGCCGTAAGGTGCGGTTCTCATATGAGGAAAATGCTAGTCCACGCTATATTCCCTGTATATGACCGGCTGCTGGGCAAAAATAACAACAGGACCACTGCGCAGAGGGCCACAAAAGGACAGTGAGGAATGTCAAGAAGATATTTCACAACATAAAGAGGCAACTTAAAACCAAAATGGCCCTCGAGGTCAAAGAGGCCAGCCGCACTAGGGGAGGAAGCCCCAAACCCGTGTCTTACACCTCCTACGAGAGAAAACTGAAGCATATCATCCCACCAGCAGGGCCGGCAACAGAAATTTTCGGGCCCTGTACACTGATATTTCTGGGGCCCCCAACATAATCCCAAACCCACAAAGCCCTCTTCTGCCTGTACCAATAAATATTGGCAACTACTGTATAAGACACGGGAATACTGGAAATGTGCAGATAGAGGTAAATGTACAATTTTTGGGGTAAGTGGCAGATAATAGCGGATCTGGAGGTGCCATAATAGTAAAGGAAATCAAAAATTTACACTGTAAACTATCGTTGTTTCATGGCCACTATGACCATCTCTGAAAAAAAAGTGCAGGTGCAGAGACAGTGACTTTTTGTATTTCATTAGGATCCTCATACCTCCCAACTTTGTGAATCTGCCCGTCGGGACCCCTGTACATGTCCCCGATTTTGCCACTAGAGGTGTGTACACACGGCAGGATATGCCGTGAGATGCGATTCCCGACGCAATCATATCCCATCGGGACTCGCATCTCACGGCATGCCAGAGGGGCACAATTTACACTATATAGTGCAGATCTGCACTATATAGTCTTGCCTGCCCTCTCTATCTGGCTGCCGATATGCGCTCACACGGGAGCTTGCAAGCCCTAAAAATGCATGCGATTTGCATGCGATTTGACTTCCGATGTTCCCTATATCGGGAACATCGGAAGCCAAATCTTACCGTCTGTACACACTATAAGAGGCATAGCACAGCACATGTCACCACCACCCTCATAGGCACAGCACATGTCCCCACACCCCTCATATGTGCAGCACATGTCCCCACCCCTCTCATATGCCCAGCACAAGTACCCACACCCCTCATATGCCCAGAATATGTCCCTACACCTCTCATATGCCCGGCACATGTCCCCACACCCCTCAAATGCCCAGCACAAGTACCCACACCCCTCATATGCCCATAATATGTCCCTACACCTCTCATATGCCCGGCACATGTCCCCACACCCCTCATATGCCCAGTATATGTCCATACACCCCTTATATGCCCAGCACATGTACCCACACCCCCAGTGGTGCAAGTAGGAAAAACGACTTAGTGGTACTGTGCCGCGCGCCGCAGGCGCGCGCCGAAAAATGGGTGTGGTTAGGGGCGTGGCCATACGACACTAGGGGAGTGGCTAGAATATTGCACGCCAAAGGCACACGGCCATAATTTACACAGTAATGCCTGTTACGCGTCACACACCCAATACATATGACCCATGCCATAATGCCCTTTACACATTATGCCCCACACCATAATGCTCATTGCACCGCACAACTGATGCCCATTACTAATATACCCCCATAGTGCCAGATATGCCCCCACAGTGCCAGATATGCCCCCACAGTGCCACACATATCATATGCCCCCACAGTGCCAGATATCATATGCCCCCACAGTGCCAGATATCATATGCCCCCTGTGCCAGATATCATATGCCACACAGTGCAACACATACAGTATGACCCCAGTGCCAGATATCATATGCCCCACAGTGCAACACATATGCCCCCAGTGCCAGATATCATATGCCACACAGTGCAACACATACAGTATGCCCCCAGTGCCAGATATCATATGCCCCACAGTGCAACACATATGCCCCCAGTGCCATATATCATATGCCCCACAGTGCAACACATATGCCCCCAGTGCCAGATATCATATGCCACACAGTGCAACACATACAGTATGCCCCCAGTGCCAGATATCATATGCCCCACAGTGCAACACATATGCCCCCAGTGCCATATATCATATGCCCCACAGTGCAACACATATGCCCCCAGTGCCAGATATCATATGCCCCACAGTGCAACACATATGCCCCCTGTGCCAGATATCATATACCCCACAGTGCCACACATATGCCCCCAGTGCCACACATATGCCCCCAGTGCCAGATATGCCCCCACAGTGCCAAACATATGCCCCCACAGTGCCACAAATAAATGCCCCCACAGTATTCAGCAGCAACTCACTGTTAGGTCAGGTACTCTCGTCCCCCGCCGCCGCTGCCTGCTTCTTCCCAGGGGAGGGGAGCGGAGCGCATCTTCTGTCTCTCCTGCCCCGCCGTCTATCTCGCGGGCTGGCTCCTGACTGGCTGCCACCCAGCGAGCTCTGATTGGTGAGCAGGCGTCTGTGTCACAGTGACACAGGGAGGGGAAGGAGAGACGCGCGATGCGCTCCCCTCCCCTCTGAATGCTTTCAGCAGTGGCGGGGCGGCGGATACCACGGCCCCCGCCACTTACATATGCGCACATGTGCATTGACTACTTTTGGGGGCATTTGTTATGGCCGCCATACTTGCACCACTGTATATGACCCCCACAGTGCCACACATATGCCCACCACAGTGCCACAGATATGCCCACCACAGTGCCACACATATGCCCACACAGTGCCACACATATGCCCCCAGTGCCAGCCATATGCCCCCACAGTGCCAGCCAGTACCAGATATGCCCCCACAGTGTCAGATATGCCCCCAGTGCCAGACATGCCCCCACATTGCTATGTATGCCCCCACAGTGCCAGATTTGCATCTCACAGTGCCAGATATGCCCCCCACAGTGCAACACATATGCGCCAGATATGCCCCATGCCAGATATGCCCCCCACAGTGCCAGATATGCCCCCAGTGTCAGATATGCCCACACAGTGCCACACATATGCCCCCAGTGCCAGCCATATGCCCCCACAGTGCCAGACAGAACCATATATGCCCCCACAGTGCCAAATATGCCCCCCCACAGTGCCAGGTATGCCCCCCACAGTGCCACATATGCCCACCACAGTGCCAGATATGCCCACCACAGTGCCAGATATGCCCACCACAGTGCCAAATATGCCCCCACAGTGCTAGGTATGCCCCCCACAGTGCCAGATATGCCCCCCACATTGTCAGCTGCAGAACAGCACAACTCACCGTTGGTGGGTTGCTGGCTTGCTGCAGCCTGGTCTCTCCCGCTCCAGCCGCTGCCTCCCCCTGCCGCCACCTCCGCGCCGCTGCCTCCGCACCGCTGCTGCTGCTAAGGGAGGGGAGGAAGTGAAGGAGAGACACACGATGCGCTCCCCGCCCCTCCCCTCCATAGGGAATCTGCTGTGGCGGGGGGCAGTGGACCTGTACAGGCCACGCCCCCCGCCACTTACATATGCGCGCATGCGCACAATGTTCCGGGGGGGGTAATTTCTTATGGCGGTACGGGGTACCGGCACCCTATGTTTTAGTGGTACGCCGTACCACCCCGTACCGCCTCTCTTGCAGCACTGCACACCCCTCATGTGCTCAGCACATGTCCCCACACCACTCATATGCTCAGAACATGTCCCCACCCTCCTCATATGACCAACATATGTCCCTACAACCCTCATATGCCCAGCACATGTCCCCACAAACCTCATATGACCAGCACATGTCCCCACACCCCACATATGCCCAGAATATGTCCATACACCCCTCATATGCCCAGCACATGTACCCACACCACTCATATGATCAGCACATGTCCCCACACCACTCATATGCTCAGAACATGTCCCCACCCCCCTCATATGACCAGCATATGTCTCTACACCCCTCGTATGCCCAGCACATGTCCCCACAAACCTTATATGCCCAGCACATGTCTCCACCCCTCATATACACAGTACATGTCCCCACACACCTCATATGTCCAGCACATGTCCACACCCCTCATATACAAAGTACATGTCCCCAGCCCCCTCACATGCCCAGCACATGTACCCACACCCCTCATATACACAGTGCATGTCCCCACACACCTCATATACACAGTACATGTCCCCACACCATTCATGTGCCCAGAACATCAGATGTTCACACACTCCTCATATGTCCCCATACAGTGTCGGACTGGGGCATGAAGGGCCCACCAGGGAAATCACTCACAGGGGCCCACCAAGGGGCGTGTTGCGCGCCGCAGGCGGGCCCGTTTTTGGGGGGCGTAATATGGGGGTGTGGCCTATTTCAATGAGACCACGCCCCCATTTTTGCTGCTGTGGGGCATGGCTAGTGGCTCTGAGCTGCTGGCTATGTCCCCGGCAAGGACAGAGAAAGTGACAGCAGACAGAGTGACAGCGAGAGCCACATATGTATATTGAGCATCATTGTGTGTGGCAAATGTATAATGGGCATCACGGTGTGTGGCCTATGTATAATGAGTCTATTATACAGTGCAAATGCACTGTGGGTAAGGCACAACTGGCACACAGATAGTTACGTCCCTGTGTGGGACACAGATCAGGCTGCTTCTGCCTCCACCCATACACATTATTATGTTTTTAACTAGTGTTTAATGACAGGTGTTGGTGCACTGCCCTACCCTAAAACAACCACTGTCTGCCAAGATAATGATCTTTCTTTTACTTACCATGTTCTTGGTCTTCTTTCTTCTCCTTCTGTCTTTCTCTTTTCTTCTCCTTCTGTCTTTCTTCTCTTTTCTTCTCCTTCTGTCTTCTAGGGCTCCTCGCTGTATGCTCCTCACTGAATGATGCAAAATGTTATGAGGTGGGAGGGGGTCTCTTTTCAAGTGTAAAGGCCCCCTCCACTAGTGCACTTTGGAATGTTTAATCCGATGCAGAGCAATCAAATCAAATTAAATCAAATTAAAATGTAAAATGGAGGTAGAATCTACCTTCATTTTACATTCCCTCTCCCCCAGGACCCAGATAGCAGCATCTTCTACCAGGTACCAGCATCTTCTACATTCATACACACTACACCCACTGCCGCTCTCATTCATACATACTCCACACACTACCGCTCTCATTCATACATTCTACACACACTGTCACCCTCATTCATACATACTACACACAATGCCGCCCTCATTCATACATACTACACACACACACACACACTGCCGCCGTCATTTATACAAACTACACACACTGACGCCGTCATACATACATACATACATACTACACACACTGCCACCCTCATTCATACATCCTACACACACTGTCGCCCTCATTCATACATACATACATACTACACCCACTGCCTCTCTCATTCATACATACTACACACACTGCCGCTCTCATTCATACATACTACACACACTGCTGCTCTCATTCATACATACTACACACACTGCCGCTCTCATTCATACATACTACACACACTGCCGCTCTCATTTATACATACTACACACACTGCCGCTCTCATTCATACATACTACACACACTGCCGCTCTCATTCATACATACTACACATACTGCCACTCTCATTCATACATACTACACCCACTGTCGCTCTCATTCATACATACTACACACACTGTCGTTCTCATTCATACATACTACACACACACACATGTTTCGCGCCCCCTCCCCCCCCAATTTGTAGTAGGTGAGGCTCCTGCACAGTGAAAAGTGGGCACGGACCAACATTATACCACACACCGTAATGCCCATTGCACATTAGGGAACTTTGTAATTACAATTACACATAAGCCCACACATGATGCCCACGACATACTATATAACACTCCGCAATGCCCACGACATACTATATAACACTCCGCAATGCCCACGACATACTATATAACACTCCGCAATGCCCATGACATACCATATAACACTCCGCAATGCCCATTGCATACTATATAACACACCATAATGCCCATTACACATTTGACACATAAGTGCCACTTACCTACATGCTCAATGCCAGGGGCTTCATGCTCGATGCCAAAGGGCTTCGTGCTCGATGTCAAGGGGCTTCATGCTCAATTCCAAGGGGGACTGAATTTGTTCGTTGCCAAGGGGGACAGAACTGTGCAGCGGCCTGCTCCCGGACGCTATTTTCAATTCAATGCACCGCCGGTGGTGTGCAGCAGGGAGGGATGGTGGGAGCGGTGGTGTGCAGCAGGGAGGGAGGGTGGGAGCGGTGGTGTGCAGCAGGGAGGGAGGGTGGGAGCGGTGGTTGCCAGCAGGGTGGGTGGGTGCAGTAGTGTGCAGCAGGGTGGGTGGGTGCAGTAGTGTGCAGCAGGGTGGGTGGGTGCAGTAGTGTGCAGCAGGGTGGGTGGGTGCAGTAGGGTGGTTGTGGGAGGGTAAGTGCAGTAGTATGCAGCAGGCAGGGTGGGTGCAGTAGTTTGCAGCAGGGTGGGTGTTGCAGGGTTCGGTTGCAGTAATGTGCAGCAGGGTGGATTTGAGACTAGTGTGCAGCAGGGTGGGTGCGAGGGTGGGGAACAGCAGGGTGGGAGTACACCTGACCTTACTCACCCCCCTGCTTGTGCTGCGTCCTGATCCACCTCCCCCTGCCTCTGCTGCTGCCTGTAATGCCCTGTGCCCCCGCTCCCCCCGGGAGAGAGAGACGTGCTGCTGCTATGTAAATTCATTCATATCTCCCGCTGGACCGCTAGCCAATGGGCGCTTGCGGTCCAGCAGCCAATCAACTGGTGGCTGCTGGACCGCGAGCGCCTATTGGCTAGCGGTCCAGCGGGAGCTATGAATGAATTTTACATAGCAGCACGGACATCTCTCCCGCACACAGCGGGCAGGGGAGCAGGCGAGCGAGCGAGCTGGCGGCACAGCTCCGGCGCCATGATATGTTCCTGCGCCTGGAGCGTGTGCTGCTTCGCCGGCTCCGGGCTCGCTACGCCTCTGCTGGGTAGGCAGGCTCCCGAGTAGCTCTCAGTGCGGTGCGGACGTCTCCGTCTGACGTCAGACGCCGCACAGAGCACACGCTGGCTGGCTCCAGGCTCCAATATGGCGGCGCCCTGCGCAACCGTGCACATGCCTGGAGCCAGCTGCAGCGCTGACACTGACAGGCGAGTGGGCGGTGGGCTGGTGATGGTTTGTGCGCGGGTTCGGCGGTGGGGAACACTGCTGACGGCAAACGGCTGACGGCCCGGGCTGGCGGCAGGCGCAGGCTCCGCCCCCCTTTAAAAGTGGGAGGAGTTCTGAACCAATGGGGCCCACCGGGGAATCTCCCGGTCCCCCGCCAGGCCAGTCCGAGCCTGTCCCCATAACTTAATACATCCCCAATGTAACTCAACTTGTAGGTAAGCTTACTCTTCTTGTGTTGCTGCCTGGATCTCTCGCATACACAGGCAGAGCAGCAGACACAGAAGGCGGGACAGCACTCTCCTCTCTGAATGGATGCAGCCTGCCTGGCTCCGTGTGGTGCTGCTGCATGTCACTCCCCCTTCTCCTTCCTGCCGAGCTTCCTCCCGTCCTCCCCTCCCTTCTAGCCTCCTGCGATGCACTCCTCCAGAGTTCAGACTAGTACTCTGAGGACTGACATTGCCTGCCACTCTGGGTGCCTGCTGGTGCAGCAGGAAAGACCCAGCGGCACAGCCACACACAGTCAGACGGCAGAGCCAGGCAGCACACTGACACAGGTGGGGGTGGGGCGGCACGCACAGACTGCCACTGCACAGTAGAAGGCTGCAGGGGTAACATAGCTTACAGACAGGCCCCGGCCGGGCTCTGGGGCCTTTCCATTGCTGGGGCCCGTCACACATGTCCCCCTTGACCCCCCCTGTCGCCGGCCCTGCCCACCAGACAGAGCCGGCCCTAGCCTAAATGACGCCCTAGGCAAGATTTTGGCTGGTGCCCCCAAATACAGCCACTAGTTCCGCCTCTGACCCTGCTCCCCTTTCCCAGCACCATCAACCCTCATCATAGCAGTCATCATTTTGGTGCTCCTACCCGCAATATTTTAAATAGAAACAGTGAACACATTCGGTGCGCAGCCCAAACAGGGGTGTGTTCTTGCTGGGAAGGGGCATGGCCACACAATAGTACCCCCAATTCAAATTATGCCACACAGTAGTGCAACTTTATTCACATTATATCATGCGATGGTGTCCCTTATTCACGTTACATCACACAGTAGTACCACTTTACCTTATATACATTACACCTCACATTATTCACATTATACCCTTAGAAAAAAATCCTGAGAAAATATTGTATTTTAAACACCTCCATGGCCACACTGCAACCCAGCACAAAGCAGTGTGTGCTGGGCAGAGGAGAAAAGCTGCAGCTGCTGCTGTCACTTAAGGGGAGGGGGCCCTTCCATCAGACTTTGACCTGGGTAATTTGTACCCCCTACCCCTTTCAATCGGCATCCCTGATAATACCACACAATAATGCCCCTTACACATGACACACATTATTAATGTCCTTATAACCATAATGCCCCTTACACATTGGGGGAAATTTACCAATATGAAAAACCTAGTTTTTCGTATTCGTATTTTCCCTACGGTTGCATACGACTGTTTAAGTCGTATGCAAACTCGTGTTCCGGAGGGGGATTTACAAAGCAGTCAGATACGACTGCTTTGTAACCCTCCGATGGTGTAACAATTCGTATTAGCGGCCGTATATACGGCTGCTAATACGAATTATTTCTAGCAGCCTGCACGGATCAGTCAGATCCGTGCAGGCTGCAGTGTGTAAAAAAAAAATAGAAAAATAAATAAATAAAAAAAAAAACGGCGTGGGGTCCCCCCCACAGCCGAAACCAGCACCAGGCTGACAGAGCCTGGAGCCGGTAATTAAAAATCAGGGAACCCGACAAATAGGGGCTCCCCGATTTTTAACAACCAGCCCCAGGCTCCAGGTCCGGGGCTGGTTCCCAAAATACGGGGGACAAAATGACTAGGGGTCCCCCGTATTTCAAGAACCAGTCCCAGGCACAACCAGCCGGCAGGGTAATGTCACAGCCGGGGGACACTTATAATATAAGGTCCCGCGGCCAAAACATTAACCCTACCGACCAGTCAGCCTGGCCAGGGGCCCTGGGGGAGTGGGGACCCCCCCAATAAAGGGGTCCCCCCCCTCCAGGACTTACCTGACCAGGCTGAAGCCTGGTACTGTCCTCGATGCCCCTGGGCGGTGGGCATCGAGCTGATAAATGGTGTAAAAATAAGGTTAAACTATTGTTTTTTACTGTGGCACTACAAGTGCCAGCAAGCCTCCCCAGCAAGCTGGGACTTGGTGAACCACAAGTCCCAGCCTGCTGGGCATTAAAGGGCCCGCTGGCACTTGTAGTTCTACAGTTAAAAAAATAGTGCACAAAACACACTGATACACTTTTAAAATAAAACTTTATTACATACAAAGCCCACACATACTAATACTTACCTATCTTCTTTCCGTAGGTAGCCCTGATGTCCTGTGTCGGCGTCTTCTGGTCCTGTGTCGTCTTCTTCCTCCATGTCGACCGTCGCTGTCGCCGTCCGGATCCGACGAAATCCATTTGGGAAGCTGTGGAAGGAAACCATACTCACCTGTCCCAGCGCGACGTAGTCCAGGTAAGGGTCTTTGCAAAAAAACAAAACGAACACCCGAAACCAAGCGGACACGGAGACGCACGGTACTGTGTGTACATCGTGCGGCTCCGCCTCCCGAATGCCGCTATTGGCCGCCTTGCGGCCTAGCGGCCAATCAGGAGCCGCTAGGCCGCAAGGCGGCCAATAGCGGCATTCGGGAGGCGGAGCCGCACGATGTAAACACCGTGCGGCTCTCAGTCCGGTCTGGATTCGGGGTGTTCGTTTTGTTTTTTTGCAAAGACCCTTACCTGGACTACGTCGCGCTGGGACAGGTGAGTATGGTTTCCTTCCACAGCTTCCCAAATGGATTTCGTCGGATCCGGACGGCGACAGCGACGGTCGACATGGAGGAAGAAGACGACACAGGACCAGAAGACGCCGACACAGGACATCAGGGCTACCTACGGAAAGAAGATAGGTAAGTATTAGTATGTGTGGGCTTTGTATGTAATAAAGTTTTATTTTAAAAGTGTATCAGTGTGTTTTGTGCACTATTTTTTTAACTGTAGAACTACAAGTGCCAGCGGGCCCTTTAATGCCCAGCAGGCTGGGACTTGTGGTTCTCCAAGTCCCAGCTTGCTGGGGAGGCTTGCTGGCACTTGTAGTGCCACAGTAAAAAACAATAGTTTAACCTTATTTTTACACCATTTATCAGCTCGATGCCCACCGCCCAGGGGCATCGAGGACAGTACCAGGCTTCAGCCTGGTCAGGTAAGTCCTGGAGGGGGGGGACCCCTTTATTGGGGGGGTCCCCACTCCCCCAGGGCCCCTGGCCAGGCTGACTGGTCGGTAGGGTTAATGTTTTGGCCGCGGGACCTTATATTATAAGTGTCCCCCGGCTGTGACATTACCCTGCCGGCTGGTTGTGCCTGGGACTGGTTCTTGAAATACGGGGGACCCCTAGTCATTTTGTCCCCCGTATTTTGGGAACCAGCCCCGGACCTGGAGCCTGGGGCTGGTTGTTAAAAATCGGGGAGCCCCTATTTGTCGGGTTCCCTGATTTTTAATTACCGGCCCCGGCTCCTTCAGCCTGGTGCTGGTTATGGCTGTGGGGGGAACCCCACGCCGTTTTTTTTTTTTTATTTATTTATTTTTCTATTTTTTTACACTGCAGCCTGCACGGATCTGACTGATCCGTGCAGGCTAAAACTCAAATAGAACAGGAAAATGGTGTTCTATTTTCCTGTCGTATTTGCGTGGGTGTTTCACACCACTAAGCAGCCGTATTGTCAGTACGGCTGCTTAGTAAATCAGAAACCACCATTCTTTTGAATGGTGATTTCTGTCGTATCCTATCGATGGTGTAGACATTCGTATTTGTAAATACAAATACGAATGTTCCATCTTTAGGACTACGAATTGTTGTATTTTTGGGATTGTAAATCCCAAAAATACAAATTCGTAAAAAAAAGGTGTATTTCTGCCTACGAATACACCTTTTTTCTACGAATCCATTTTGGTAAATGTCCCCCATTATGTCAACCTTTATTAATGCCCTTCATACACATAATGACACACATAATGCCCCTTACACATATGTTGCACATTATTAATGCCCTTATACACATGACACACATAATGCCTGTTACACATATGTTGCACATTATTAATGCCCTTATACACATGACACACATAATGCCTGTTACACATATGTCACACATTAATGCATTTATACATGACACACATAATGCCTCTTACACATATGGTGAACACTATTGCACAACCAACCCACTCTCAGACAGTACTTGCACAGCCGCTAACACTGTGACCTCTGCCTCTGCTTGGATACAGATGTTTCCTCATACATCTTGCCTCAATAGGCCATGCAGCTCCTGGCCAGTTCTGCTAAATTTGGGTGCCTTTTTTGCTGAAAATTCATCTTATTTGCATTGTTATGTGACAAGGACACACAAGGAGCTTCCGGTGATTAAATGATATGCGGCATGCCCAGGGCCGGTGCTAGGGGGTTTGGCGCCCTCCTGCAAACTATAAATTTGCGCCCAACCAAGCTTTACAAAGGGACAGCGCACACCAAAAGAAAAACGTGTGATCTCACAAGGAAGGGGAATGGCCACACAATAGTACTCCCACTCCAAATTACACCACATAGTAGCACAATATTATTCACCTTACACAGCTGTAACTAGCTATTTTGGTACCATGAGTTTAAAAACCGGGAGAGTTCGCGTCGTAGGACCGCACAAAAATGTAGTAGCGTGACTTCATGGGGAAGGGGCGTGGTCACATAAAAATACCAATTACACCGTATTCCCCATAACACATTATGCTTCACACCTCAATGCCCATTACACATTATACCACACACAGTAATGCAAATTATACATTATGCCACACATCATGATGCCCCTTACACAATATGCAGCACACCATAATGCCCATTACAAATGATGCTACACACCAGTTGCCAACATTAGTAGCACTGTGTAACCATGTGCCCACACAAGTTGCCGACATTAGTAGCACTGTGTAACCACATGCCCACATCAGCTGCCGACATTATTAGCACTGTGTAACCATATGCCCACACCAGTTGACGACATTAGTAGCGCTGACTATACACGTGCCCACACCAGTTGCCGACATTAGTAGCGCTGACTATACACGTGCCCACACCAGTTGCCGACATTAGTAGCACTGTCTACACACATGCTCACACCAGTTGCCAACATTAGTAGTGCTGCCTGTACACATGTTCACATCAGTTGCTGACATTAGTATTGCTGCCTGTACACATGTTCACATCAGTTGCTGACATTAATAGTGCTGCCTTACACTTACACTTTAGTCTCCTGGCAGCTCAGCCTCTCCTGTGTCTTCAGTGACAGTCTTGCTCCCTCATAGCCCCGCCCCTTTTCGATCCAGTAGCCCTGCCCCTTTTCATCCGTACTGCTTGTTGACCTGTTTAGGAGCCTGGAGAGAGCTCTGTGCCTCCGGCGCTGCTGCGTGCCCTGCAGTGTGACAGGCGCAGCAGCAGCCACAGAGACAGCAGGGTATGCAGAGCAGAGACAGCGCCTCTCCTGCCCAGCGCCTACCTGCTTTGCATCCTCTGCTGAGCAGGTAGTGCCGGCCCTGGGCATATTATGTGTGCCTAGAGCCAGCTCTGGTTGTGAGAATGAATTGAACGCACTCAAAGCAGTCTTTGTTTTTCTCTGTTGTTGTTTTCTGTCCTTCTATTTCACTTCAGTGTAACGCCAGTATAACGCTGCAGTTATATTTAAATTATGCCGCACTTAAAAATGATGCACTTCAAAACTATTATGCACACAGCCTAAACGGCCCGCAGCCTATGTAGTGATCTTTAAATGCATATGCACTCATTAATTAGACTCTTCCCACCCAATCCACAACCTCCCTACTACAAAGAATGGTAATAAAAGTGGCTTACATAAACACCCATGCATTCCAAGATACCATGTGTCATTAAGAGTTTACACAGAGAGAGAGGGTGCAAATGCACTATGCGATCATTACATTACAATATAATATATAATAAGAGGTTGTTAGTATATCATTGGCCAGTGATATTGGCCTGCCCACCAATCGTCCAGGTCACCTCTTGTCGAGCAGGTCCCTAACACTATGGGGTCACCACCTGGGACGCAGGGAACCCCGAAACATGATCCAACTAAGGACCCCCAGGGCATCACAATAAAGAATAGTGATAGTAAAGTGGTGAAATTATAAGTATGAAGGTCCCTACTATATGTTTGGAGGTGAATTCTCCCTTCCCCCATTCCCTGTATACAAATGCCAAACTGGGTTGTCCTGGTGAAAAAATTAGAATGGAAGTGTGAGTGATCTGCAGCTGGTAGGTAGCGCTAGAGCAAGAGTCTGGCTGATTCTGTAGAGACAGGAGGGGGTTAGTCTAAGTGACAGAAAAAGGATGAGTGAAGAGACCCCTGGAGAGGAGGCTGAATAAAGTGTATACTTGTTGCATACCACCCAACATTTGTAGACACTGGGTCGGGACGGGGTGCGTGCCGAAGGCCTATCAGAAAGGGGGCGTGGTCTATACTTGTTGCGCTGCCGCGAGGCCACCCCCCGTTTTTCGCAGCAGTGGGGGCATGCCCAGCAGCTGCTGGCCAGCCCCCAGCCCCTCTGCCTGCAAGAATAGACGCTGTGCGCATGCGCACAACGTCTATTCAGTGTATCCATGGACAACAGGGGGGACTCCCAACTCCCCCCCACCCCCCCGCCGTGGGACACTGCCGGTGGCATTAGGGACGCGGGAATGTTCCAACATATCGGGACGTTCCCGTGATAATCGGGACAGTTTGGAGGTATGCTTGTTGACATTTTATTACTCCTCTCTGGGAGAAGACTGGAGAGGAAACTTTCAGGCACGCACGCAGGGGGGTTTCCAAGTATCTAGAAACCCCCCTTGGCCATCGATATATCATACCTCCCAACATGACCCTCTCTATGAGGGACAGAATGCTCTATTCCTGGACTTCTGTCTTAATTTAGGATTGCCGTCACCTGTGTGGAAGCACCTTTCTCATCAGTTAACCTGTTCAAAGCAGGTGACGGTAATCACAAATTAAGGGGAAGTACAGAAACAGAGCATTGTGTCCCTCCTGGAGAGGGACATGTTGGGAGGTATGATATATATCAGTCATGGTCCCGATTATTAATTTTTTTCGGCAGCGCGGCGGGTCTCAGCTTCTGAGCAGCAGCGGCAGTCTGGCTCCTTCCCTGCTGCAGCTGCCATCTCTGTGACATAAAGAGGCAGCCGCTGGCAGGCAGTGGGAGCAGCTCCTCTCCTGCCCTCCGGACAGTGAGGCGCCTCCTGTAACACTCCCCGCACCATATGCCACAGTTTGCATTCCCCCACGCTGCCTCTCGTACTCAGGGGTAGATTTATTATAGCGGCGCTAAGAGCGCCGCTATAACAATTCCTGCTTCGCCTCATTAGCGAGGCGAAGCAGGAGGGGACACAGACAAGATCTACTAAGATCTTGCCGCCGAAGCGGGGGAGCGCTAACTCCCCCCTCCGGCGATGTCCCCTCCAGCTGACAGCGCATCAGTTAACACTTATGCGCTGTCTGCTTCTCCCCCGGCTGGCTCACTGCGCATGCGCGGGATCTCGGTACTCACGCGAGATCCCAGTGCAGCTCAGAGCCAGCAGCAGGGACAGCGCTATCCCTGCTGTAGGCAAAGGGCATCGCCGTTTTCAGCTGTCAAAGTCGACAGCTGCAGGCGGCGGAACGGTGAGCGATGCTGACCGTTCATAAATTAGGCAGGAGGCAGGCGCGCAGCACGAAATATCGTAGCTGCGCTATGCCTCCTGCCCCGCACCGCCGCACGAAAGACACCCGCTCAGCGGGTGTCATAGATAAGGGGAAGCGCTATCCCCTGCTTTAGCGCATGGGGTTAGCGCATATGCCCCTTATTGTCCCTTAATAAATCTACCCCTCAGTGAGCAGGAACAGTCGATGGTGAAGTCCTGCCTGCCAGCTAAGGTGCGAGTGTGGCCCACAATGATTGGGAGGGGAGAGACGAGAGGACTGCGGAGCTCAGCGGAGCTGCTGTTAACTGTGAGTCAGGGCAGACTGGCTGTTTGTGCCTGCGATTGTCTGCATTATGACAGACTGACAACTCTGTGTGGGGAAGGGGATTACATTTTACTGCCTATTGAGGAGGTTGGGCTTTAGGGCAGTGGTTCTCAAGGACCCCCAGCAGTGCACGTTTTCCAGGTCACCTGGCAGGTGAACAAGTGCACTCATTAGTCACTGACACATTTTAAAAGATCACAGGTGGAGCTAATTATTTCACCTTTGATTGTGTGTGGAGACCTGGAAAACATGCACTGCTGGGGGTCCTTAAGGACTGAGGTTGAGAACCACTGCTTTCGGGGATATGAATATATGACATGTCTGTCTATGGGAGGGGGTGCTGTGCTGGGGGGAGTCTCAGATCTCCCTCCAGCACAGCCCCCCATAGGCAGACATGCCACATATTCAGATTCCCCTCCAGCATAGCACCCACACCCCAAAAAGGCAGACATGTCACATATAGGCCCTTATTCAGGTCTGATCGTAGTACAAATTTGTTCTCAAAATGGGCAAAACCATGTGCACTGCAGGTGGGGCAGATGTAACATGTATAGAGAGAGTTAGATTTGTCTGAGTTATTTTGTTTCTGTTCAGGGTAAATACTGGCTGCATTATTTCTACACTGCAAATTAGATTTCAGTTTCAACACACCCCACCCAAATTTAGCTCTCTCTGCACGTTACATCTGCCCCACCTGCAGTGCACATGGTTTTGCCAATTTTGAGAACAAATTTGTACTGCGATCAGATCGGAATAAGGGCCATAGACCTTTTCACATTCTGAATATGTCTGACGTGTCTGTCTTTTTTTTTGGGGGGGGGGGGGGGGGGCTGTGCTGGAGGGAAATGTACTATTTAGAAACCCCCCTTTTAAAATCCTGCCTTTGCCACTGACTTTCAGCTGGGCTTAAGGGGTGGGGACAGATCCCTGCATCATCAAGACCCCTCCCCATGACAGGGCTAAACTTATCTCTCAACTCATTTTATCCCCCCTCCGCGCAGCACCAGCGAATGCCAATATTTGACTGGCAGGATAGTATTATGTGGGGGATCCAGGGGCATGCGGGAAGTTTGCCCGCCCCTCCATGGGTCCGTGAGCAGGACCTGATTTTCATACGTCTCCCAGCCATTCTGGGAGGATAGGCAGTTTCTGGGTTCACCAAAGCATCTCTTTGGACCACGTCCCACCATTTGCTAGTTATGCTACTGACTATATACGACAAAGAATCATACAGTAAATTGCCGTATATAGATAATACTCCATACTAGAAAAAATTAAATGTACTGTAGGCTCCCTCCCAAGAGAAAAACTGATTATAGCGAAATATAAAAGACACAAAACATAGATGACATACACATTCGTTAAAAAAGGATATAAATTATCCTTGCGACGTGGGGTCCCACACTCCTTATTTCCAATTCCCACTTATATTAAAGTACGTGTTCTGTCTAGTGAATACGTTGAATTACTTATATATATGCGGGCGGGCAATGAACACACGTTATGAATTACCCCATTCATGGGGAGAAAGTTGGTACAACTTAAAAATAGGCTGTTTAGTGTAGATGTGCCAATTAATCTGAAGATATGGCTTGTATGGCGGCTTTGAGGATACAATTTCAAATGGCCAGTGTTTGGATAGGGGGGCACTGGTAACCGTTCTGAGTTGTCACTGATATGCTATTCTGCATTTTACTCGAATGATAGTGGTTATGCCAAAATTAATAATTAGGCAATGATGAACAGTGCTTGTGCTTAAAGATACCGGTAATCGCTCAGTGTGTAGTGTTCCCACATTTGAAAGGACGTGTCGGTAACATCTAATCTCACGTTTAATCGTGTGCACAAATAATAGAAATGGTCACTGTAAATTGGCCAAGTGTATCAGTAACAGTGTTAATACAATCCCTGGAGTACAAAGTATCTAAAATTAAGACACGTTGTCTCACGATATAGCAGGACTGAATAACAGAAACTGTTCAGTTGTACTTCACATGCCAACTGGGCAATTTCAGATACATTGTCAAAGTGCCTGTACCAATTAGTCTTTCAATAAAAGGATATAATTTGTGTGGCAGCGTTTTTAGAGTATAATTTCAGGTAGCCAATGCTCGTTTTAGAGGGCACTGGTAACCGCTCTGAGCTAACACTGATATACTGTACCTATACTTTATTGAGTGCTTATGTTATTCACACCTTAGTCAATATTTTAACAGCATGAACAGTACTCATGTTCAGAGGTACTGGTGATCGCTTAGTGTGTAGTATTCACCCGTTGTCTCTCAATGGGGCAAGACAGGATAGCGATAATGTATTTGGTATGCTGCGATCACACGCCGACTGAGTATATCAGTAGCAGTGGTAATCAATACACATTGACGGGGTACAGCACTTATCAGCATACAAACTGCAGTCCCTGGAGCGCGGCGTGTGTAATGGTTACACGCCGTCTCACAATAGACAGGACTGTGTGACAGTTGCAATTTGAATGCGTGCCCTTCAGCCAACGGGCTGTGTATTCATGCGTTCACTCAGTAGTGCAATAGTTCAATTTTTAAACTAGACAGATCAAAATTAGTACATTTCAATGGGGGTAAGGGAGTGGGGATAGCCCACGAAGTGTACGGTCGGCGTACGCTTCGCTAATGAGCTTCGTCAGGACCAACCTGGGTGGTTCCTGAGAGCTCCTTAAGTACCTGTGAGTTCATGAATATGTTAATATGCTGATGCGCTCATTGGTCATCCCGATTGTCAATCAGGGACTGCACATCGTGCTGAGTGACATGTTCCGTTTACTACTTGCAGGTAAGATCTATGTTGCACAGTAACAGAGCGGTTTATCACTTAAAATATGCGTTGGGTATCGGGTGTGATCATGTATGTAAAATAAAGCATTTATAGGTTGATATTCATTTTGAGAATATGCCTGATTAGATCAGGGAAATAAAGCCGTAGCCGGACAGGGGCTGATCAGTACCTATTAGGTTGTTTATTGGTCCATGGTCTCCATGGATACTGCAGTTCAATTATTAAGAAGGGGGTACGCGGTAATAGACAATACTTATGAACGAAGTAATACATAGAAATATGTGGAAATTTGCATAATCGCTGGTCAGAGAAAATCGATTATTCTTGTGTTAGTATCCCACCTAGTGAAAAATACGATTATTTACATGGCGGCGGTATTCCTATCAAACGGCACATGTGTGATGCGTGTGCATGTTTGATTTTTAAAAGAAAGACACAATAATCCTGAAGTGATTATTTATAGTATAATATGACTATTAGTTCATCAGTGCATAGGTCAGGATATGTCACATTTCGTAACAGTACTCTATATATTGAACGTTGATCCAAAGTAGCCAGGAGAACAGTAATTGGGCTGCTCCAACAGATTAAGTAACGATTATTCTACCCGTTGATATAATGGAATAATGTGTATTAATATTATCATTGGTAAAAATATCCGGGTGTGAGTGAGGAGATTTATCGATAATAAAAGTGAACAGGTGTACAGACCTGTAAGATAAAAGTGGAGGTGTGTTCTATTAATTATTACGGTGTATGTGCGAAGTGTGATTAGCCCTATGGTTCACAATAATAATGCATGGTGATTTAAGGATTAAATGGAAAATATTCATAGTTGATTGCGTAAATTTGTTTAAGGAGATGTGGAGAAAAAAGGGGGGGGAGTGAGAAAAAGGGGGGTTTGTGTGTAAAAAAAAAAAAGAGAAAAATCATGTGGTAAACTGTAGGAGAAAGATGGACATGGAAAAAAATAAACATAATATTGTGTGGATGTGTTCACCTACTAGTGTGAATTGAAGGCCAGGGTAGTACACACCACAAGGGTCCCTAAAGTCGTCACCCTCCGCGTATGTGAAGGAGGTAGCATGTGATATATTTAGACACATGTACCCCATATACGGGGATGGGGGGCGACAGTTGTTCCCCAGAGGGTGTATTTCTCCTGGTATAATATAGGGTAGTGTATGCAGTCTTGCTGCTCATTTTGTGAGGTACATAGTAATAGTGGGACGGTGTGGGAAAATACAAGATAGTGATGTTGAATAGTATTCTCACATACACCTGTCATTCAGTTAATACATGTAGTGTATACTGAGTGCTACAGGTACAAGGGTATACTGGGTTGATTTTATAATAAGAATAAAATTAGAGAAAAACAGTATAATTATTTTCTTCATTGAGTCCTGCTGGGTACATGGACCCCATCAGGAAAATCAAGCGAGTTTCTTGTTTTAGGAGTTCTCTATCCCAGTCTCCCCTTCTTATGTTCATGGTGACTTTGGTCATCCCATAGGCCTTTAGATTATTTGGGACGCCATGATGATATTGGAGAAAATGTCTCGCTACTGGAGTCAGAGGTTTGAAGTTTGCTTTGTCTCTTGAGGCATTCTTAATGTTCAACAGATGTTCGGAGAGTCTTTTCTTAAAAGGTCTGCGGGTTTTTCCGATATATTGCTTACCGCAAGGACACTCCAAATTATATATAATTCCTGCAGTGTCACAGGTGATGTAGTCTTTAATCTGCCAGGTCTTGCCAAATTTGTCAACATATGTGTCGCGTGGTGTAATGTACACACATACTTTGCAGGTACAGGCATATTCTCAAAATGAATATCAACCTATAAATGCTTTATTTTACATACATGATCACACCCGATACCCAACGCATATTTTAAGTGATAAACCGCTCTGTTACCGTGCAACATAGATCTTACCTGCAAGTAGTAAACGGAACATGTCACTCAGCACGATGTGCAGTCCCTGATTGACAATCGGGATGACCAATGAGCACATCAGCATATTAACATATTCATGAACTCACAGGTACTTAAGGAGCTCTCAGGAACCACCCAGGTTGGTCCTGACGAAGCTCATTAGCGAAGCGTACGCCGACCGTACACTTCGTGGGCTATCCCCACTCCCTTACCCCCATTGAAATGTACTAATTTTGATCTGTCTAGTTTAAAAATTGAACTATTGCACTACTGAGCGAACGCATGAATACACAGCCCGTTGGCTGAAGGGCGTGCATTCAAATTGCAACTGTCACAAAGTCCTGTCTATTGTGAGACGGCGTGTAACCATTACACACGCCGCGCTCCAGGGACTGCAGTTTGTACGCTGATAAGTGCTGTACCCCGTCAATGTGTATTGATCACCGCTGCTACTGATACACTCAGTCGGCGTGTGATCGCAGCATACATAGTATATTATCGCTATCTAGCTTGCCTCATTGCCTCATAGTCCTGTCTATTGTGAGACGACGTGTAACTATCACACACGCCGCGCTCCAGGGACTGTAGACTATACGCTAATAGTGCTGTACCCCGTCAATGTGTATTGATTACCACTGCTACTGATATACTCAGTCGGCGTGTGATCGCAGCATACCAAATACATTATCGCTATCCTGTCTTGCCCCATTGAGAGACAACGTGTGAATACTACACACTAAGCGATCACCAGTACCTCTGAACATGAGTACTGTTCATGCTGTTAAAATATTGACTAAGGTGTGAATAACATAAGCACTCAATAAAGTATAGGTACAGTATATCAGTGTTAGCTCAGAGCGGTTACAGGTGCCCCCTAAAACGAGCATTGGCTACCTGAAATTATACTCTAAAAACGCTGCCACACAAATTATATCCTTTTATTGAAAGACTAATTGGTACAGGCACTTTGACAATTTATCTGAAATTGCCCAGTTGGCATGTGAAGTACAACTGAACAGTTTCTGTTATTCAGTCCTGCTATATCGTGAGACAACGTGTCTTAATTCTAGATACTTTGTACTCCAGGGATTGTATTAACACTGTTACTGATACACTTGGCCAATTTACAGTGACCATTTCTATTATTTGTGCACACGATTAAACGTGAGATTAGATGTTACCGACACGCCCTTTCAAATGTGGGAACACTACACACTGAGCGATTACCGGTATCTTTAAGCACAAGCACTGTTCATCATTGCCTAATTATTAATTTTGGCATAACCACTATCATTCGAGTAAAATGCAGAATAGCATATCAGTGACAACTCAGAACGGTTACCAGTGCCCCCCTATCCAAACACTGGCCATTTGAGATTGTATCCTCAAAGCCGCCATACAAGCCATATCTTCAGATTAATTGGCACATCTACACTAAACAGCCTATTTTTAAGTTGTACCAACTTTCTCCCCATGAATGGGGTAATTCATAACGTGTGTTCATTGCCCGCCGCATATATATAAGTAATTCAACGTATTCACTAGACAGAACACGTACTTTAATATAAGTGGGAATTGGAAATAAGGAGTGTGGGACCCCACGTCGCAAGGATAATTTATATCCTTTTTTAACGAATGTGTATGTCATCTATGTTTTGTGTCTTTTATATTTCGCTATAATTTTAACCAACTTAATAAAGGTTAGATTTTAATTGATTCTTTATTCGGTGCACCACACCGTGACATTTCTTTCTGTCCAAAACCATATATGCAATTGTTTGATGTCCTGTGGTAGCACACCCTCATCTGTCATGAAGAATTAAATCATTTAGACACCTACTGAGGGGCAAAATCTTTTTGACTCATATTTATCCTTTCCTGTGCGATTACCATCCCTTTTTCTTTAATAGAAAAACTGATTAGACTTGTTTGGAGAAATCAGGAGGACAAAAGCTTGTTGTCCACCTGAAATGTCTATTACTAGCATTAGAGTAGACATTAAAAGGCAGATTCCTTCTCAAATGGACAAAACCATGTGCACTGCAGGGGGGGGGGGGGGTAGATGTAACACATGCAGAGAGATTCGGGTGAGTTATTTTTTTTTTATGTGTAGAGAAAATGCTACAATATCATGTTTAATTAAAACCCCACCCAAATCTAATTCTCTCTGCACGTGTTACATCTGCCCCACCTGCAGTGCACATGGTCTTGTCCATTTGAGAAGGAATTTGCCTTTGCGAGTGAACCAGAATAAGGGCCTAAGACTGGTGGTACTTGGCTGGGCAGAACAAGCATTACATTTCTATTTATTGCTTATTTTTTGCCAAGCCAATCATACTAACATTATACTGACATCAATAGTACCAGGGCTTTCCTTCCTTCTTTCTAGACATACCACACACAATCTCTCTATCTACACTCTTCCTCAGCCGATCTACTTATTCTAACGTAAAGTAGGCAAGTTGTATAAGCATTTCACTACATATTGTATACAGTTGTACAAGCATTTCACTACGTATGACTTGTATGTGACAAATAAAAAATTTGACTTGATGTATTATCCATTGAATTGTATGTAATATGTTATTTATGACCGAGTAAACAATGTAAATCAATGATGACATTTGCATATAACGCCTGTTGGGTGCCGGACGGGGTCCCGACAGTCGGGATCCCAACAGGCATTTATCCGACGTCGGGATCCCGACTGTCAAAACACCGACAGCCGGGTTCCCGACAGCCACCTTCTATTTTCCCTCGAGGGGGTCCACGACCCCCATAGAGGGAGAATAGAATAGGTGGCGAGTGTAGCGAGCCACCGTGCCGGCAGCATGGGAGTGCAGCGAGCCCGCAAGGGGCTTAGTTGCGCTCATCATGCTGTCTGAGTCCGGCCAGTCGGGATCCCTGTACCACACCCATGCCTGTTGGTGTGCTTAATGTTTCTTTCTTTCCTGGATTCTAAAAGTGGATTCATTATATTATATTCATTAAGATATTGATGTGATAATTAACATTGTTTCTTAAAAAATGTATGTGTCTCTTATATCGTACACACCCAACTGTTGACTAATGTGTAATTCCATGATTATATATAGATTAGAACATTTGGTGTTTAATTATTTGTCTCCAGGGCCTGAGAAGGTGAGGAGCTGTGACCAGTGCTGTGTGGGTGTGGTCAGTGTAATGGGGCTTTGTAACCCCCTGCACTATCATCTCTAATTTCTCCCTAAAGACCTAA
This sequence comes from Crinia signifera, assembly GCF_055691185.1. NCBI lineage: Eukaryota > Metazoa > Chordata > Amphibia > Anura > Myobatrachidae > Crinia > Crinia signifera. The sequence continues at coordinate 80,179,111 of NC_139227.1, forward strand.
AAATAGCAAAAAAGTACAAATTTGGGAACTCTTTACCTAGAAGGGCACCCATCGCGGGCATCGCATGAACTAAAAAATCGCATCCGATGCGACCGACGCGATGACCGCGATTTGCCATAGGGAACAATGTTAAATGTCCCAATTGACCCGATTTTCCATAGGGAACAATGTTAAATGTCCCAATTGACCCGATTTTCTATAGGGAACAATGTTAAATGGCCCACAGAGGCCAAATAGGCACCCTGAAGTGTGAAATGGCCCCCCCAATTGTTAAAGCCACCCCACGATCAACGTCAACCCGAAGCGTGGCGAGCGCAGCGAGCCCACGAGGGGCGGCGGTATGCGTCCTACGACCTTTTCATACCCCCACTATCCACGTCGGCATGGAGTTGAGAATAGAAAGTGTGGCGAGCGCAGCGAGCCACCGTGCCCGAAGCGTGGCGAGCGCAGCGAGCCCCGCGTGGGGCTGCGGACACCTTCACAGGTATACACGTCCCCTCGCGGGGCTCGCTGCGCGCGCCTCGCTGCGCTCGCCTCGCTGCGCTCGCCACACTATTCTATTCTCAACTCCACGCCGACGTGGATAGTGGGGGTATGAAAAGGTCGTAGGGCGCGTACCGCCGCCCCTCGTGGGCTCGCTGCGCTCGCCACGCTTCGGGTTGACGTTGATCGTGGGGTGGCGTTAACAATTGGGGGGGCCATTTCACACTTCAGGATGCCTATTTGGACTCTGTGGGCCATTTAACATTGTGCCCTATGGAAAATCGGGTCAATTGGGCCATTTAACATTGTTCCCTATGGAAAATCGGGTCAATTGGGACATTTAACATTGTTCCCTATGGGAAATCGCGGTCATCGCGTCGGTCGCATCGCATGCGATTTCTTGGTCGCATGCGATGCGACCGATGCGATTTTTTTTCCTTACGATGCCCACGATCAAAATCGTGGGCGCCCTTCTAGGTAAAGAGTACCCAAATTTGTTGGAACACTAAAAATATTGTAATAGCTGACATAAGGGTGTCTGGCAATCATGCTGCTATGATGGAGGAACTATTTAACGTGGAAGCCTGGAGCAATAGTACATCTGCCTAATTATTATTCTGGCTCTGCCTGTTTCTTTAACAAATGATGATGATAATAATAATAATAATAGATATATCTATACCCAGTTACGTACTAGTATGTCAGCATTTTTCTGAGTGAGCACATACCCATAGACAGAAATAAGATAATAAAATGTCAATCATAGGGCATGACTCAGACTTGACAACTAATTACAGAATTCCTGAATCGTTCAAATATCGAAGGACTGTGCATGTTCCCATCGCACATGTGTAAGGGTGAATAACAACAGAAAATGTGTATGAATGTAAATGGAATCCCCTCACATTTTGACAGACAGGAAGCCGGTGTTTGTGGGTGGAAACTGGACATTTACTGGGTGTATCAGGAAAAACGTAGGCATGGGCAGGGTCTGTGATGTCATTGATGACCACTTCCACCCTGTCTCATTCGTAGATCAGTGGAATCCTCCAAGTACCAGGGGAGGGGGGTATATTACTGGATTACCGTTTTTTTGTACCTTTCGCAACGGATTCAATGTGAAAGGTACAAAAATGGTAATTAACCGGTAATATACCGTTTAAAACATGCAGGGCGGGATGTATTAATATACATCGCCGCCCTTCGACTGACAGCCGCCGCGATGCTGCCGCATATGTACTAACATATGCGGCTAGCATCGGGTTGCGGTGGCGGGCGACCCCCGTGATACCTGTGATGTGGTCTGCGGGGGTCTCCGTCACATCCCGGCGGTTGCCAGTGTCCCCCTGCGTCTCCTCCTCCCCCCTGCAGCAGGATGTCCTCCCGGCTGTGACACCTGCTGGGGGAGGAGGAGATCAGGAGGACGGGAGGGGGCGCGCACGGATGTCGTTGCGATAGAAGCCCATAGGCTTCTATAGGGTATCGCCACCCTCTGGGTGGTGATAACCTGCCAGGCGAAAACGGGGCGGACGGGTAATGGTAAATAGGAAATTGCGGTAAAACCCCCGCTTTACCGCATTTTCCCTTTAGTACATCCTGCCCGCAATGTGAAAGGGGTAAAACTTGCTCTGACCCGGTTAAAGAAGGAGGCTTTGCAGTGTGAAAGCAGTATCGGTGAAGTCCAATGCAAATTCTCACATTAATGGTAGTCAAAGTATCCAGTACACAAGAAGGTGTCAGTCTCCTATTTAATCATATATGGCAAGATTAATACCCCTTTTACACTAGAGCCACGACCCAGATTATTGCCGCTCCAGTCCGGGGCTTGGTGTAAAAGGGCAAAAAAATAAAATAAACCGGGTCCTGTTACCCGGTGTCCGACCTGACAAATGTTCAGGGTCAGACACAGGGCTTCCCCGGAGTCAGGGGCTGTGTAAATGGGTATCCCGGGTCATCCGACCCAGGGACCCATTTCCTTCAATCAGGGAGCCCCAAGCTCCGGACCACAGCGCCCTGAGGTCAGTCCAAAGGTTGGGCAGGGGCTGTGTACAGCCTCCGCTGCTGTCTGCGGTACTATGCAGACAGCAGCAGAGGTGAATGGATGCCTGTGTGCGGCAGTCTCACAGACTGCATCTGGCTAACTGACACTAAGGGGTTATTCTAAATCAATCGGGGAGGGGGGGAGGGGGGGCGATTGTTTGCAACTGCACATGCGCAAAAGATTTTATGCACATGTTCAGCCGCTGTGTGTGAGCGCCCACAGTGCTCGCACATAGAAGTCCGGGTGTGGGCCGTAGGGAGGCGGGCCGGGGAATTTGCCTATGGGAATGCCCTGCGGGGGAAATTTGCTAAGATTGCGAATACAAAAAATCGTATTCGGATTCTTAATACAAATGAATACGACTGGTGTAGTTCATTCGTATTCCAGAGGATAATTTACTAATCAGTCGTACTTGACTGATTCGTATTATCCGATGGCGTATTCATTCGTATTTTTTTCTGATACGAATTCATATTTTAAATACAAATTCAGATTTTAAAATACAAATTCGTATTGGTTATAGCCTGCATGGATCAGTCAGATCCGTGCAGGCTGCAGTGTGTAAAAATAAATAAATAATTTTTAAAACAGTGTGGGGTCCCCCCCCCCACGGGCATAACCAGCCCCAGGCTCATGGAGCCGGGACTGGTTTTAAAAATTCAGAAAACCATTTAAATAGGGCTCTGCTGATTTTTTTTAAAACCAGCCCCAGGGCCGGGCATGGTTCCCAAAATACAGGGAACCCCTAAACTTTTAGTCCCCCATATTTTTGGAACCAGGTCCAGCTCAATGAGCCCAGGGCTGGTTATGCAATTTTCTTTATAACCTTTTGGTACTTATGTAATATCGGGACTCCCGTTTTTCTTATGAGACCGCGTCCCCTCGTGGGGCTCGCTGTGCTCACCACGCTTCGGGCACGGTGGCTCGCTGCGCTCGCCACACTATATAAAATCTACTCCATACGTAGTTGGATAGTAGGGGTATGAAAAAATGGGGTGCATTTAACATGGGAGCCCAGATAATACATAAGTACCAACCTTTTTTTACACAAAATTCCACATGTCCTCAAATTCACACATTTTCAGGACTAAAAATCGTACAATTTCATGGCTAAAAATGCACCATATCGCACTGTTTTGCCACAAATTCACATCTAATTAAAGATGCAAATTAGCGGAAAAAAATGCAATGAAAAAAAGTGCGATGTGGTGCGATTTTCAGATCCGATCGCAGTACAAATTTGTTCTCAAAATGGGCAAAACCATGTGCACTGCAGGTGGGGCAGATGTAACATGTATAGAGAGAGGTTTTTTTGTATGAGTTATTTTGTTTCTGTGCAAGGTAAATACTGGCTGCAATATTTTTATACTGCAATTTAGATTTCAGTTATAACACACCCCACCCAAATGTAACTCTCTGTGCACATGTTACATCTGCCCCACCTGCATTGCAGATGGTTTTCCCCATTTTGAGAACACATTTGTACTGCGATCAGATCTGAATAAGGACATATATATATATATATATATATATATATATATCTCCTATATATTTGGCTACATCTGTCACTCAAAGTGGGTGTCTGTGTCTATAACGCTCTGTTCCTGGACTTTCCTCTTAATGTGTGATTGCCTTCATCTGTGCTGAACACCTTTCTGAGAAATTAACCTGTTTAAAACAGGTGATGGCAATCATACATTAAGGGGAAGTCTAGAAACAGAGCATTGTGTCCCTCCTGGAGAGGGTCATGTTGGGAGGTATGTGACAGAGAACCAGCCCAGTGAGCCCACAGACAGTGCCAGACACCCACTGCCTTCCCATGTTGCCCAGCACTGCTATTCCACAGCCACCAGGTGAGCGCCCCCTCCCGCGATTTGCGGCAAAACCTCCCCCCCCGCGCGCCCCTCCCGCGATTCGCGGCAAAAACACCCGCTCCCCCGCGACCCCCCTACCGCGATTTGCAGCAAAAACACCCCCGCGACCCCCCCTCCCGCGATTCGCTGCAAAAAGAACCCCCCCACAACCCCTCCCGCAATTCGCGGCATAACCACCACCCCGCGACCCCCCCCTCCCGCGAATCGCGGCAAACCCTCCCCCGTGACACCCCCCCCCCCGATTTGCGGAAAAAACACCCCCCCCCCCGCGACCTCCCTCCTGCGATTCGCGGCAAAAAGAACCCCCCCGCGACCCCCCCTTGCACGATTGGCGGCACCCCCCCTGCGACCCCCCTCCCGCGATTCGCGGCACACACCCCTCCCCCCCCCGCAATTCGCAGCAGCCCCAGGATTAAATGGCACATGCAAAACACTGCCATGGCTATGGTCGACAATGAAAAAGGTTGACATGAGTTTTTGAAGATTTATTTTTAATTTTTTAAATTTTTTCATATTCATTGTCATGTGTCGACATGGACACCAATGAAGTGGCACACTTTTGTCAACATTTACATGTGTTGACCTTTCTGTGTTGATTTTTTTCTTGTGGCGATTCGCGTCACACCCCCCGCAACCCCCCCTCCGGCGATTCGCGGCACCCCCCCTGCGACCCCCCCCTCCCGCAATTCGCGGCAACCCCCCACCGGAAACACCCGCTCCCCCGCGACCCCCCCTACCGCGATTCGCAGCAAAAACACCCCCGCGACCCCCCCTCCCGCGATTCGCTGCAAAAGGAACCCCCCCACAACCCCTCCCGCAATTCGCGGCATAACCACCACCCCGCGACCCCCCCCTCCCGCGAATCGCGGCAAACCCTCCCCCGTGACACCCCCCCCGATTCGCGGAAAACCCCCCCCCCGCGACCTCCCTCCCGCGATTCGCGGCAAAAAGAACCCCCCCGCGACCCCCCCTTGCACGATTGGCGGCACCCCCCCTGCGACCCCCCTCCCGCGATTCGCGGCACACACCCCTCCCCCCCCCCGCAATTCGCAGCAGCCCCAGGATTAAATGGCACATGCAAAACACTGCCATGGCTATGGTCGACAATGAAAAAGGTTGACATGAGTTTTTGAAGATTTATTTTTAATTTTTTAAATTTTTTCATATTCATTGTCATGTGTCGACATGGACACCAATGAAGTGGCACACTTTTGTCAACATTTACATGTGTTGACCTTTCTGTGTTGATTTTTTTCTTGTGGCGATTCGCGTCACACCCCCCGCAACCCCCCCTCCGGCGATTCGCGGCACCCCCCCGCGACCCCCCCCCTCCCGCAATTCGCGGCAACCCCCCATGAACCTCGCTCTCCCGCGATTCGCGGCACCCACCCCCCGCAACCCCCCCCCTCCCGCAAATCGCGGCACCCCCCGCGATTCGCGGCAGCCCCAGGATTAAATGGCACATGCAAAACACTGGCACGGCTATGGTCGACAATGAAAAAGGTTGACATGAGTTTTTGAAGATTTATTTCATTTTTTGAATGTTTTCATATTCATTGTCATGTGTCAACATGGACACCAATGAAGTGGCACACTTATGTCAACATTTACATGTGTTGACCTTTCTGTGTTGATTTTTTCTTGTGGCGATTTGCGTCACACCCCCACGCAACCCCCCCTCCCGCGATTCGCGGCACCCCCCGTGACCCCCCACCTCCCGCAATTCGCGGCAACCCCCCACCGGAACCCCTGTGAACCCCGCCCTCCCGCGATTCGCGGCACCCACCCCCGCGACCCCCCCTCCCGCAATTCGCGGCACCCCCCCGCGATTCGCGGCAGCTCCAGAATTAAATTGCACATGGAAAACACTGACATGGCTATGGTCGACAATGAAAAAGGTTGACATGAGTTTTTGAAGTTTTTTTTTTTCATTTTTTGAATGTTTTCATATTCATTCTCATGTGTCGACATGGACACCAATGAAGTGCCACACTTATGTCAACATTTACATGTGTTGACCTTTCTGTGTTGATTTTTTCTTGTGACGATTCGCGTCACACCCCCCCCACCCCCCGCAACCCCCACTCCCGCGATTCACGGCACACACACACCCCCCCGCGATTCTCGGCACCCCACCCCGTGACCCCCCCTCCCGTGATTCACGGCACACCCCCTGCGACCCCCCCTACCATGATTCGCCGCAACCCCCGCCCCCGTAACCCCCCTCCCGCGATTTGCGGCAACCCACCCCGCGACCCCCCTCCCGCGATTCTCTGCAATCCCTCCCCTCCCGCGATTCGCAGCATCCACCCCCCCACAAACCCCCCTCCTGCAATTCGCGGCACCCCCCGCGACCCCCCCCTCCTGCAATTCGCGGCACCCTCCGCGACCCCCCCTCCCGCGATTCGCGGACACCTAAGTTGCAATACAGGGCATCTTTCATACAATTCTAACCATATTTCTCATATACAAACGTTCACAAATTAAGGGGGCGCAGCCCCTTACGACGGTGTGAAGAGCGCCCGTAGGGCGCGATGAATCACCTAGTATATATATATAATCCAATGGAAAAAGCACTCTGGAGACTTGTAAAGGCAAAAAAGAAACGTCTGTATTGAGGAAACTTTAACGTTTTCAGGACCTCAGTCCCGTTATCAGAAAATCCTACAGCACAGATTCAGACAAACACCCCCCTACATATACCCCTGTACTCACCATACCACGGAGTCACTGCACGCTGCCTCCATGGCGCCGGAAACCTACAGACGGCGCACTTCCGGTATATATTAAGGACTACAAAGATGAAATCTATACCCAGTTGAGTGACAGAGACCATCCGTGACATCAGACCATTCCTCTCCACTGACGCGACCAAAATTCTCATTCACTCTCTTGTCATCTCCCGCCTTGACTACTGCAACATCCTTCTCTCTGGGCTACCTCTCACCCGCCTCGCACCTCTCCAAACCATTCCTAATGCTGCTGCTAGGTTCATCTTCCTCTCCCGCCGCTCTACCTCCGCCTCCCCCCTCTGTCTATCTCTTCACTGGCTCCCCATTCCTTTCCGAGTTCTCTTTAAACTCCTCACCACCACCTACAAGGCTCTCTCCTCCTCCACCGCTCCTTACCTCTCTTCACTGATCTCTGTCCACACCCCCTCCCGTCCTCTTCGCTCCATCGCTGACCGCCGACTGACCTCTCACCTAATCACCTGCTCCCACTCCCGTGTCCAAGACTTCTCTCGCGCTGCCCCCCTGCACTGGAACAACCTCCCGCCACCCATCAGGCTTTCTGATTCCCTTACCTCCTTCAAGCGCTCCCTCAAAACCCACTTTTTTCGACTAGCCTATCCCTCCTCCTAACCTCTTTTGATCCTCCTATCCTGCCTCTGTTCCCCTCCGTTCCTACTTATCCTGTTGTTTTTCGTTCGTCCACCCACCTATTTTTAGTATGTTAACTCTTATGAGTAGGGTCCTCCTGCCTCACGTACTCACCCTACCTCTTTACCTCACCTGTCCTCCTGTCCTGTTCTTCCCTTCCTCTACTTCATCTTCAGTCTCCTCGACAATTTTGACACCTACTTCTGAACTGATGCTGATTTTATTTTTACCAGCTATATCCCTATTTATACTGTATTTTTCAACACACCCTGTACGTTACCTTGTCATTTGTTTTTTGTTTGCTATGTACGGCGCTGCGGACACTTTGCGGCGCCTTATAAATAAACGTACTACTACTACTACTACTACAGAGAGGTCTATTGTAAACTCAAGGATGACCCTACGCCTAAGTATCAAAAAGAGCTAATTTCCATTCTAAAGAAAGCTTGTGATGACCATCAATTACCTGCCAAAGTGGTCGAGGCTCTACATGCGTGGCACCCAGTAGTGCCACTGATCTATACCCTCCCGAAACTCCATAAAGACGCTAATAGACCCCCGGGTAGACCCATCATCTCTGCCCGGGGTTCTCTCTTACAGCCTACATCCCGTTTGCTGGACAGTCTGGCCCAACCATTCTTATCCTGTTATAAGTCTTTTCTGAAGGACACAACATCCTTTTTACAACTGCTGGACCAATGTGATATTGTCCAGGAAGGCACTTTGATGTGCTGCCTGGACATTAAAAGTTTGTATACCTCAATCCCACATGAGGGTGGGCTTAGGGCGATGCAACGGTTCCTGGAGGAACATATGGATCCATTGATCTGCAATCATCAATTGTTCCTTACATTATTGGAACTTACACTATGTAGGAATTATTTTTTGTTTGACGGTCTCTTTTATTTGCAGCTACGTGGGTGCGCCATGGGATCATCGGTAGCACCCACGTATGCTAATGTTTATATGTTCCAGACAGAGCAGGAAATATTTTTTTCAGACCCTGAGGTGGCTCAATGTATCTCGTTATATACGAGATACATAGATGGCATTTTTTTATTGTGGACTGGGGGGAGGGACTCTTTTGTAGCTCTGATGGACAGGGTTATGCTATGGACTCTCCAATTAAGTTTACATACACTTGTGACTTGGCCTACGCCAATTTCCTGGATGTGGCAGTGTGTTTGAATGAGGGTCGTTTCATCACTGGGGTCTACTCTAAGAGTAAAGACCGTAATACGTTGCTCCGGGCGACTAGCCATCACCCCCCGGCCCTTAAGAAGGGGCTCCCACTGTCACAGATGGTGCGAGCAGCACGTATCACCAGTCTTCCTGACAAAGTGCCCGAGGAATTAGATAAAATGGTGGCCAAGTTTAGCACAAGGGGGTATGACCCTGAGGTGCTTGAGCAGCAAAAAATTAAAGTCCTAGGTATGTCGAGAGATCAGCTTATGACACCTGTCCCGAAGCCTATGACAGACAGGATACCGTTTGTCAGTGACTTCTCAGTTTTCAGTCCTATTGTGGGCCGGGCTGTTAATGCCCTGTGGCCCATTGTGAGTACCGACAGGGATCTGTCTGCAATAGCCCAGTCAAAACCCCTACTATCTTATAGACGGGGCAGAAATTTAAGAGACCGCCTTGTACACGCTGATGTCACTGAAGTCCCTCGGTCGATGGCCAACATGTTCGTCAAACCTGCAGGGTGCTACAAGTGTAGTAACTGTATAACCTGCTCCTTCATGATCGCATGTAAGTCCTTTTCCCACCCCCACTGTGACCGCACATATGACATTAGGCATGTTTTATCATGCAATTCTTCATATGTGGTATATGTTGTGACCTGCCCGTGCGTGGTACGTGGGCCAAACCTCTAGAAAATTCAAAGAGAGGATGGCTGCCCACCGATCTTCTATCAGCCTTACTCTTAGGGATAAGGTAGTGGATCAGCCAGTGCCCCGACATTTCAAGGCTGCAGGTCATACTTTGAATGAATTGAGGTACTTTATGATCGACCACGTCCCCCCATCTATGCGTGGGGGGGATAGGGTCAAAAAGTTGATTATAAAAGAGTCCCAGTGGATCTTGCGTTTAGGGACCGCCAGACCTGGTGGCCTGAATGACAAGATTAATTTGAACTCTCTTACATGAATAAAGCGTTATTGGTGTTTGTATATATACATGTTAGGCGGTATTTTGTATGTTAGGTTTGATATTGTTTTTGATATTATGCCTTTTGTTTTTCAGTGTGCACAACCATACCATAAGAACCTGCTACGTTAGATCCAGGTATGCCAGGCACCCTAGATGACATGCGCAGCTCTTGGAACGCTGCGTGGTCCTGGTGGAGCGCAAGCATTGCGGTTACCATGGTACCGCTGCTGCGAATACCGGAAGTGCGCCGTCTGTAGGTTTCCAGCGCCATGGAGGCAGCGTGCAGTGACTCCGTGGTATGGTGAGTACAGGGGTATATGTAGGGGGGTGTTTGTCTGAATCTGTGCTGTAGGATTTTCTGATGACGGGACTGAGGTCCTGAAAACGTTAAAGTTTCCTCAATACAGACGTTTCTTTTTTGCCTTTACAAGTCTCCAGAGTGCTTTTTCCATTGGATTATTGCATTGATATTGAAGTGGCACCGGAGCAGTTGTAGTATCAGAGTGCCGACAAGTGTGGACATGTGTATATATACATGTGTATATTAACATGGCTGGATTAAGGGAGCGGTGACAGGGGCCCCACACACACACACACTAATGTTTTAATGTCTTCCGGATGCTCAGCTGTTCATGAGCAGTGGCCACCAAGGAGCTCCTCCATCTACAGTCATTCATGTAGCAGCAGGGGTGGGCTGTCCAGGGGCACCGTCTCGCATGATTACACTTCAGCGGACCGTGAGACACTGACCTTCAGCTGCCTGATGCTCTGGGTCAGTGTGTGTGTGTGTGTATGTCACACAGGATTAAGGTTTTTTTTTGGCAACAATTTTACTTGTGGGGGCCCCACAAATACATTTTTCCTGGGCCACCACCAGCCCTTTATCCAGCCCTGCTTGTTAAGACCTTTTAGTCTCTCCAGGTAAGTTTTGTGATGTAGGCCATGTACTATTTTAGTTGCCCTTCTTTGTACAGTCTCTAATGTATTTATATCCTTCTGAAGATATGGCCTCCAGAACTGAACACAGTACTCTATTTGTATTTTTATTATCCCAAAGCACCATTACACCTGTTACTTCTGTTTGTTTGTTTTTTGTCTATGAGGCAGTAACTACAGTATTGTGGGCCCCATAGCAAAATCCTGAAAGGGCCCCCCAACCCCACCTACACTTGTCACTACAATGAGAAAGGTGGAGAGAGGGTGGGGGGGGAGAGAGAGAAGGTATCAGGGGGAGAGAAAAAGAGCCCAGTTTAGAGATAGGGGGTAGAAAAAAAGGTACTTGTTTCCTAGCACAGCCACAATCGCGTTCATCGTGTACCTTAAAGTTAAGGTACACGATGGACGCGATGGACCCGATTTCCTTTAAAATCAGGTCCATTTTGCCGGCAAAGGCAAAATCGGGGGCATCGCGTCGTGCATTAACATGGCCCCCGACGCGACCGACGCGATGGACGCAATTTTGCCATAGGCTTCAATGTTAAAATATTTTTAACATTGAAATCGGGAGCATCGCGTCGGTCTTGTGCCATTATAATGGCACAAGATGAGATGGACTTGATTAAGTCCATTTTACATAGGAAACAATGTGAAATGGGCCAATATGACCCATTTCACATTGTATATGGCCCCGTCATGTTTAAAAAGTTACGCAACCCTATTGTGAGCGGCACCCCACGATTGACGCCAACCCGAAGAGGGCGAGCGCAGCGAGCCAGCAAAGGGCCGCAGTGCGCGTCCTCCGACCTTTTCATACCCCTACTATCCACGTCGGCGTGGAGTTGAGAATATAAATTGTGGCGAGCGCATACCTGTGAAGTTATACCTGTGAAGTTATACGCGTGCGCTCGCCACGCTTCGGGCTCGGTGGCTTGCTGCGCTCGCCACACTTTATATTCTCAACTCCACGCCGACGTGGATAGTAGGGGAATGAAAAGGTCGGAGAACGTGCACCGCCGCCCCTCGCGGGCTCGCTGCGCTCGCCACGCTTTGGGTTGGCGGCAATCGTGGGGTGCCGTTGAGGGGGTAAAATTGGGGGTCTGGGGAATACTTTACATTGAATCCAATGTAAAATAGGGTCCCAGGGGCCCTATTCACATTTGATTCAATGTGAAAATCGGGTCGATCGCGTCGGTCGCATCGCATGCGATTTGGTCGCATGCGATGCGACCGACGCGATTTTTCCGACACGATCACCCCGATACAAATCGGTGTGGCCGTGCTAGGAAACAAGTACCGAAAAAAAGGGTGATACTGGGCTTTATTCTAGTTCTTCTCAGATGGACAAAACCACGTGCACTGCAGGGGGACAGATGTAACAGGTGCAGACCGAATTAGATTTGGGTGAGTTATTTTGTTTCTGTGCAGGGAAAATACTGGCTGCTTTTTTTTTACACTGCAATATAGATCTTATTTTGAAGAAAAAAACCACCCAAATCTAACTCTCTCTGCACATGTTATATCTGCCCCACCTGCAGTGCACATGGTTTTGTCCATCTGAGAAGGAATTTGCCTCTAAGAGTGAACTAGAATAAGGCCCTCTAAGAGTGAACTAGAATAAGGCCTACTGTCAGAGAGAGATAGGGGGGAATTAGATAGAGGGGAAGCATGGGGAAAGAGGTGGGTAGAAGAGAGATAGAGGAGAAATAGACAAGTGGCAGAGAGAAAGATAGAGATGTGTGACAGAGGGGTAGGAGGAGTGAAAGAGGGTTGAGATAAAGGATACAGGGTTTGAAAGGGTCTGACTGGCTTCTGCCTGGCAGTGGCAGGCCCCCAAATGCACTCACCAGCTTCTTTCACTGGTGCTGGGCTTCTCTGCTCTGACCGCCTGCTCTTCTGTGCCGGGCTGAAGTCCCCTGCTCTCATCCGTTAGGCAGCTCTACTGCTCCCCGGGTGCGCAGCCTTTACTGCGACAACTTCCTTTACTTCTACTGGCCAGCGCCGTGTTCCACACTGATCCCAGTGCGGCGATGGGCTCCTCTGATCCCCGGGCGGCGGCACTGAGCTACACTGCACCCTGGGCAGCAACAGGCTCCGCTACTCCCTGGGCAATGCTGGGCTCCACTGTTTCCTGGACAGCGCTGGGCTCCAATCCACTGCTCCCCGGGCAGTTCCAGGCTGTGCTGCTCCTGGCCCGGGCTCCACTGAACTGGGTACAAGTTTGGCAGCGCGGCCAATGCCTGCGTTGCAGTACTTAATAAGGAAATAAAAACAGAAAAAAGAGATTAAGGGGGTGCAGGGGATAGCTTGCTGGGGCCCCGGGCCCCATAGCAATTGCATCCCCTGCACCCTCTATAGTTACGCCACTGCTATGAGGTATATTTTGAGCAGTGGCAGAGATCCTTACATCACAGAGGATAGGTTGCTTTGCTTTTTTGCGCATTGAAAGATACTTTTGTTTTCTCTTGTATTTAAAAACAACTATGCAACCTATAATTTTCCTGACCACAACTAAAGTGTACTCTCTTGGGATGTGATATTGTGCTTGCAATTAGTGGCTTTCATGGTTTCCACAAAGTTTTTAATATTCTGATAAACATGTTTTACTCATAGACACTAAGGGGGGTATTCAATTAAGTACAGTTTTTGAGTAGCTCAAAAGAATGGCACTTTTTGCATTTTTTTAGGTCGAATTTAGATACAACCTATTCAATCAAAGCATCATTTCTTTGACTGGTCAAAAAATGGCACAGTTGGAAAACAAGTGGATCAGTGAATTTCTCGTCGATCCACGTGTTCTCGGTGAAAAAAAAAGGACAAAAACACCTGCAATTGAATACTAAAGTCTGGGTTTTTATCGGACTTAATTGAATACCCCCTTAAGTGGGAAGGGACGCTAATCTAAATCTGATCAGACCATCAAAGGAATTTGAAACCCACTAAAAACTGTGACATAGATTCGGTTTTCATCGCTGTGTGTGTGAGGGGGGGAGGGCATGGCTGTCACTGTGTGAGCTGCTGGCTATGTCCCCAGTCCTTCTGTCTCCCTGAATAGATGTGGTGCATATGTGCACAGTATCTATTATCTGTTGCTCTAAGAGCAGTGACAGACAAGGGAGACTCCCCAATGCTCAGGCGTCCACCCAAGACCCACAGCAAGGTCTGATCAGGCATCTGCCGTTACCTTATAGACCCACAGCAAGGTCTGATGAGGCATCTTCCGTTACCTTATATTTGGTGACCTATTTGAATACCATACTGTACACATACAATAGTATAGGCTCTCGCTGCGGCAGCACCTCTGCTTGTATGCAAATGCCAACACCATGTTTCAGGTGTGAGGGAGCCCATGCAAAATATTTGTACACTAGTCCCCTCACTTCTTTACACACCCGATATAAAGACTATTATTGTTTCAATTTGTTTATATGTTTCCACTAGGATTCCATTGCACCACAGAACTGGGTAAAACAGATTGCATAAGTACAAAATAATTTAGATAAGATTAGAACTTACAGTATTTTAATGAACACATAATTACAGTTTTGAAACTGACCTAGTAAGAGTAGAGATAGGGAGTGTCCTGGCCAATAGAGGTTGTTATCTGGTGGATGAGAAACAGACAGAATGAGTTTATTAGAGATGAGGACGTTGGCAGACGTTGGCCAGTGAGAAGATTGGTAAGATGGAGTGATGAGATAGATCTTACGGAAATATATAATGGCTGAAAGGTTGGCGATGAGTCTGATTGGGCATTTGGGAGGGGTGTTCCAGAGGTAGGGAACAGTGCAGGAAAAAAAGGGTTTTGTAGCATTGTGAATTTGCTATTCCTCCCAAAGGGCCTGATTCAGAGGGGGACGTAGATCAGTCGCAGATTCTGATATCCGAGCGATTAAACATTTGCCTTGTGTACTACCATGCAACAGACTTGGCATGCCCTGCGAAGCTCGCTTTAAAATGTGCTGACGGATCTGATCTGATCTGATTCGGTTGCAACATAAACTCCCCCAGCAGCCCCTGCCTCGTGCAGGGTGTCCCTTGTAAATTACATTAAAAAATACCAAAGGAGATCTCAGCCACATCCTCAAACATAGCAATAATATGCCCATAGCCAGACCTCCAATTCTCCATCCTGAACTACCAATGGATCGCTACCAACAGCGATGTTGTACTCAGATACAAACATCCTCACACACTTTGGTTGGCACATGCTAAGTAAGGCTTTACTAGACTTTTCACACATGCGCAGAAGCAATATAACCTCTCAATTACGCAAACATCGATACAGCGTCCACCTATGAATCAGAAGCCCATGTTGTGATACTACAAAGCTGTGTAAACTAAACATGGGCAAAAATCGCTGGCAATATGGTCGCTTGGAGTGTGCACCGGCGATAAATCGCCGGGTGCGCGCTCCTGTTTTTAGCCCCCTTATAATCGCTGAAGCTCCTGCGGCTCCCCCGGCAGAGGTGATGAAAACTGGACACTGAGCGATATATCGCCGAGCGATATATCGCCCCGTGTGTACGCACCTTAATACTATACATGCTGCAACAATATATGATTATAATCATTATAAATGCAAATAATCAAACCGAAAAAGTATTTTAAAATTATTTGTGCTCTGAATGGCTCAATGGCCAATTGACAATAAATTATTCGTTCTTTGCTTTTAAACAAAAGTCATATGGTAATTGAAGTGCTATATCCGTCTTCCTCATCTACGTGTCTTTAGATACATTGTGAGTACTGGCTTTAGACTTCCTAATTATATTAGGTAAATGTTGATGAACCTGTTTTCACCCAGTCTCCACAGTTGCTCCTGGGACACAGACACTGGTAGGTGCTCGTAAATGTTTCAGAAAATAATTCTCACAATCATTTGTTTAATCTGACTTTAAAGGGGAAATAATCACTTAGTTTATATAAAAATGTTCCTTACAATAATCATTGTATGTCAGTTACATTGTATGTCTATTACTATTGAACATCAATTAGTGTGCAGTAAAAATGTTATGCTCCCGTATAAGTTTTATTGCTTTGTAATTGTAGTTAGTTATAGTAGTATGTGATGAATGTTTCCTGACCATTAATGTGTCTGTCTTTGAGGCAATTTTTATTTTCACGTATTTTTTTGTTTACAAAATTGCGAATTAGTACAATATATTGCTTCACAATTAATACTAAGAATGTAGTGATATATATAGTGTGTATGGATGTATGTAAATGTATCTATATGTATGTATGTATGTATGTATGTATGTATGTATGTATGTATGTGTATATATATATATATATATTAATTAGCATTGTTAATATCAGTGGTGTGCGGTGGGGTGAGGCACAGCCTTTCCTGTCATACTAGCGCATATGCCGGCGTTTTGAATTGATAAAGTATGATAAAAATACAAATAATTTATAAAAAAAAATCTTATTTTTATTATTCTAATCATTTTTATAGTCAAAACGCTGGAGTAAAAAGTCTATGGCAGGTGAGACAGTGCCTCACCTGGCTACCTTTTCTTCACATCTCTTGTCAAAACTCAGTGAATCTCCAGCAGTACACACTGCTGCACCTGTGTATAATGCTGGTATGTACCCCATGGCTCATATATTGTGTGCATATCTGGCTCTGGTACTTGCCAGGGACTCTTGAGCCATTTACCTCACCGCATTTCTATGATTGTTATATATGATATAGTAATGAGACATATTATATGTAATACATACCATATATATATATATAAATAATAAATAAATAAATAAATAAATAAATAAATAAATAATATATATATATATATATATATATATATATATATATATATATATATATATATATATATATAGACATTGTAGGGGCTCTGCACACACTAAATTAACTGATAATAAACAGTGGAGATTTGGTTCATGAATTGATCAATGCATTTAAGCCTGCAGCCCCCTTCACGGGACCCCATTTTTCTGCAGGTCCTAACACTATTGCTGAAAATGGCTACAATACACATAGCTATCACATCAATGTTTGATTCCAGGCATGCTATCTGGTCTGAAGCTCACAGCACACTTTGCTTTTATAGGTGAGCAGCTACTAACACACCTGTCACTAATCATCTAGGGAAATGGTTAACATAAGCTATGGAATCTTAGTTAAAGCAGGGTGCATGAGAGAATGTGACCACAATAAGACTAATTAAAAAAATTAATCTAATAAACAATATATACACTTAACATCGGCACTCACCTTTCCTAGTTTTGGGGTGCCCTATGGCTTGTGACCACATTGTTTAAACAGACATTATAGGGGCTCTGCACACACTAAATTAACTGATAATAAACAGTGGAGATTTGGTTCATGAATTGATCAATGCATTTAAGCCTGCAGCCCCCTTCACGGGACCCCACTTTTCTGCAGGTCCTAACACTATCGCTGAAAATGGCTACAATACATATAGCTATCACATCAATGTTTGATTCCAGGCATGCTATCTGGTCTGAAGCTCACAGCACACTTTGCTTTTATAGGTGAGCAGCTACCAACACACCTGTCACTAATCATCTAGGGAAATGGTTAACATAAGCTATGGAATCTTAGTTAAAGCAGGGTGCATGAGGGAATGTGACCACAATAAGACTAATTAAAAAAATCAATCTAATAAACAATATATACACTTAACATCGGCACTCACCTTTCTTAGTTTTGGGGTGCCCTATGGCTTGTGACCACATTGTTTAAACAGACATTGTAGGGGCTCTGCACACACTAAATTAACTGATAATAAACAGTGGAGATTTGGTTCATGAATTGATCAATGCATTTAAGCCTGCAGCCCCCTTCACGGGACCCCACTTTTCTGCAGGTCCTAACACTATCGCTAAAAATGGCTACAATACACATAGCTATCACATCAATGTTTGATTCCAGGCATGCTATCTGGTCTGAAGCTCACAGCACACTTTGCTTTTATAGGTGAGCAGCTACCAACACACCTGTCACTAATCATCTAGGGAAATGGTTAACATAAGCTATGGAATCCCAAAACTAGGAAAGGTGAGTGCCGATGTTAAGTGTATATATTGTTTATTAGATTGATTTTTTTAATTAGTCTTATTGTGGTCACATTCTCTCATGCACCCTGCTTTAACTAAGATTCCATAGCTTATGTTAACCATTTCCCTAGATGATTAGTGACAGGTGTGTTGGTAGCTGCTCACCTATAAAAGCAAAGTGTGCTGTGAGCTTCAGACCAGATAGCATGCCTGGAATCAAACATTGATGTGATAGCTATGTGTATTGTAGCCATTTTCAGCGATAGTGTTAGGACCTGCAGAAAAGTGGGGTCCCGTGAAGGGGGCTGCAGGCTTGAATGCATTGATCAATTCATGAACCAAATCTCCACTGTTTATTATCAGTTAATTTAGTGTGTGCAGAGCCCCTACAATGTCTGTTTAAACAATGTGGTCACAAGCCATAGGGCACCCCAAAATTAGGAAAGGTGAGTGCCGATGTTAAGTGTGTATATATATATATATATATACATATATATATCGTATGTATAGCATTGCCACATATGATAATGTAGTGAGATGTATGTATTTACACACACACACACACACACACACACACACACACACACACACACACACATATAATATAGATACTTGTGTATTATCACGGCGCCCACTAAACTATTAACTTAGTGGGCTATTCTGCATAGGGAAATCGCAATGATAGAATTGTATAGGTAATGTAATGGTATCGTACACCCTATATATGCGAGGTGCGATGCAATGCGATCCCCCGGGGCTAAGAGAGCAGTGAATAAATGACATAGAAAAATCTGATCGCATCGCACGGCCATTACAATGGCCGATGCGATGCAATGCGATTTTCCTACGGTGCCATAAGTAAGAAACTTGGGCGCTGTGAAAATACACAAGTACCAAAATATATGTATAGCATTGTTATATTTGATATAGTAGTGATATATATATATATATATATATATATATATATATATATATATACTCATTCAAGAATAGGCAGCACTCACGGGTTTCTCAGTGAAAAAAATGCAAACTTTATTGCATATCAGAGATCCAACATGTTTCGAGCCATCTGGCCCGTCCTCAGGGATCCCTGAGGACGGGCCAGATGGCTCGAAACATGTCGGATCTCTGATATGCAATAAAGTTTGCATTTTTTTCACTGAGAAACCCGTGAGTGCTGCCTATTCCTGAATGAGTACATGAGGGCTGCAAAGTCTTGTAAGGAAGGCACCAGGTGAGCAATTCATTTGGAAGCTGCTGGGGGAGTACCGGATATCTGGACTGTATATATGTATATATATATATATATATATATATATATATGTATTATACACCCACTTGGGGTATGGCACCTAATTTATACAGATAATGTCCATAAATATGGTGATCCAATGTTAAATGAAGCAAACAACGTATGTTCATCCAGAACTTGTTTATTTATTTTCAAGTTGTCATAGGAAACACATGATACAATTTCCAACATGTTTCGTCAAACAAGACTTCATCAGGGGAACAATGTATATGTCTTCAAGGAACCAATTGTGTGTGTCCAGATGTATCTGGTATAAAGATGTCTCCTATTTCATTTTAGTGGAGATTCAGAATATCATGTATAGTACAATAATTAGTGCAGTGACTGATGCGCATTCTATCGCATATCAATAAGAAACCATTAAAAGATTAAGAACTACTACTGGGGACAGTAGTGTGCTATCCGAAAATAACTGAAGGAAATGATGTAATGATTTATCCTCAGAAAAACAACCGGAAACAATGTCTTTCACTAGGTCATCTCTCCCCAACTGGGGAGTAGCCTTCCCCAGTTGGAGAGAGACATCCTAGTGAGAGACGTAGGGTGACATTCTATGGGATGAGATAAAAGCGCATTTTTTTATCTTGCTCCACATCGCCGCTCTTCGCACTTTCTGAAATCGCATTTTTTTGTAATAAAACGCATATTTAATGGGATGCGCTTTGGAGGCTGAAAAGTGCGATGTAGTGTGATTTGCGGCGAAGTGGTGTGATTTTATGACACACAAAAGTGCGATTTCTTCCGCCGGTCATGTGCGAGTTTTGGACCAACCGGAGTGCGATTTACAAGACTGTCTCCTCATGACTAAGAACCCCCTAACCTATTGGCCCACCTCAGTCCCCTCCATTATGCATCACACCCCCTATATAAAGGGGCACTGGCGCCATTTCACTCTTTGATAGGAAGTAAGCAGCATGGAGAGGAGCAGTGGCAGTGTGAGCAGAGGAAGAAGTGTTGGTGGCAGAGGGAGCAGTGGCAGAGGGAGAAGTGGCAGAGGGAGCAGTGGCAGCAGCCAGCCAAGAGGAGCCAGTGGGAGAGGCAGCAGAGGACTGCTGAGGTCGTCCTCCATTACAGGGAGTGGCAGCAGTGTGGCAGGCAGCATGGCCACAGCAAGGCCAGCCCCAGACCAGGCCCTGGCGGACCAGCCCCAGCAGGAGGAGGTGGAGGATCCGCTGGCATCCCCATCCTATACCCAGGACCTATTCCATACCCCAGAGCAGCTGCAGGAGGGCCACATGTCAGAGGTGGAGGAAGATGGACGTGAAGAGGAGGAGGAGGAAGACACTGGTATGGAGGAGGAGGGGTACATGGCTGGAGTAGAAATTGAGGAGGAGGAGGAGGAGGTTGAAGCTGGCCGCACAAAAAGTGGCAGAAAGGTTAGATTCTCCTACGAGGAGAATGCTGCGCTTGTCCGGGCTATCATACCCCTGTTTGACCGGTTACTGGGGAAAAGTCACCACAAGACCACTGCACAGCGCAAAAGGGCTATGTGGAAGGACATCACATAGGCAGTGAACGCTGTAAGTCAGCACAAGCGCCTGGTCAGAAACGTCAAGAAGAGGTTCAACGACATAAAAAGACACCTCAAAAGTAAAATGGCCATGGAGTTGGAGGAGGCCACCAAGACTGGCGGAGAAAGCCCAACCACTGTCTGCTACACGTCCTATGAGGTCAAGCTAAAACGAATCATACCCCCTGAGGTCCTGCCTGGCATGCACGTCGCGGATACCGATAGATCGGCGACGCCACCCAGAGCTGGTAAGTGTGACCACATGCAATCTTAAACATACATGGCAATGTTTTTAAACTGTAATGTTCGCTTGTATTGTTATGCTAAGTAAAGTGCTGCTGTGGAACTACATAGCCCAGCAAGGTCAGACAAAAAAAATTGCCTGCTCCTACTTTCAAATTGGTCATAATGCTGGGCCTTGTAGTTCCACAACTGCTGATATTGATCAACACTTTAACATTCTTTCTAGCAGCTTAACATGTATGTGGCCCAAAAACATTGGTGTACTGGTGGTTTAGCTGCCACGCCTACATACCACAGATTTTGCACCAGTTGTAATGTGTCAAATAGTTTATTAATAATTTAAGCAAATTTCAGGTGTAAAACATATGTCAAATAATGTGGGGACTAAATAATGTAGTCCTTAACCAAAAGGAAGTTTTGTCCAGTAATGTCATTTCAATGCATATTTGGCATAAATGCTTATCCATTGCAAGGTAGATAATGGCTGCCCATCTTTTCTTTCATAGATTGTCCTTCCCGAAGTGCTCACGCATCACAGAAAAGAAGGCCAGTTGGAGCAGAATCTGTGGAAGCAGGTAAAGGAACAAAAAACAGGCCATTACACATACAGTACACACACTCATGTCACATCAACAATATCTCACACTACATTCATCTCCTGCTGCTACATTGCAACGGAAATGAATGTAATCTGACCTAGCCATCTCACTTATTATTAATGTCAATGTTACATGCAGTATCGGGGTACATGTGTAAGTACATAATACCCCTAGGTATGTGCGTTCAGCATCTCAAGCCCTTTCAAAAACAGTACTGAAGAGAGAATGGCCTATATATGCATCAGTACTTACCTCTTCATCTGTATCCACAGGTACTGTACAACTAGGAACACAACCAACAGAATCCTCTGATATGATGATGGGCAAAATGGACATCATTCTAGAACCCGTGGAGACCTTTGCGGCTGAGGAGGAAATACAGACGTCATCACAGAGTGATCTTCCACCAAGTGGGGTGACTCCCAACCCACCCCCACCCACAAAGACACCCCATACAGCAGCTTCTGCTGCACAAGTAGCTAACTCCTTGTTAAATTTCAAGGAGAAACAAATTGAGTTTATGGCCTCCCAAAGCCTGCAAATAGGCAACATCCAGGGGTACATGCGTCACACTTTTCTGCAATTAAGAAACATTTCAAGGAGTGTACGGGTTGGTGTAGGTACTCATGTGCGCATGGCTAATAGCATTGACACCCGTTTTGCAGATTTTACTTCTGCTGTAAGGGAACAGAATAGCCATATTGGCAGCCTTGCGCAAAGTATAGCTGCACTTAGCCAATCGTGTACAGTGCAGACCAATGCCTTAATAGGTATGCAGGCACAAATACAGCAAATGGAGGTCAATGTCATAGGTGCACTAGCATCTACACTTAGTAGTGTATCTAGCACCCCAGTAAGTGGCTCGCCCACTTCCCCACCCCGTTGGAGTATTAGGACCCGGGGTGGCCTGGGCGCAGGTTCAAAAGGTGGTTTTGCGTGGGCTGATGGTGCCAAAAAATAATTTCTTTCTTTTTTACATTGTTTATTTGCATCTACTATGCAATTGATCTTGTTACATCCCCCGACAGTACGAATGTTTGAGTCACAAAAATGCCGGTTGTTTATGACATACTATACTGCAGTAAAAATGTCTAAATGCATACTATTTGGTCTGTGTATTATTTTTAAATCAATTGTTGTGTGAATTATGACATAGTGTAATGGTATATGGGTATGGGATTGCTGAAAAATAGTGTTGTGTAACTCCTGGCCCATCAAAGGTTGTGGAACTACATATTCCAGCAAGCTCTGGCACTCATTTTTTGGACTGTAATGGTTACAGTGTGTCAAGGCATGCTGGGACGTGTAGTTCCACAACACCAGGTGAGCCATGTTTTACTGCAAAATTCATTCATACATGTTGCAAATGTACTTACAAGGTTGATTACAGCAAGGGATAGGTCAGCACCACCAGCTGCATCAGTTGGGCTCTGTGTATTAGTCTAAATGTGGGTGGAAACAGATGGTTTTGCTAAATCTATTGTTTGTGAGTACACTTACAGCAAAGGTACATGTTGAAATACAGGGCACATATGCTTACCAGAAAAGTAGCGCCTGATGATCTCTGTACGCACCAAATTCCCCATCTGCGTACCACTCAAAACCCGAGAAATGGTAGGTTGGGCTTCCTGCACGACTGCTGCATGTTCCTCCTCCACATAGGCTGGTTGGGACAGGGCTATGTTGTGTAACATGCAGCAAGCCTGGACGATCATCACTACTTTTGCTGGGTGGTAAAGCAGCATACCCGATGACCGGTCCAAACACCGGAATCTACTTTTCAATACTCCAAACGTACACTCCACCACATTGCGGGTTGCAATATGGGATTCATTATACCGGTGCTGTGCAGGGCCCTCTGGGGAGCGCAAAGGTGTCATGAGCCAGGAAACACACCCATATCCTGAGTCACCTAAAACAAAGATAGGAAGTTATTGCCTTATATGGTAAGGTATGTGCATTGTGCAAACAGGAGTCACTGGGACAAGAGCAATATGCTTGTGAAACTGGAAACACACACATTTGAGCAGGTACAACTAAGGACAGAGAGGGTAATATGTAAAAATGTACTCACCAAGTAGCCAGCCCTCTGGCATTTGTTTTTGGTTGAATCGGTTGCAGAGGGCTGAGTGCCTCAGAATATAGGCGTCATGGCAGTTTCCAGGGAAGCCTGCAACTACACTTAGGATTTTGAGATGAGCATCACATACCACCTGCACGTTCAAAGAGTGCCGCCCACGCCGATTGACATAGACGTATCCCCGCACGTCCGGTGCCCTAATCCCAATGTGTGTGCAGTCTATAGCTCCCAGCACATGAGGGAATGCTGCGAGTCTATAGAAAGCCACCTTGTGGTCCTGCCACTCCAACTCAGACCGTGGGAATCTGATGTATATCCGCCACAACTTCTTTAAAGCAAGTAACACTTGAGTAAAATGCTTAGAGAAAGTGGCTTGTGATACCCCCAAGGACCATGAGGTCACAGACTGAGTGGAGCCTGTGGCCAAATAGTAGAGGGTACACATTAATTTATGCAGCCCAGACACTGCATAGTTGCCCCCCCCCCCCCTGAAAGGGTCCAAATCATCTCTCACCTGCTCATATAAGTCCAACAGTTAATTGCGGTTCAGCCTAAACATCCCCACAACCTGTTGATCCGAGAGGGAGTCCAGGTACAGCCTAGCCCAATACATACGTGGGGTACGCAGTAGTCGGGGAAGGGGGGTACCTGGATCTGGTGTGCAACTTCCTCCCTCCTCCGCAGCTCCTCCAAATGGGCCACATCACAAATCAGAAACTCCAAACCACTGTGCAAAATCTCCATGTCTCAAACCCTCACAGGTGTCCTTAATGATGTGGGGGTATATGTAGGGGTGTTTCTGAGTGAAATTGAGGCCACCTGTGTTGAAATTAACCATTTGTGTACTTGACCAAAGTGAGTTATGGGCCAAATCGCTGCGCTCGCCACGCTTCGGGTTCACGTTGATCGTGGGGTGGCGTTAACAATTGTGGGGGCCATTTCACACTTCAGGGTGGCTATTTGGCCTCTGTGGGCCATTTAACATTGATTCCTATGGAAAAATCGTGTCAATTGAGGCATTGAACAGAAAAATCGGGTCAATTGAGAAATTTAACATTGGTCCCTATGGGAAATCGCGGGCATCGCGTCGGTCGCGTCGCACCCGATTTTTTAATGCATTCAATGCCCGCGATGACCGCGATGGGCGCCGTGCTAGGTAAAGAGTACCCTTTCTTCCCTCAGGGAAGGAGAGTACAGCACACTGCGCATCTCTCCTTCCCTTCACTGTGACTGGGCTGTCCGCCAATCAAAGTTCGCAGGCCGGCTCCTGATTGGCTGCCGGCCTGCAAGCTCTGATTGGCTGACAGGCGGCCCAGTCACAGGGAAGCACGGTGAGGAGTAGGAGAGATACGCAATGCACTCTCCTCCCCTCAGGCTCAGAAGCCGGTGCCGCATACCCCCAGCAACCCGTCTGACTGCCATCCGTCCTTCCAGCTGCGGCGGCGTGACCCGGCGTCCTGCGCATGTGCCGGGTCACGCAGCCGCCATTAACGGCGACTGGTTTGCATACCCCCTGAAAGACCAGCGTGTACCCCCGGTGGTACGCGTACCACGGGTTGGGAACCGCTGATCTAGAGGACTCCATAGAGGTGCTGGCAGCACGTGCATTTCTGTAACCTTTTTGATAAAAGACACACAGTAACAATCTGTACAACAACACATCATTCCCTGACACGATCTGTTATAATAATCAGCAGCTTGCTGTATTGGTATAGTTGGATACAGAGTGTCTACCTACTACATTAAGCAATCTTTTGCAAACACAGTGAAATACAGAGCAATTATCTCTGAAGGCTGACTTTACCTTGGTAATAAAAATAACAAAAATATAATTATTACTCAAGGCACGCGGGGCACGCTTGCACGTGCAATTTTAATATGCACCTTCCCTCCCATGTATGTGTATTTGTGTTTTATCTTTCGCTTGTTTTAATATTAAACTAATAAAAGTTAGATTTTAGGACGTCAGTTTTTTCTTGGTGCACCATATCGAGACAAATCTTTCTCTCGCCTTCCTAGCAGAGGTGTAGCGTGGAGTAATGGCACCTGGAGAAAGCTCATGCAGCGGCGCCCCCATATATACATACATACATACACACACAAGCTTAGATACTGGAAGAGTACGGACATTGCTCCAGGCATCCAGTTGCTCACCATGCAATCACCTATACCCCATGGATTATTATATATTATCACTCTGTGTGGGATGCGGTTACAGGAAGCTGGTTGTCAGTGTACAGATGCTGGCTTACCAACTGCTCTCACAACCCCAGAACTTTGAATAGATCAGGAACCCTATGTCGGAATACAGACAGCAGGATCCCGATTGGTAACTATGATAGGCTGTGGGGAGGGGAAGGCTAGGGTCAGACTGCAGGGTGAGGGTGGTTAGGCTGCAGGGTAGGGGATTAGGTATAGTCTGCAGGGTAGCTCAGAGTTAGTTACTAGTGGGAGGATTAGGCTGAGGGGAGGGAAAGCTTAGGGTTAGGCTGAGGGGAGGGAAAGCTTAGGGTTAGGCTGAGGGGAGGGGAAGATTAGGGTTAGGCTGAGGGGAGGGAAAGCTTAGGGTTAGGCTGAGGGGAGGGGAAGGTTAGGGTTAGGCTGAGGGGAGGGGAAGGTTAGGGTTAGGCTGAGGGGAGGGGAAGGTTAGGGTTAGGCTGAGGGGAGGGGAAGGTTAGGCTGAGGAGAGAGGAAGGTTAGGGTTAGGCTGAGGGGAGGGGAATGTTATGGTTAGGCTGAGGGGAGGGAAAGCTTAGGGTTAGGCTGAGGGGAGGGGAAGGTTAGGGTTAGGCTGAGGGGAGGGGAAGGTTAGGGTTAGGCTGAGGGGAGGGGAAGGTTAGGGTTAGGCTGAGGGGAGGGGAAGGTAAGGCTGAGAAGAGGGGAAGGTTAGGGTTAGGCTGAGGGGAGGGGAAGGTTACGGTTAGGCTGAGGGGAGGGGAAGGTTAGGGTTAGGCTGAGGAGAGGGGAAGGTTAGGGTTCGGCTGAGGGGAGGGGAAGGTTATGGTTAGGCTGAGGGGAGAGAAAGCTTAGGGTTAGGCTGAGGGGAGGGGAAGGTTAGGGTTAGGCTGAGGGGAGGGGAAGGTTAGGGTTAGGCTGAGGGGAGGGAAAGGTTAGGGTTAGGCTGAGGGGAGGGGAAGGTTAGGCTGAGGAGAGGGGAAGGTTAGGGTTAGGCTGAGGGGAGGGGAAGGTTAGGGTTAGGCTGAGGGGAGGGAAAGCTTAGGGTTAGGCTGAGGAGAGGGGAAGGTTAGGGTTAGGCTGAGGGGAGGGGAAGGTTAGGGTTAGGCTGAGGGGAGGGGAAGGTTAGGGTTAGGCTGAGGGGAGGGGAAGGTTAGGCTGAGGAGAGGGGAAGGTTAGGGTTAGGCTGAGGGGAGGGGAAGGTTAGGGTTAGGCTGCAGGAGGGGAGGTTAGGGTTAGGCTGAGGGGAGGGGAAGGTTAGGGTTAGGCTGATGGGAGGGAAAGCTTAGGGTAAGGCTGAGGGGAGGGGAAGGTTAGGGTTAGGCTGAGGGTAGGGGAAGGTTAGGGTTAGGCTGAGGGGAGGGGAAGGTTAGGCTGAGGAGAGGGGAAGGTTAGGGTTAGGCTGAGGGGAGGGGAAGGTTAGGGTTAGGCTGAGGGGAGGGGAAGGTTAGGGTTAGGCTGAGGAGAGGGAAAGGTTAGGGTTAGGCTGAGGGGAGGGGAAGGTTAGGGTTAGGCTGAGGGGAGGGGAAGGTTAGGGTTTGGCTGAGGGGAGGGGAAGGTTAGGGTTAGGCTGAGGGGAGGGGAAGGTTAGGCTGAGGAGAGGGGAAGGTTAGGGTTAGGCTGAGGGGAGGGGAAGGTTAGGGTTAGGCTGCAGGAGGGGAGGTTAGGGTTAGGCTGAGGGGAGGGGAAGGTTAGGGTTAGGCTGAGGGGAGGGGAAGCTTAGGGTTAGGCTGCAGGAGGGGAGGTTAGGGTTAGGCTGAGGGGAGGGGAAGCTTAGGGTTAGGCTGCAGGAGGGGAGGTTAGGGTTAGGCTGAGGGGAGGGGAAGCTTAGGGTTAGGCTGCAGGAGGGGAGGTTAGGGTTAGGCTGAGGGGAGGGGAAGGTTATGGTTAGGCTGAGGGGAGGGGAAGGTTAGGGTTAGGTTGCAAGAAGGGGAACATTAGAGTTAGGCTCCAGGGATAGGTTTAGGCACCTACAAGGGGTGGGTTAGGCTGCAGGATGGGGAGGTTAGTGCTGGTTATAGCACATTTGACAGTTACGACCACCTCCATACACTGCATGTGCCACTATTATGCCATAAGACTCTTACGTGTGACACGATTATGCCATTAGACTATTCCACATACCACTGTTATGCCTTCAAGTGGGGTACTAATATGCTATTAGATGCCTCCACATGCTACCATTATGCCATCAAAGTCCTTTGCATGCTGACACTCACACACTGATGCTGACACACAGACAATGCTGACACAAATATGCTGACACACTGACGCAGACAGCTGCTGAAACACTGACTCTCAGACATATACTGACACAGAGTTGCTGAAAGATGGATGCTGACATACTGACAGATGTTAACACACATACGCTGATACCCTGACACAAAGACAGATGTAGGCACGCTGACACAAGGATGCTGACACAGACAGACATAGACAAACTAAAGCATTGGCAGTGACACATAAGAAGTCGCAGATCCTCTTGAGACATCCGGAAGCTTTCCAGGTGGTAGGATCGCGTGCGATATATCGCATGTGGTCCTTTTATATGCGATATATCGCATGAAATCCAATTCCACACTGCCGGGAGGCTGTCGGAGGTCGGACCTGCAAGTAAATCCGACTCCTATCCAATTGTGCACAGGACTGAGTATCAATCAAATGTCAAACACATGCGATTTAGCCACTTTTCACCCGATTTCTCAGCCAGACCCATCGGAATCGGGTGAAAAGTGGCCAAATCGGACAAGTGTATGGCCCGCTATAGACACCAACAACACACAGACATAACAGCCATTGGGTGGAATAGCGTGGGGGGGAGGGGGGAGTGTGGAGACAGAGGGGGTAGGCCACAGCCGCAGGGTGGTAGAGTGGCTTTAAATAGGAAAAAAAAACAATCTCTTACTGTGAGTAGCAGCTGCAGGTTACAGCTGTACAGCTGCATGCTCCTGATCACTGCCTGCCCTCCTTTTTCCAAGGTAGCAGCATTGCTAAGCTGCATCAGACCATCAGCTCCTCGATGTGTTAGGGGGCGGAGCTGATCTATGCAGGCTGAATGATGGAAAGGAAGGGGAGGAGTGGAAAGCAACTGTGGGGATGCTGCTGTCTGCACAGTGCAGTGCACCCAGCCCGGCAGCGCTCAGGACATTGTGGGCAGCAGACCACCCTAACCCCTCATACTGCCACATTTTATGTAAGCCCCGCCCCCGTGACCCGCTAAGCCCCGCCCACTCACAGAGCCTCACACTAACATGACACTATCAGCCCTTTGCTGCATCCAGCCTGAGCCTGACCACGACAGCCGGCTGTCAGGTAGTATTTGCAGACAGCACAGCCTCCAAGCATGCTGCTGCTGCTGCGTATCACTCACTGGGGCAGAGGGAGAAAGACGCCGGCCGCTGCTGTGCTTCGTTCTCTCTCTTGTGAGGGGAGAGAAGGCGCCCTCTAGTGTTTCCGGCGCCTGGAGCACAAGTTCCACTGGAACCACCGTCCCTACGCCCCTGCTTCCTAGTGTAATATACGATATTTGTCAATGGTAGCACACCCCTGATTAACACATAGTACAACGGCTTCATACTTATAAACATGGGGCCAACTTTGTATTTATTCAGTGTCTTCATTAAAACACACAGTCCTGTGCAATTGTATCCACCCATCCTGTGTCTTATCCATTTAATTGTTTTATAATCCAATCCCACACTTTCAAGTTTATTTAGCAGCCTGCGATGTGGGACAGTGTCAAATGCCTTACGAAAGTCTAGATATGCCACATCTACAGCCCCCCCCACCCCTTCATCTATTAATTTGGCCACGGAGTCAAAAAAGTAAATGAGTCTTGTTTGGCATGATCTCCCTGCAGTAAAACCATGCTGGTTTGGATCCTGTAAATTGTTTAATTTAAGATATTCTACTATTCTTTCTTTTAATAGTGTTTCCATTATTTCCCTACTACTGATGTAAGGCTCACTGGTCTGTAGTTACTTGCTTCTTCTTTGCTTCTGCTTTTGTGCAGTGGAACTACGTTTGCTCTTTTCCAGTCCTCTGGAACTGCACCTGTATCTAGTGACTGGTTGAATAAATCAGACGTAGATCAGACGCAGCTGATAGATCAGTCGCAGATTCTGATATCTGAGCGATTAAACATTTGCCTTGTGTACTACCATGCAACAGACTTGGCATGCCCTGCGAAGCTCGCTTTGAAATGTGCTGACGGATCTGATCTGATCTGATTCGGTTGCAACATAAACTCCTCCAGCAGCCCCTGCCTCGTGCAGGGTGTCCCTTGTAAATTTCATTAAAAAATACCAAAGGAGATCTCAGCCACATCCTCAAACATAGCAATAATATGCCCATAGCCAGACCTCCAATTCTCCATCCTAAACTACCAATGGATCGCTACCAACAGCGATGTTGTACTCAGATACAAACATCCTCACACACTTTGGTTGGCACATGCTAAGTAAGGCTTTACTGGACTTTTCACACATGCGCAGAAGCAATATAACCTCTCAATTACGCAAACATCGATACAGCGTCCACCTATAAATCAGAAGCCCATGTTGTGATACTACAAAGCTGTGTAAACTAAACATGGACAAAAATCGCTGGCAATCGCTTGGAGTGTGCACCGGCGATAAATCGCCGGGTGCGCGCTCCCGTTTTTAGCCCCCTTATAATCGCTGAAGCTCCTGCGGCTCCCCCGGCAGAGGTGATGAAAACTGGACACTGAGCGATATATCGCCGAGCGATATATCGCCCCGTGTGTACGCACCTTAATACTATACATGCTGCAACAATATATGATTATAATCATTATAAATGCAAATAATCAAACCGAAAAAGTATTTTAAAATTATTTGTGCTCTGAATGGCTCAATGGCCAATTGACAAGAAATTATTTGTTCTTTGCTTTTAAACAAAAGTCATATGGTAATTGAAGTGCTATATCCGTCTTCCTCATCTACGTGTCTTTAGATACATTGTGAGTACTGGCTTTAGACTTCCTAATTATATTAGGTAAATGTTGATGAACCTGTTTTCACCCAGTCTCCACAGTTGCTCCTGGGACACAGACACTGGTAGGTGCTCGTAAATGTTTCAGAAAATAATTCTCACAATCATTTGTTTAATCTGACTTTAAAGGGGAAATAATCACTTAGTTTATATAAAAATGTTCCTTACAATAATCATTGTATGTCAGTTACATTGTATGTCTATTACTATTGAACATCAATTAGTGTGCAGTAAAAATGTTATGCTCCCGTATAAGTTTTATTGCTTTGTAATTGTAATTAGTTATAGTAGTATGTGATGAATGTTTCCTGACCATTAATGTGTCTGTCTTTGAGGCAATTTTTATTTTCACGTCTTTTTTTGTTTACAAAATTGCGAATTAGTACAATATATTGCTTCACAATTAATACTAAGAATGTAGTGATATATATAGTGTGTATGGATGTATGTAAGTGTATGTATATGTATGTATGTATGTATGTATATGTATATGTATGTGTGTATTCAAAGATGACGCCTCATATATATATATATATATATATATATATATATATATATATATATATATGAGGCGTCATCTTTGAATACACTAATTTTGCTGGCAAGTTGCTGGCTGGACTCCAAGGAGCACACACAGACTTATACTGAGGTGGAATATTTTCCTGACTTTTATCTAAAAACTGAAAAGTGTTTTTTTGAAGCTAAATGGCTTATTCTTAATAGAGGGGATTTATCAAAAACACCATTCACAAATAGAGGCTATATTTCCTCCCTATCCGAACTAAGGTCAAAATCAAACTACACAAAAAAACGTACCAGAGGGATTCACCCTATATCATCGGATATACTGAAAATTAGAACCTAAGAATAGGCAAAATTATTCAGAAGATCAAAAAAAGCCCCTGATGAAGTTCCTAACCAGAACGAAACGCGTTGGGTAGTGATCAAAATAAACAGGAATTTTCCAGAAAAACAGAAGCTACAAGCATCTTTTGTTCTTATATATAATTTTTACAATTTTATCTATTGAATGGACATTACATGTTGCACATAGGGCGCTGAAGACACTATTGTGGCTAGTAGAAATTGTTAGGTTCCTACTGGTAGGGAACCTAGGTGTCTAATAGCGACCACCAGGTGTGATATTGAAGCGCAATTTTGGGGATTTTGTTGTGTATAAATATATATATATATATTAGCATTGTTAATATCAGTGGTGTGCGGTGGGGTGAGGCACAGCCTTTCCTGTCATACTAGCGCATATGCCGGCATTTTGAATTGATAAAGTATGATAAAAATACAAATAATTAATTTAAAAAAATCTTATTTTTATTATTCTAATCATTTTTATGGTCAAAACGCTGGAGTAAAAAGTCTATGGCAGGTGAGACAGTGCCTCACCTGGCTACCTTTTCTTCACATCTCTTGTCAAAACTCAGTGAATCTCCAGCAATACACACTGCTGCACATGTGTATAATGCTGGTATGTACCCCATGGCTCATATATTGTGTGCAAATCTGTCTCTGGTACTTGCCAGGGACTCTTGAGCCATTTACCTCACCGCATTTCTATGATTGTTATATATGATATAGTAATGAGACATATTATATGTAATACATACCATATATAAATATATATATATATATCTATGGTATGTATAGCATTGTCACTAATGATAATGTAGTGAGATGTATGTATTTACACACACACACTCACACACACACGCATATAATATAGGTACTTGTGTATTATCTATTAGCTTAGTAGGCTATTCTGCATAGGGAAATCGCAATGATAGAATTGTATAGGTAATGTAATGGCATTGTACACCCTATATATGCGAGGTGCGATGCAATGCGATCCCCCGGGGCTAAGAGAGCAGTGAATAAATTACATAGGAAAATCTGATCGCATCGCACGGCCGTTACAATGGCCGATGCGATGCAATGCGATTTTCCTACGGTGCCATACGTAAGAAACTTGGGCGCCGTGATAATACACAAGTACCAAAATATATGCATAGCATTGTTATATTTGATATAGTAGTGATATATATATATATATATATATATATATATATATATATATATTACACCAACTTGTGGTATGGCACCTAATTTATACAGATAATGTCCATAAATATGGTGATCCAATGTTAAATGAAGCAAACAACGTATGTTCATCCAGAACTTGTTTATTTATTTTCAAGTTGTCATAGGAAACACATGATACAATTTCCAACATGTTTCGTCAAACAAGACGTGAGATGTATCTGATATAAAGATGTCTCCTATTTCATTTTAGTGGAGATTCAGAATATCATGTATAGTACAATAATTAGTGCAGTGACTGATGCGCATTCTATCGCATATCAATACGAAACCATTAAAAGATTAAGAACTACTACTGGGGACAGTAGTGTGCTATCCGAAAATAACCGAAGGAAATGATGTAATGATTTATCCTCGGAAAAACAACCGGAAACAATGTCTCTCACTAGATCATCTCTCCCCAACTGGGGAGTAGCCTTCCCCAGTTGGAGAGAGACATCCTAGTGAGAGACGTAGGGTGACATTCTATGGGATGAGATAAAAGCACATTTTTTTATCTCGCTCCACATCGCCGCTCTTCGCACTTTCTGAAATCGCATTTTTTTGTAATAAATAGCATATTTAATGGGATGCGCTTTGGAGGCTGAAAAGTGCGATGTAGTTCGATTTGCGGCGAAGTGGTGTGATTTTATGACACACAAAAGTGCGATTTCTTCCGCCGGTCATGTGTGAGTTTTGGACCAACTGGAGTGCGATTTACAAGACTGTCTCCGCATGACTAAGAACCCCCTAACCTATTGGCCCACCTCGGTCCCCTCCATTATGCATCACACCCCCTATATAAAGGGGCACTGGCGCCATTTCACTCTTTGATAGGAAGTATGCAGCATGGAGAGGAGCAGTGGCAGTGTGAGCAGAGGAAGAGGTGTTGGTGGCAGAGTGAGGGGTGGCAGAGTGAGGAGTGGCAGAGGGAGCAGTGGCAGCTGCCAGCCAAGAGGAGCCAGTGGGAGAGGCCGCAGAGGACTGCTGAGGTCGTCCTCCATTACAGGGAGTGGCAGCAGTGTGGCAGGCAGCATGGCCACAGCAAGGCCAGCCCCAGACCAGGCCCTGGCAGACCAGCCCCAGCAGGAGGAGGTGGAGGATCCGCTGGCATCCCCATCCTATACCCAGGACCTATTCCATACCCCAGAGCATCTGCAGGAGGGACACATTTCAGAGGTGGAGGAAGATGGACGTGAGGAGGAGGAGGAGGAGGAGGAAGACACTGGCATCGAGGAGGAGGGGTACATGGCTGGATTAGAAATTGAGGAGGAGGAGGAGGTTGAAGCTGGCCACACAAAAAGTGTCAGAAAGGTGAGATTCTCCTACGAGGAGAATGCTGCGCTTGTCCGGGCTATCATACCCCTGCTTGACCGGTTACTAGGGAAAAGTCACCACAAGACCACTGCACAGCGCAAAAGGGCTATGTGGAAGGACATCACATAGGCAGTGAACGCTGTAAGTCACCACAAGCGCCTAGTCAGAAACGTCAAGAAGAGGTTCAACGACATAAAGAGACACCTCAAAAGTAAAATGGCCATGGAGTTGGAGGAGGCCACCAAGACTGGCGGAGGAAGCCCGACCACTGTCTGCTACACGTCCTATGAGGTCAAGCTAAAACGAATCATACCTCCTGAGGTCCTGCCTGGCATGCACGTCGTGGATACCGATAGGCCGGCGTAGGCCACCAAGAGCTGGTAAGTGTGACCACATGCAATCTTAAACATACATGGCAATGTTTTTAAACTGTAATGTTCGCTTGTATTGTTATGCTAAGTAAAGTGCTGCTGTGGAACTACATAGCCCAGCAAGGTCAGACAAAAAAAATTGCCTGCTCCTATTTTTAAATTGGTCATAATGCTGGGCCTTGTAGTTCCACAACTGCTGATATTGATCAACACTTTAACATTCTTTCTAGCAGCTTAACATGTATGTGGCCCAAAAACATTGGTGTACTGGTGGTTTAGCTGCCATGACTACAGATGGGTCTTGTCCCATCCTTGCTGGCGGGTCGCCATGGCGTCTGCGCTGGCGACCCGCCAGCAGCCACGCCAGCGAATGCACTGAGACGCGCGTGCGTCTCACACGCACGCGCGTCTCAGTCTCCGTCGCCAGCGCGACGGAAACCCTGTCCGTCTCCGCCTCAGGGAGACGGACAGGGTTAGGGGGGGATGCGGGCAGGCGTCGGGGACCCCGGGTTACCGCCGGCAAGCCGGCGGGGACCCGAAGGAACGGATGGAAGCGCCGTCGGAAGGGGACGCGCGCGCCTCTCGTGCGCGCGCGTCCCCTTCTCACCATCGCCATGGCGCTGGCGGGGGATGGCGGCTGGCGACGCCAGCGCCATCCCCTGCCAAGATGGGACAAGACCCATCTGTACATACCACAGATTTTGCACCAGTTGTAATGTGTCAAATAGTTTAATAATAATTTAGGCAAATTTCAGGTGTAAAACATATGTCAAATAATGTGGGGACTAAATAATGTAGTCCTTAACCAAAGGAAGTTTTGTCCAGTAATGTCATTTCAATGCATATTTGGCATAAATGCTTATCCATTGCAAGGTAGATAATGGCTGCCCATCTTTTCTTTCACAAAACTCGCGACTGTTATTTGAATCTGTCACATGACACATTATGCAATTAGGCAACCTCATTAAAAAGTGTTTGTTTGTAATTGGAATCAATTAAATCCTAATAGATACTTAAACACATTACTACCACTTTACATTAAACCTTACATCATGTGAAGTGCTATTCATTCATTGTTACCCCTTTACCTAGGTTTTATGTATGTATATTATATCATAATTGCACGTCAAATGCAATATTCTACAATGTGCTAATTATTACTAACACATACTAAAGCAAACTTACCAACTTAGGCTGCAGTGGTTCTAATTGAAGCAATGAAAAGAGTGTAATTAATGAGTAATGATTAGAGGAGTGGATTGTATTGTGTTCAGCTGACAGTGGTTCAGGTGCGGCCGTACTAATTGGGCGATCCGAATGCCTAGCGCATGACCGAGTGGTGTCCGCAAAGTAATACTTGCTTAGGAAGACCGCATATTTCCTGGCTTTTGGTTCGTTTGCAGTCGGTGTTCTGTCCGAATGCACGCCTTCCAGAGTTAGTGCACTCCCTCGTGTACGCCCATATTTATGCCAAGTTTAGCCCACTTTGAAACTACGCCCTTGTGTAGTTCCGAATGACGCCCATATTATGCCCATATTTCCAGAGTGAATGCGGTGCACATTTCTGTACGGTATTAGTGAGAACGAGTGCGTGGCACATGCGCATTGCGTTGCCTACGCATGCGCCGGCGGCTAAAAAACGCCATCCGAAAGAATTCGGAAAATTACGCATCGACCAGAAAAAGGCCCTTAGTATTAATGTCAATGTTACATGCAGTATCGGGGTACATGTGTAAGTACATAATACCCTTAGGTATGTGCGTTCAGCATCTCAAGCCCTTTCAAAAACAGTACTGAAGAGAGACTGGCCTATATATGCATCAGTACTTACCTCTTCATCTGTATCCACAGGCACTGTACAACTAGGAACACAACCCACAGAATCCTCTATTATGATGTTGGACGAAATGGACATCATTCTAGAACCCGTGGAGACCTTTGCGGCTGAGGAGGAAATACAGACGTCATCACAGAGTGATCTTCCCCCAAGTGGGGTGACTCCCAACCCACCCCCACCCACAAACACACCCCATACAGCAGCTTCTGCTGCACAAGTAGCTAACTCCTTGTTAAATTTCAAGGAGAAACAAATTGAGTTTATGGCCCCCAAAGCCTGCAAATAGGCAACATCCAGGGGTACATGTGTCACACTTTTCTGCAATTAAGAAAAATTTCAAGGAGTGTACGGGTTGGTGTAGGTACTCATGTGCGCATGGCTAATAGGATTGACACCCGTTTTGCATATCTTACTTCTGCTGTAAGGGAACAGAATAGGCATATTGGCAGCCTTGCGCAAAGTATAGTTGCACTTAGCCAATCGTATACTGCGCAGACCAATGCCTTAATAGTTATGCAGGCACAAATACAGCAAATGGAGGTCAATTTCATAGGTGCACCAGCATCTACACTTAGTAGTGTATCTAGCACCCCAGTAAGTGGCTCGCCCACTTCCCCACCCGTTGGAGTATTAGGACCCGGGGTGGCCTGGGCGCAGGTTCAAAAGGTGGTTTTGCGTGGGCTGATGGTGCCAAAAAATTATTTCTTTCTTTTTTACATTGTTTATTTGCATCTACTATGCAATTGATCTTGTTACATCCCCCGACAGTACGAATGTTTGAGTCACAAAAATGCTGGTTGTTTATGACATACTATACTGCAGTAAAAATGTCTAAACGCATACCATTTGGTCTGTGTATTATTTTTAAATCAATTGTTGTGTGAATTATGACATAGTGTAATGGTATATGGGTATGGGATTGCTGAAAAGTAGTGTTGTGTAACTCCTGGCCCATCAAAGGTTGTGGAACTACATATTCCAGCAAGCTCTGGCACTCATTTTTTGGACTGTAATGGTTACAGTGTGTCAGGGCATGCTGGGACGTGTAGTTTC
Organism: Crinia signifera; assembly: GCF_055691185.1. NCBI lineage: Eukaryota > Metazoa > Chordata > Amphibia > Anura > Myobatrachidae > Crinia > Crinia signifera. Next base: position 80,216,627 of record NC_139227.1, read on the forward strand.
ACAACACCAGGTAAGCCATGTTTTAGTGCAAAATTTGTTCATACATGTTGCAAATGTACTTACAAGGTTGATTACAGCAAGGGATAGGTCAGCACCACCAGCTGCATCAGTTGGGCTCTGTGCATTTGTCTAAATGTGGGTGGAAACAGATGGTATTGGTAAATCTATTGTTTGTGAGTACACTTACAGCAAAGGTACATGTTGGAATACAGGGCACATGTGCTTACCAGAAAAGTAGCGCCTTATGATCTCTGTACGCACCAGATTCCCCCTCTGCGTACCCCTCAATACCCGAGGTGTGGTAGGTTGGACTTCCTGCATGACTGCTGCATGTTCCTCCTCCACATAGGCTGGTTGGGACAGGGCTATGTTGTGTAACATGCAGCAAGCCTGGACGATCATCACTACTTTTGCTGGGTGGTAAAGCAGCATACCCGATGACCGGTCCAAACACCGGAATCTACTTTTCAATACTCCAAACGTATGCTCCACCACATTGCGGGTTGCAATATGGGATTCATTATACCGGTGCTGTGCAGGGCCCTCTGGAGAGCGCAAAGGTGTCATGAGCCAGGAAACACACCCATATCTTGAGTCACCTAAAACAAAGATAGGAAGTTATTGCCTTATATGGCAATGTGCATTGTGCAAACAGGAGTCACTCTGGCATTTGTTGTTGGTTGAATCGGTTGCAGAGGGCTGAGTTGCAGAGGGCTGAGTGCCTCAGAATATAGGCGTCATGGCAGTTCCCAGGGAAGCCTGCAACTACACTTAGGATTTTGAGATGAGCATCACATACCACCTGCACGTTCAAAGAGTGCCGCCCACGCCGATTGACATAGACGTATCCCCGCACGTGCGGTGCCCTAATCCCAATGTGTGTGCAGTCTATAGCTCCCAGCACGTGAGGGAATGCTGCGAGTCTATAGAAAGCCACCTTGTGGTCCTGCCACTCCAACACAGACCATGGGAATCTGATGTATGTCCGCCACAACTTCTTTAAAGCAAATAACACTTGAGTAAAATGCTTAGAGAAAGTGGCTTGTGATACCCCCAAAGACCACGAGGTCACAGACTGAGTGGAGCCTGTGGCCAAATAGTAGAGGGTACACATTAATTTCTGCAGCCCAGACACTGCATAGTTGTGTCCCCCCCCCCCCCCCGAAAGGGTCCAAATCATCTCTCACCTGCTCATATAAGTCCAACAGTTAATTGCGATTCAGCCTAAACATCCCCACAACCTGTTGATCCGAGAGGGAGTCCAGGTACAGCCTAGCCCGATACATATGTGGGGTACGCAGTAGTCGGGGGGGGGGGGGGGGGTACCTGGATCTGGTGTGCAGCTTCCTCCCTCCTGCGCATCTCCTCCAAATGGGCCACATCACAAATCAGCAACTCCAAACCACTGTGCAAAATCTCCATGTCTCAAACCCTCACAGGTGTCCATAATGATGTTGGGGTATATGTAGGGGTGTTTCTGAGTGAAATTGAGGCCACCTGTGTTGAAATTAACCATTTGTGCACGTGACCAAAGTGAGTTCTGGGCCAAATCGCCCAACAGAACCTGGTCTGAAAAAAGTGCGATTATTAGACACCTTAAAAGTGTGATTTCCGAAAACGCATCCCATTAAATAAGCGATTTGTATACTTTTCTGTACGAAAAGTGCGATTTTTTTCAACACTTTCAGTACGCATGAGTTATCGCACAGAATATGCGATATCCGCCCTTAGCGCATCCTATTAAATATGCGATTTCAAGGAAAAATGCGATGTCGCCATTTTTTTTACTAATAATCGCCAAAAAAACACAAATCTCAACCCATAGAATGTCACCCATTGTTTCCGGTTGTTTTTCCGAGGAGAAATCATTACATCATTTCCTTTGGTTATTTTCAGATAGCACACTACTGGGGAGGATTAGTAGATAGAAACATAGAATTTGACGGCAGATAAGAACCCTTTGGCCCATCTAGTCTGCCCCTTATTTTTACCCTTCAGGTAATCACAACCCTTTTTAATCCTTAATTCTTTGTAAGGATATTCATATGCCTTTTCCAAGCATGTTTATATTGTTCTACTGTCTTAGCCTCTACCACCTCTGATGGGAGGCTATTCCACTTATCCAATACCCTTTATGTGAAGTAATTCTTTCTAACATTTCCCCTGAACCTCCCTCCCTCTAGTTTCAGTGCATGTCCTCATGTTCTGTTGCTCCTCTTCCTGTGAAGAATGTCTCCCACCTGTACCTTGTTAAAACCCTTGATATATTTGAAAGTTTCTATCATGTCCCCCCTTTCCCTTCTCTGCTCCAAACTATACATGTTAAGATCTTTTAGTCTTTCCAGGTAAGTTTTGTGATGTAGGCCACGCACCATTTTAGTTGCCCTTCATTGTACAATCTCTAATGTATTTATATCCTTTGAAGATATGGTCTCCAGAACTGGACACAGTATTCCAGATGAGGCCGTACCAATGTCCTATAAAGTGGCATTATTACATCTTTTTTTCTGCTACTGATTCCTCTCCTTATGCAACCAAGCATCTGACTAGCCTTCCTCATTGCTTTGCTACATTGCGTTCCTGCCTTTAATTCACTTGAAATAGTGACTCCTAGATCTCTTTCCTCCTCAGTAGTTTCCATTATAGTACCCTTGATACTATATTGAGCCTTTTGGTCCCAAGTGCATAATTTTGCATATTTTTTTAGCATTAAACTGTAGTTGCCATGCTCTTGACCAATTTTCAAGTTTACTTAGATCATCAGTCATTTGATTTACCCCTCCTGGCATGTCTACTCTGTTGCATATCTTTGTGTCATCTGCAAAAAGGCATACTTTCCCTTCAATACCATTTGCAATGTCACTAACAAAGATATTAAAGAGCACTGGTCCAAGAACAGATCCCTGGGGTACTCCACTGGTAACATGTACCTCCATAGAATGCACTCCATTTACTACAACTGTCTGTTTCCTATCCTGCAACCAGGTTCTTATCCAATTAACACTAGGAAGGAGAGAGAAAGATTTGTCTCGATATGGTGCACCAAGAAAAAACTGACGTCCTAAAATCTAACTTATTAGTTTAATACTAAAACAAGCGAAAGATAAAACACAAATACACATACATGGGAGGGAAGGTGCATATTAAAATTGCACGTGCAAGCGTGCCCCGCGTGCCTTGAGTAATAATAATATTTTTGTTATTTTTTTTACCAAGGTAAAGTCAGCCTTCAGAGATAATTGCTCTGTATTTCACTGTGTTTGCAAAAGATTGCTTAATGTAGTAGGTAGACACTCTGGGTGACATTCTATGGTTTGACTTAAATGCGCATGTTTTTTTTGCGCACCACATTGCCGCAAATCGCACTTTTAGAAATCGCACTTTTCTGTCAAAATTCGCATATTTAATGTGATGCGTTTTTGAGGCTGAAAAGTGCAAAGTGGTGCGATTTGCGGCGAATTGGTGCGCTGTCTTTAGTCCTGAAAATGTGCGATTTTCATGTCTGAAAATCGCACGTTTTCAGGAAAGCGCAAATAAAAAAAAAAAAACGAGCGCGGGGTCCCCCGCCCGAGCATAACCAGCCCCGGGCTCACTGAGCCGGTGCTGGTGACATAAAATCAGGGTCCCCGACAAATAGGGGTCCCCTTGATTTCATGAAACCAGCACCAGGCTCAAGGTCCGGCGCTGGTTCCCAAAATACGGGGGACAAAATGACTAGGGGTCCCCCGTATTTTAAGAACCAGCACCGGACACAACCAGCCAGCAGGGTAATGCCACAGCCGGGGGAAACTTATTATATAAGCTCCCGCGGCCAAAGCATTAACCCCCTGGCTGGTCAGCATGGGCAGGGGTCCTGGGGAAGTGGGCCCCCCCCCCCAAATGAAGGGGTCCCCCCCCTCCAGGACTTACCAGCCCATGCTGATAGTCCGGGGCTGTTCCCGATGCCCCTGGGCGGTGGGCATCGGGCTGATGGCTTGTGTAAAAAAAAGAATAAAAACTATTGTTTTCTACTGGCGAACTATGAGTCCCAGCAAGCCTACCCCGCATGCTGGGACTTGGAGAACCACAAGTCCCAGCATGCGGGGCATTAAAGGGCCCGCTGGCACTTGTAGTTCAACAGTAGAAAAAATAGTTAACAAAAACACACTGACACACTGTAAAATAAAAGTTTAATACACACACTGATACTTACCTACCTTGAGCCCTTAGGTAGGTCCCTGGATCCTGGGTCCGGGCTCCGGGGCTCCAGGGCAGAAGAGTCCGGTTCTGGGGCCTTGGTCCTGGTTCCGGGGCTGGTCCTGGGGTTTCGGGGCTCCTGGGCTGAAGAATCCGGGGTCCAGGATCCGAGGTAGTCCCCAGGGGTACCTAAGGAAGCAAATCCTACTCACCTGGTCCCCGGCGACGACCTCGGCATCCTCTCCGGTGACAGCGCTGCTCCCATCTGGTACCCGGCTCGCAGGACTTTGACAGGCGCAGAGATGTTTCCTCCTCGGCGTCTCTGGACAGAATGATTTCTGGCCAATCAGGAGCCGAGAAAGTCGGCTCCTGATTGGCCAGAAATCATTCTGAATACAGACGCCGAGGAAGGAACATCTCTGCGCATCTAGAGCAGAGATGTTCCTTCCTCGGCGTCTGTATTCAGAATGATTTCTGGCCAATCAGGAGCCGACTTTCTCGGCTCCTGATTGGCCAGAAATCATTCTGTCCAGAGACGCCGAGGAGGAAACATCTCTGCGCCTGTCAAAGTCCTGCGAGCCAGGTACCAGATGGGAGCAGCGCTGTCACCGGAGAGGATGCCGAGGTCGTCGCCGGGGACCAGGTGAGTAGGATTTGCTTCCTTAGGTACCCTTGGGGACTACCTCGGATCCTGGACCCCGGATTCTTCAGCCCAGGAGCCCCGGAACCCCAGGACCAGCCCCGGAACCAGGACCAAGGCCCCGGAACCGGACTCTTCTGCCCTGGAGCCCCGGAGCCTGGACCCAGGATCCAGGGACCGACCTACGGGCTCAAGGTAGGTAAGTATCAGTGTGTGTGTGTGTTATGTGTGTATTAAACTTTTATTTTACAGTGTGTCAGTGTGTTTTTGTTAACTATTTTTTCTACTGTTGAACTACAAGTGCCAGCGGGCCCTTTAATGCCCCGCATGCTGGGACTTGTGGTTCTCCAAGTCCCAGCATGCGGGGTAGGCTTGCTGGAACTCATAGTTCGCCAGTAGAAAACAATAGTTTTTTTTTTTTTTTTTACACAAGCCATCAGCCCGATGCCCACCGCCTAGGGGCATCGGGGACAGCCCCGGACTATCAGCATGGGCTGGTAAGTCCTGGAGGGGGGGACCCCTTCATTTGGGGGGGTCCCCACTTCCCCAGGACCCCTGCCCATGCTGACCAGCCAGGGGGTTAATGCTTTGGCCGCGGGAGCTTATATAATAAGTTTCCCCCGGCTGTGGCATTACCCTGCTGGCTGGTTGTGTCCGGTGCTGGTTCTTAAAATACGGGGGTCCCCTAGTCATTTTGTCCCCCGTATTTTGGGAACCAGCGCCGGACCTTGAGCCTGGTGCTGGTTTCATGAAATCAAGGGGACCCCTATTTGTCGGGGACCCTGATTTTATGTCACCAGCACCGGCTCAGTGAGCCCGGGGCTGGTTATACTCTGGCGGGGGACCCCGCGCTCTTTATTTTTTAATTTTAACCCTTTGTTTTATTTTTTACAGCAGAATCCTGCACAGAACATTGCGATCTGTGCAGGGTTCTGGCTATTTCGCCAAACAGAACCTGGTCTGAAATAGCTGCGCTAATTAGACACCTAAAAAGTGCGATGTGCAAATGCGCATTGCATTAAATAAGCGACTTGTATACTGTTCTGTACGAAAACATCTGGATGCGATAAAAATGCGAATTAATCTCGCACTTTTAGTCAGCATACCTTAACGCACATAATATGCGATTTCTGTCCCTTACCGCATCCCATTAAATTGGCGATTTGATGGAAAAATGCGATATCGCCATTTTGTGGTCTAATTAACGCCAAAAAAAGCAAATCGCAACCCATAGAATGTCACCCTCTGTATCCAACTATACCAATAGAGCAAGCTGCTGATTATTATAACAGATTGTGTCAGGGAATGATGTGTTGTTGTACAGATTGTTACTGTGTGTCTTTTATCAAAAAGGTTACAGAAATGCACGTGCTGCCAGCACCTCTATGGAGTCCTCTAGATAAATAAATCTTTATGGGATATTAGCTGATAAGGGGGATTTTATAGACCCTGAGAGTCTATTCACTAAATCCCTCAGTGTGATTTTGTAATCTGCACAATCGCTTCTATTATCCCAGCGATTACACCTTTATGCTGGTGTTTTAGAATTCTTGCGGTCAACACCCATAAAGATTTATTCATCTAGAGCAGCGGTTCCCAACCTTTTTTGTCTCCCGTACCCCTTGATTAGGCTTTTCATTTATGAGTACCCCGTTGTGTCAAGCCACGCGTGAAATTATTTAGGGGGCGTGGCCTAAAAAGGGTGTGGTCTCATTTGAAGGGTGTGGCTTAACAGGGGCAAGTCACTCCCCCATTTTCACTGTGGTGGTATGTGCCATGTCTTCAGATTAATTTAAGAACATGCTGATGTATGATATCAAAAAAGATTCTAGTGCCCAGTTTATACTACAAAAATCATTCTGGTACCAAATATAAAACATAGCGTTCATACTGGCAATGACGAGAGAAAAAAAAAGTGCAACCACTTGACCACAATATAAGCTCAAACCAATTTGCGGACAGCATATAAAATAACAGAACACTGTCAAATCTCTATTACTGAAGCAACAGACATTCCAAGGGATCACGTTAGCATTCCAATAGTGCCAGATACACATATGCCCCCAAAAGTGCCAGATACACATATGCTCCAATGGTGCCACGTATGCCCCCACAGTGCCAAAAACAGGAATGCCACCACGGTGCCAGGTATGACCCCATGGTACTGGGTATGCACCCACAGTGCCAACAATGCCCCTACAGTGCCAGCAACAAGTACGCCACCATAGTGCCAGCAACAAGTATGCCCCACAGTGCCAGCAATGCCCCACAGTGCCAGCAACAAGTATGCCCCCACAGTTCTAGCAATGCCCCCCACAGTGCCAGCAATATGGTATGCCCACACAGTGCCAGCAATGCCCCCACACAGTTCTAGCAATGCCCCCACAGTGCCAGCAATATGGTATGCCCACACAGTGCCAGCAATGCCCCCCACAGTGTTTCCCAGCAGCAGCACAATCACCATTGATGCTGCTGCCGGGGAGAGGACAGTCCAGTGTCCCCCTGCAGTCACTGACATGTAGCTGCCGCCGCTGCCTTCTTCTCTCAGGGAAGGAGAGTACAGCACACTGCGCATCTCTCCTTCCCTTCACTGTGACGGGCCGGCTCCTGATTGGCTGCCGGCCTGCAAGCTCTGATTGGCTGACGGGCGGCCCAGTCACAGGAAAGCACGGTGAGGGGTAGGAGAGATGCGCAATGCACTCTCCTCCCCTCAGGCTCAGAAGCCGGCGCCGCATACCCCCAGCAACCCGTCTGACTGCCATCCGTCCTTCCAGCTGCGGCGGCGTGACCCGGCGTCCTGCGCATGTGCCGGGTCACGCAGCCGCCATTAACGCCGACTGGTTTGCGTACCCCCTGAAAGACCAGCGCGTACCCCCGGTGGTACGCGTACCACGGGTTGGGAACCGCTGATCGAGAGGACTCCATAGAGGTGCTGGCAGCATGTGCATTTCTGTAACCTTTTTGATAAAAGACACACAGTAACAATCTGTACAACAACACATCATTCCCTGACACGATCTGTTATAATAATCAGCAGCTTGCTGTATTGGTATAGTTGGATACAGAGTGTCTACCTACTACATTAAGCAATCTTTTGCAAACACAGTGAAATACAGAGCAATTATCTCTGAAGGCTGACTTTACCTTGGTAATAAAAATAACAAAAATATAATTATTACTCAAGGCACGCGGGGCACGCTTGCACGTGCAATTTTAATATGCACCTTCCTTCCCATGTATGTGTATTTGTGTTTTATCTTTCGCTTGTTTTAATAGTAAACTAATAAAAGTTAGATTTTAGGACGTCAGGTTTTTCTTGGTGCACCATATCGAGACAAATATTTCTCTCTCCTTCCTAGTGTAATATACGATATTTGTCAATGGTAGCACACCCCTGATTAACACATAGTACAACGGCTTCATACTTATAAACATGGGGCCAACTTTGTATTTACTCAGTAGTGTCTTCATTAAAACACACAGTCTTGTGCAATTGTATCCACCCATCCTGTGTCTTATCCATTTAATTGTTTTATAATCCAATCCCACACTTTCAAGTTTATTTAGCAGCCTGCTATGTGGGACAGTGTCAAATGCCTTACTAAAGTCTAGATATGCCACATCTACAGCCCCCCCCCCCCCCTCATTTATTAATTTGGCCACGGAGTCAAAAAAGTCAATGAGTCTTGTTTGGCATGATCTCCCTGCAGTAAAACCATGCTGGTTTGGATCCTGTAAATTGTTTAATTTAAGATATCCTACTATTCTTTCTTTTAATAGTGTTTCCATTAATTTCCCTACTACTGATGTAAGGCTCACTGGTCTGTAGTTACTAGCTTCTTCTTTGCTTCCGCTTTTGTGCAGTGGAACTACGTTTGCTCTTTTCCAGTCCTCTGGAACTGCACCTGTATCTAGTGACTGGTTGAATAAATCTGTTAATGGCGCTACCAACACATCTTTTAGTTCTTTTAGTATCCTTGGATGCACTCCGTGTGGCCCCATTGATTTATCCACTTTCAGTCTTGAAAGTTCTGTTAGGACTTTCTCCCTTGTAAATGTACTTCCATCTACCTTCTTTTTATGACTGTCCTTGCAACTTAACTGTGGTCCCTTCCCTTCTCCTTCTATAGTGAAATACGGAGCAAAAGTAATTATTTAGATGATCTGCAATTGCCTTGTCTCCCTCCACCAAATTCTCAGTGTCTGTCCGCAGTCTTATTATTCCTCCATTTGATTTTCTCCTTTCACTTATATACTTAAAGTTTTGCTTCCTTTATCTACTGACTGAGCCATTTTCTCCTCAGCTTGTGCCTTGGCACGCCTGATCACTTTCTTGACCTCCTTGCATCTGGCAAGATACACTTATTTGACATTATTAATTTGAGTCTGCTTGTATGTCCTAAAGGCCATCTTTTTTGCTTTTACACTAGTTGATACCTCTTTAGTAAACCACACTGGCTTCCTTTTCCTGGTATTTTCTTAACCCCTTTGATACAAAGGTCTGTTGCCTTTAGTATTGCACTTTTAAATTTTTTTCGGTACTTGTTTCCTATCTGGGCGCCCGTCGTGGTGATCGCGGGTACATTTATGTCTGGCCGCGACGCGACCGACGCGATGCCCGCGATTTCCCATTGAAACCCATGTTAAACATGGAAATCGCGTCGGTCGCGTCGCGGCCGGCCATAAATGTACCCGCGATGCCCGCGACGCGATGCACCCGATTTCCCATAGGAATCAATGTTAAATGGCCCGACCGACGCGATTTTACTGTTAAATGCCTCAATGGACCCGATGTGGCCATAGGAATCAATGTTAAATGGGCTACAGAGCCCAAATAGGCACAATTAACCCTTAAATGTCCCCCCAAATTTTTAACGCCACCCCACGATCCACGCCAACCCGAAGCGTGGCGAGCGCAGCGAGCCCGCGAGTGGCGGCGGTACGCGTCCTCCGACCTTTTCATGCCCTACTATCCACGTCGGCGTGGAGTTGAGAATAGAATAGTGTGGCGAGCGCAGCGAGCCACCGAGCCCGAAGCGTGGCGAGCGCAGCGAGCCCCGCGAGGGGACGCGGATACCTTCACAGGTAAACGCGTCCCCTCGCGGGCTTCACAGGTGTCCGTGGCCACGCGGACACCTGTGAAGTCCGCGAAGGGACGCGTTTGCGCTCGCCACACTATTCTATTCTCACTCCACGCCCTAGTGGATAGTAGGGCATGAAAAGGTCGGAGGACGCGTACCGCCGCCCCTCGGGGGCTCGCTGCGCTCGCCACGCTTCGGGTTCACGTTGATGGCGGGGTGGCGTCAACTACTTTTGGGGGGACATTTTTATGTTCAGGGGTGTTTTTGCCCCATTTCCCATTGTTCCTATGATAATTTGGGGAAATTGATCCATTTAACATTGTTTCCTATGGTAAATCGCGGTCATCGCGGGTAAATTGAGGCATTTAACATTGTTCTCTATGGGAAAATCGCGGGCATCGCGTCTGGCACATCGCACCCGATTTTTTTATCGGCCGCGATGCCCGCGATGGCCCCGATTTTACCCCCGATGCCCGCGATTAAAATCGTGGGCGCCCAGATAGGAAACAAGTACCTTTTTTTCACCTCTCCTGCACTCCTTTCAAGTTCCTCCAATCCGCTAATGAATCGCTTAAACATCTCCCCATTTTTGCAAAGTCAGCCTTCCTTAAATCCAACACCTTAGTTTTTGTGTGATTGGAGTTGGACCCTGCCTTGATACTAAACCTTTCTGCTTGATGATCACTGGATCCCAGGTTCTCACCCACATATATGTCCGATATCCTGTCACCATTTGTGAGTATTAAATCTAATATTGAGTCTTTTGCGAGTATGCTCCCTCACCAATTGCTTGAGAGATGCTCCCTGTAGGGAATTTAGAAATTTGCCACTTGTAGATGATCTTGCAAAAGACTCCTCCCAATTCACATCAGGTAGATTAAAGTCTCCCATGATTATGACCTCTCCCTTTACAGCCATTTTAGTGACATCAAGCAATAGGCTCCTGTCCAAATCCTGCCCCTGGCCTGGTGGCCTATAGATGACCCCAGTAAAAATAATGTCCTTCTCCCCCATTTCTATGGTCACCCAAAGGGCCTCAGTTGTTTTCTTCAATGTTTCGTATTAAAGTAGCATTTTATGCTTTTCTTTACACACATTGCTACCCCTCCTCCGATTCTTCCCATTCTGTCCTTCCTAAATAAATTGTATCCTGGTATAGCTATGTTCTTAATCTTTTAATGGTTTTGTATTGATATGCGATAAAATGCGCATCAGTAACTGCACTAATTATTGTACTATACATAATATTATGAATCTCCACTAAAATGAAATAGGAGACATCTTTATATCAGATACATCTCACGTCTTGTTTGACGAAACATGTTGGAAATTGTATCATGTGTTTCCTGTGACAACTTGAAGATAAATAAACAAGTTCTGGATGAACATACGTTGTTTGCTTCATTTAACATTGGATCACCATATTTATGGACATTATCTGTATAAATTAGGCGCCATACCACAAGTGGGTGTATTGTTGTTGTATTTGTCTCCTAGCCCTCTGGGGACATTGGGGTGTATTCAATGCCATGGGCGTGAGCGGCTAAAGCGAGCAGGGCTTCCAGCTCACTGTCACCACTCACCCTGTCAGTATTCAACGCACTCCCCTCATACGCCAATTCCCCCTCGCTCCGTTTTTTGAGCGAGGGGGAATTGGCGTATGTGGCTCCAGAAGCAGCGAGACTCGCGGCTAAATACAGCGGGTTTTCTGCATTAGCCGCAGGTCTTGATGATTTGGGAAATTCTCGCCGTCCTGTGACGGCGATGATTTCCCCAGAACGTTGAATAGCGCGAGCGGCTGGTGAGGGGGTTAAATAGTGAGGATCGCTGGTTTGCTGCAATCCTCGCTGTTTAACCCCCTCGCCGGCCGCATTGAATACTACCCATTGTGGTATGGCAGCCAATCTTGATAGGTTTATCATTCTGTATAGCGCGAGTGGATTATTGGTATATATATATATATATATATATATATATATATATATATATATATATACTTTCCAAGCCTGCCGGCACTCTGTCATAAATACAACGGTACCCGGTGCCCAAAGAGAAATAAACAAAAACTCCAATAGGAAAAACTCCAATAGGAATCAACGATGAATCAAAAAGCAAGTGTATTGGTGTCAAGCTTTCGGGGAATTAAACCCCTTATTCAGGGCTGTAGGTTTATGGTATATATATATATATATATATATATATATATATATATATATATATATATATATATATATATATATATATATATACACAAAAGGTGTGTGAGCTGCGCTTTTACAGACAATAACTCTCAGACTTGAGTCCAGCAAAAACCCTTTAAATGAGGGAAATAAAGTCACCAAAGTCCAGAGAAATAGTAGACTGCAGCTCCCTTTAACGGTGGAAAAACCAGCATCCAGGGTCAGGATGAACAATATCTAGAAAATAAAAAAAAACAAGGGGCGCTCCATGGTGCATGTAAATGTGATTTAATTAGGAGACACTAAAACTCCAGGCATAAAAAGCAGATGCTCGTACCATAAAAGATATCACTGTGGGCTGGCTACCACATGACACAATAGTAAATACCCGGGCAAAAGCTGCTCCACTGCTCACTCCAGGGACAGAAGATCCAGAGACACCACAGACGCTGGCTTGCGCAGGCAGGGATCGGACACCGAAAGCCGAGGAGGACGCGGGTCAGGGAAAGCTCCAGGCACAGTCAAGAACGGGTATCACAGACCACGCCCTAACGCATTTCGTCAGAGACTTCGTCAGAGGGCGTGGTCTAGTGAATACCCGAGATCATTTTATGCACAAGACTCCACCAATCAGAGTGACTTGTGGGCGAATGACATCACCATTCATAAAAACGGAAAATGGCACATATCTACCATTAACCAACCATTTATAAATAGTTTGTTTTAATTTAAAAAATAATTTAATTAATAGAGATGCTAATTATTGCAAAACCTCTATATTCTAAAAACAGGCGTACGCCCAAAAAATCAGCACTCCGATGTCAGGAATCTGGTGCAAATATGCAACACACATATACAAGCAAATGTGCAAATTTCATAAACATTATCATAAAAATATACAATATAAAATATAATACATCAAAAAAATGATCAAAAACAGCAATTTGATTCATATAGCAGATGCCAGTTGATTATCCAACAACAAATTAATTCATAAAGGGGGTAATCTCATACCCTTCATTCAGACCATGAGGGACTAGAGTGTTAAGTTTTAAAATCCAGTACGTTTCACGTCGGAGCAATAATTCATCGCGATCACCACCGCGTTTGGGTGGCAATACATGTTCAATTTCTCGGATAGTGAGCCCCCCTATATCACTATTATAATTTACACTACATAGGTAAAACCAAGAGAGCGCTAAAAATTAGAGCGCTAGAACTTCTTCGAAATATTAAGAATGGGTTAACCACCCATAGTGTTCCCCGCCACTTCAAGAATTTTCATAATAGTGAATAGTGCTTGTTGTATATGTGTGTTGCATATTTGCACCAGATTCCTGACATCGGAGTGCTGATTTTTTGGGCGTACGCCTGTTTTTAGAATATAGAGGTTTTGCAATAATTAGCATCTCTATTAATTAAATTACATTCACGTGACATGTCCCACTTGGAAATAGACCCAACCTTGATAAAAGTGCACTACTTTTACCTACCTACTAATACCTACTGTTTGTAGGTATGTACTGATCTCAGAAAAATGAGGGAGAAACAAGTACATTTACAGAGGAGAAAGTCCTAACAGAACTCTCAGAACTGAAAGTGGATAAATCAAGGGGGCTAGATGGGATACATCCAAGGATACTAAAAGGAAACAGCGAATGTAGTCCCACTGCACAAAAGTGGAAGAAAGGAAGAGGTAAGCAACTATATCGACCAGTGAGCCTTACATCAGTAGTAGGGAAATTGATGGAAACACTCTTAAAACAAAGAGTTGCAGAATATCTCAAAACCAGCAAATTACAGGATCGAAACAGCATGGATTTACTGGGGGAAGATCATGTCAAACAAATCTTATTGACTTTTTTGACTGGGTAACTAAAATAATAGATCAAGGTGGGGCTGTAGAAGTAGCTTATCTAGACTTTAGTAAGGCTTTAGTAAGGCTTTTGACACTGTTCCACATCGCAGACTGTTAAATAAACTTGAAAGCTTGGAATTGGATTCTAAGATGTTGAATGGATAAAATCTTGGCTGCAGGACAGAAAACAGAGAGTTGTAGTAAATGGAGTACAGTCAAAGGAGAGAAAGGTTACAAATTGAGTACCCCAGGGATTTGTACTTGGACCAGTGCTTTTTAATATCTTTATTGGTGATATTGCAAAAGAAATTGAGGGTAAAATGTGCTTTTTTGCAGATGACACAAGGGCAGTACGGATGGTGTAATGGTTAGCATTACTGCCACACAGCGATGAGGTCATGGGTTCGAGTCCTACCATGGCCATAACTGTGCGGAGTTTGTATATTGTCCTCGTACTTTCGTGGGTTTCCTCCCACAATCCAAAAATATACTGTTAGGTCAATTGGCTTCTAACAAAATTAACCCTAGAATGACTGTGTCTGTATGATTGTAAGCTCCACTGGGGCAGGGATAGATGTGAATGGTCAAATATTCTCTGTAAAGCGCTGCGGAATATGTATGCACTATATAAGAAACTGTTAATAAATAATAATAAAGGTATGCAACAGGATAGACACACCAGGAGGGGTAAAACAAATGATTGATGATCTAGGTCAGTGGTTCCCAACCCTGGCCCTTAAGTACCCCCAACAGTGTACATTTTCCAGGTCACCAGCAGGTGCACTCATTATTCAGACACATTTTAAAAGATCACAGGTGGAGCTAATTATGTCACTTGTGATTCTGTGTGGAGACCTGGAAAACGTGCATTGTTGGGGGTACTTGAGGACCAGGGTTGGGAACCACTGATCTAGGTAGATTAGAGGAATGGTCAAGAGCATGACAACTACAGTTTAATGCCAAAAAATGCAAAATCATGCAATTGGTTCTCAAAAATCCAAAGACTAAATATAGTATAAATGGCACTATAATAGAAACTACTGAGGAAGAGAGGGATCTAGGTGTCACTATTTCTGGGGACTTAACGGCAGGTAGGCAATGAAGAAGGCAAGTCAGATGCTTGGTTGCATAGGGAGAGGTATCAGCAGTAGAAAGAAAGAAGTAATAATGCCACTGTATAGGTCATTGGTACGACCTCATCTAGAGTACTGTGTTCGGTTTTGGAGGCTATATCTCCAGAAGGATATAAATACATTAGAGACTGTACAAAGAAGGGCAACTAAAATGGCGCATGGCCTACATCACAAAACGTACCTGGAAAAGGAAATGGGGGACATGATAGAAACTTTCAAATATATCAAGGGTTTTAACAAGGAGAGACTTCTTCACAGGAAAAATGGCTTCATAGGGTAGTGGAAAAGTGGAGTAGCCTCCCATCAGAGGTGGTAGAGTTAAATACAGTAGAGCTATTTAAACATGCTTGGGATGGGCATATTGACATCCTTACAAAGAAATAAGGATCAAATATGGTTTGAGGTAATATGTTTAAAAGGGGGCAGACTAGATGGGCCAAATGGTTCTTATCTGCCATCAAATTCTATGTTTCTACTCCCCATGCCCTCTGCTGTCAGAAGCAAATAATAAAGTGCATTGGAAGATAACTATTTGGATAGCCCTGCAATGGAGAATCAATAAAATGATGCTCATCTGACTGTACATCCTCTCAGTTGTCCTGGGTACAATATGAAATAAAGAACTTCTGTAATGTATTGCTCTCCCCTACATATATCTCTACATAAACATGATGAAGACTGTTATAGAATCACAGATAAATACTAAAGCAGAAAGTATATACATCATGCCCCCCAACATTTAAACCAGGAGAATTGGGACGCTCACGCGGCACAGCTGCGGCAGGCAGGGGGCACTCCCAACTTCCGGTCCACCACGAGACACGGATCCCTCCCAGCATGCCCCTGACCACCAGCATTTCTGCGCATGTGCGGAGGGACTTCCAGGTATGAAACCAGGAAAATCCAGGCGATACGCAAAGGACAGCTCTTATTGGGAGAGCTGCTCTTTGCGTTGCTCATCGCATATGTCAGTACATATGTGAGCATCAGGACGATGGGTGGTGGAATGTACTGCCGGTGCTTGGTACATACTGCCCAAAGACTGATATCTGGGCACAGCAGTCCCTAATGTCGACTCTCAGCAACCCCTTCTTGAGCCCTCTGCAGCACAGACCACAATGAGAAGGGGTTGCACACACAGGCTTTTTCTGCGATTTACATTGTCACCAGGCCATTTGCAGTGGGGAGGGACGGGGGCTGGGACATGGAAATGCCCAGTGTTTAATGGGCATGCCGATGCCTTCCGGTGGCAGGTGGCTGGCGTCACATGATGCCCTGTCTTTGTCCTTGTGGCCACAAATATGTCAGTTGAGACTGATTTATATTTGCGAGGGCATGATAAATCATTGTTGGTCGGCGACCATCCTGCTGTGGCACATGCAAGGGGATGTGTCTTCACAAAGGTTGTGAGAGGAAATGGTGGTGGGGGGTGAGTATACCGGGGCGGCCGAGCAGCGTCACAGGGACTCAATTAGAATGACCCCCCCATGAGTGCTTCATTCCCAAAGACTCTTATTCATGTAGATGACTTCCCTACGGCCCAGGAACTGGCCACATATATTTTAAAGTTGGACAATGAGGACAAAGCCTACTGTACCAGCAATATTTCCACTGGCGGTGCAGACTTCATCCTTATGCAGGCACTAATTGGCAGCCTGCTTACTGTAGGGTATGCAAAGCAATAAAAGAAGCCCCTAAACATAAAACTATTCCAAGGCTTGGAGACTGGTATAAGTTTTAACTCCTTTATCCTTGTTCTACTATTTCTAATATTCCTAAATAAAAGAGCTGGAAATTAAATTCTATTTGTTATAGTCTCTTTAATTCTACTTATTTGTTAATTACTTTCTCTAGTGCCTTCTTTTTTAGCTGCAATTCCATCTTTTATAAATCAGAAAAAAAGTCATTCTGCATTAAGCCATGATCAAATGTTTGAAAAGTGTAAGAAAATAACTTATTAATATGAGCAAATGGTGGTTCTACATCTGATGTGTCCTTTACCCAAGACCAGGACATAAAGTGGTCACGCTGAGGTGGGGGATCTCATTTCTCTATGCCACCTAACTACCCCCCTCCCCTCCCCCCATTTGGCAGAGACAGGGCCAGTGGTAGGGTTTTTGGCATCCCCCTGCAAACTAGAATGCTTTTCTGTAAGAATTACTGTGCAAGGCCAATGAGGAGGTAAAAATATTCCAACTCACCAATAGAGGTGGCGGAACTCCGTTCCACCCCATTCCCCCTCACTTTAACCCCTGCCCAAGACTTGTGAACAGTTGTGAACTTGGTTTTAGCACTTCCAATATATTTTACTAAAGATTTTTTGGAAAGTTTTCTGTCAAGCCTTCTGTTTACCTCCAATGTATGGTCCTGACAGGGCAGCCGAGAGGAATGTCGGGCCCGGTAAAAATTTTGGGGCGTGGCCTAAGTGTGGGAGGTGTGGGCACCTCCCGCACTTAGGCCACATCCCCAAAATGTTTAGAGGAGGGTGAAAGAAAACTGCAATCTCAGCAGCAGCACACACCTACAGCATGTGCTGTGCTGACAGCAAGCTCAGCATGACCTCTCACGTTCTCAGTGAGACACTCATGCTGAGCCTGCTGTCAGCACTGCACATGCTGTAGAAGTGTGTGCTGCTGTTGCTAACCGGGAGGGACAGAGGGGTCAGGGAGGGGTCGGACCAGCAAGGGCCCCTCCAGCAAGCCTGGGCCTGGGAAATTAGTATCTGCTCCCCCCCCCCCCTTCCCCCCTCTCGGCTGCCCTAGGTCCTGATGGAGAACAACTATCATCACTTGTATCTGGCTGCACATAAGCTTGATGCCACATTAATGCCACCGCAGCATTTAGTTGTACGCCAAAACTAAGCAATTGTCGCACCCACCAGAGTTTGTATTGAGTCACACACTGGCACAGCTTGAATAAAAAGGCACAGTCACCGGGCAGAAACCTTCCCTCCTGAGTAAATGACAATTGGTATTGATAAAGTGGTGCACAGACAACAGCCCGAATCACCCATAAGTATTTATCACACTCAAAACAGTATTCACAGACAGGTGCCAAAGCACTCATTTATGATAACGTATTTAATTTATTTATTTACAGTTTATTATATAGTGCAGCATATTCCGTCGCACTTTACAATTGGAAACAACAGTCATTTAACAAACTAGGTAGATACAAACCGACATCGAGGTAGGAGAGCCCTGCTTGCAAGCTTACAATCTATAGGGATAATAGGAGTGATACATAAGGATAGAATTCCATAACATGGCAGTTCCTGTCAGTGTAGAACCCTGCACTACAGCCTTCACTGTCACCGGAGGCAGCCCCCATCTCCAGTGTGACAAAAGCAGGGCATGGGCCATGAGACCACACCCCTTTCAGCGAGGCCAGGCCGCTTTTTGCCGCAAATGCCTTTGCCACATTTACACCAGGTGTCATTGAGGTTAGTGAAGCCTCTGAACGGTCTTCAGAAAACAAGAAAGAACTTGCAATAGTGATACATTGTTTTAGTCATCAACCTTCAATAAAAGTCTAACACCATAAAAGATTCATAAATTTCCAAATGTTTCCCAAGAAAACCAGCCTGTGTGTACACCTGAAGTTAACCAAAAGTGTGTCGCAACTCGCCACTCCCCCTTAAACATAAACTCGATTCAGACAAAGAATAATAGGAGTAGTCATAGGCGCTTGGTAAAGAATGAATAAACAATAATATACAATACATTGCTTTGCAGTGGAATATTTTGATAGATGGCTGTCCAATTCAGATTCCTCCTATTGGCATTTTTCTCCTATTACAAGGAAGTGCAGCCCCTTCTATTACATGCATATTCCTAATGTATCAATGTGTTTATTGTGTGTGGGGAGACCTGAAATTACTGCCAATAGACATTCTGTCACACGCCGCTATGTTTGCTATGTACGGCGCTGCGGACACTTTGTGGCGCCTTATTAATAAACGTACTACTACTACGCCGCCGCAGTGGTACACGGTGGGTACTGTACTCACCCGTCCGTGTCCGCCTCCGGCTGGCGTGTGTCGGCCTCCATGTCAGGTGAGGCGGCAGGCAGAGGCCCGGCAGTGTTGGAGGGCAGCATGGGAATCTGCAGTGTGGTCCCGCTTTAGGCTATAGATGCCGGGAGACCAGCGCCGCCATCTTGCTTGAGGGCAAACAGGGGATTGGGCCAGGTCAGGTATTCTCACCTGTTTCATTGTGACAGCCAATGGCAGCCGCCCTCTATGCATATAGGGGATCTGCCTAGGTAGCTCAGTGTCAGTGCAAAAAGTCTTCTGTGCCGTGCACTTTTAGGAAGGCTCCTGACTCATTGTGCCCTTGCTATTTCCCACTGTGTCCGTCAGCTTGCTAATGGCCATAGACCCCATCGCTTCCTTCCAGTCACGCTGGTCGCCAGCTTCTCTCTGGTACTCTTGGGTGCTACCTCCTGGATTCCTAAACTCTGGTCCCGTTCCTGGAACTTCCAAGAATCCTCAGGTCTCAGCCATTCCTCATAATTCTTTCAGTCACCGGATCCACTATTGTTGCCATCTTTCCATTTCTTTATCAGGACATTCTTCATCATTGTAATCTGGATATTCCTCCTTATTGTTATCTGGATATTCCTCATCATTGTAATCTGGACATTCCTCCTCATTGTTATCTGGATATTCCTCATCATTGTAATCTGGACATTCCTCCTCATTGTTATCTGGATATTCCTCATTATTGTTATCTGGAAATTCATCCTTGCTATTTATTATTATTTTGCTTGTCTTTTTCTCAAAGAAGTATTTGAGTCCCTGTATGACATCATTTATTAAACCCGCTCGTTTTAACCCTACTGCTGCTACCTCGTCTCCAGTCCCTGAACACCACACGACCCCATCAGAACCTTTAACCGTGACACATTCTGAGCACCTGACAATACTTCTAGATAGCATTGAACTCTTAAGGCCCCCATACACTAGCCAATTTTGGTCAGATTTAGGCCAGATCAGTCGGATCTGGCCTAAATCGGACCAAAATTGGCTAGTTTTGATGTCCCCTCAGATCCGATGCGCGGTCCCGTGCGCATCCGATCTGCGTCAGGTGGTCGGACCTGCTGCACGTCCGACCACCCGACTTGGGACCTAGTGGGGCGGTGCGGCGGTGGAGGGAGCGGGGGGGCTGGGGACGCTGCGAGGGACACAGGCGGCATAGAGCCGGGCGGGGGGAGCCGGGAGCTGTCAGCACTGAATAAAAAAAAAAAAAAGCCCATACAATGAATGGGCGGCCTGTGATTGGCGGCCTGTGATTGGCTGAGCGCTCTCTCAACCAGTCAGCAATTAAATCGAGACGATTTATCACATGTAAAAAATGGCCAAAAAGTGCCAATCTAATCAAGCTCCCCCGGGGAGCAGCCGGGGAAGCTCAGGTGGAAGTCGGGGGCGACTTGTCCTAAGGACAAGTCGCCCTAGTGTATGGGGGCCTTTAGGGTGTATTCGTGGAGCAGAGAGAGGTGCTATCACTGTAGCAAGGCTTTTCATTAGTTTCTCCTATTCACAGA
Source organism: Crinia signifera (assembly GCF_055691185.1). Taxonomy (NCBI): domain Eukaryota; kingdom Metazoa; phylum Chordata; class Amphibia; order Anura; family Myobatrachidae; genus Crinia; species Crinia signifera. Next base: position 80,237,239 of record NC_139227.1, read on the forward strand.
AGAACTTACCATGGTATTAAATAAATAATTGGATTGTCCAGTCTAGGGGATGATGAAAGTCTTCTGGTTTAATTGGAAGGCAAGAAAGAGGGGTTTGGTTGAAATCTGCACACAAAGGGAAATAGAAACCCTATATTGTAGGGGTATTTACACCGCTATATTTAGATTAGCTAGCGGGGGTGCTATCCTACCAATTAGATAAACATAGTCACAAAGAGAAGACAAAAAGGTAGTTGTAGTGGATGCAATCCTAAGGAATTGAGGTGTTTATTATATTTATGGAGGTATTCTCCAAATTAAAAGGTGGGGAATCCTGTTAATCTTTATTGGTTCAGGGATTCAGGAGTTGCGAAATTTAAAGAGGTTAAATTGTATAACATACAACATACATGTACACAATAAAGTGAAAAGAGAGTGAAAAATAAGTGTTTGAATAGACTTTTTTAAATGTAAGTACAGTAGATGGGACTATGCTGTGTGGTGCTTATTTCTGACTTGGGATTGATACATGTATATAGAAGAAAATTAAAGTATTACATTTTTCTATTTCCTTACGGTGTATGTGTGTATATAGTTGGCCTAATATTGGCTCAATTTCACACATATCATGAAGAAGATAGAGAATATATCCTTGCCGGACCCTTAATAGGCACTTATTGGTGAATATTCTTATGGTCAAAAATACAGGGGTTTTGCCAATACGTGGTTTGAGAAAAAATCCCGCGTGGTGATGTAGCTTACAGATATGTATTATTTAGGCTGCAAGAGTGTCTTAGGGGTGTCACAGATAGTGTTATGACACTTATATTGCACTCTTAAGATATTCCACTATACAAGGTATACCTTATATTTTTTAGTGTACACACAATTTGGTTGTATTGGCTTATTCAGTGTATTACATTTTCCCTTGTAGTTACAGCATAGACATCACTTAATCCTATACACTGGTATTGTTACCAATTGTGTAGTTGGCTATTTGCCCAGAGATACTGTACCATAAGTAATTATGTTGCGAAGGACAAACACTGTAGCTGAGCTTCAATGAGTTCTAATGAGTCACTGGTGCAGTACTGAGGCAATAGTTGGCTATTTGCCCAGAGATACTGTACCATAAGTAATTATGTCGCGAAGGACAAACACTGTAGCTGAGCTTCAATGAGTTCTCATGAGTCACTGGTGCAGTACTGACGCCTTGTGGTGTTAGGTGAGACTACCCCGTGATTATGGCTACTAATCCTTTACATGCAATTTTGTATTCATCAAAGATTTAATAAGTGTGGCTATCTGCACAAGTCTATTATTAGTCAAATTGGTACTTATGTATTATCTGGGCTCCCATGTTAAATGCACCCCATTTTTTCATACTCCCACTTTCCAACTACGCATGGAGTTGATTTTATATAGTGTGGCGAGCGCAGCGAGCCACCGTGCCCAAAGCGTGGGGAGCGCAGCAAGCCCCGCGAGGGGACGCGGTCTCATAAGAAAAACGGGAGCCCAGATATTACATAAGTACCGTCAAATTTACTAGGAACACATTTCCCGCACCCACTAATCACAGCCCGCTATCTAGTACTACAGACGTTAGGACAAGTGTTTCGCAAACAAAGCTTCTTCAAGCCAACCTAATCGGAAGGCAATAAGAGCCTATTCAATGATAACACAGTATCCCAAATTCAGGTAAACCATCAGTAATGAAAGTTATATTTAAGGCAGTGAAGATCTGCTCCTAAGTACACAAAATGTTATGCAAACCAAGTGGGTTAGTATCAGGATGTTGAAGAAGGGTTAGATCTTAACATTAAATCTTCATTGGAATTTCTTATCAAGGCACTTCTCAATAGGACAACTGCAGGATCAGTGTATTCAATATAGCCTTGTATATAGGTTCTCAAACTCGGTCCGTGGGACCCCACACAGTGCATGTTTTGCAGGTCTCCTCACAGAATCACAAGTGAGATAATTAGCTCCACCTGTGGATCTTTTAAAATGTGTTAATGAGTAATGAATGCACATGTGCACCTGCCGGGTGAACTGTGTGGGGTCCTGAGGACCAAGTTTGGGAACCCCTGGCCTAGTAGGTTGCAGTGGAAGACCGCTTATAGGGCCTTATTCAGATCTGAGCTAAGTACTGTGCAAATTTGTTTGGAAAATGGGCAAAATCATGTGCACTGCAGATGGAGCAGATGTAACCAGGGCCGGTGCTAGGCACCGGAGCGCCCCAGACGGGAGGGGTGCCCCGGTGCTCAACTGGAGGGGGGGGGGTTGCGCGGTGTCTCTGCCCGGCCGCCGGGAGGGGGGGGTGTTTGTGCAGTGTGTCTGCCCGGACGCAGGGGGTGGGGCGGTGCGCGGTGTGTCTTCCCAGCCACGTGATATGGTCGCTGCGCTGCGGGGGGGGGGGGGGGGGGGAGAGTGTTCACTCAGTGCACATGGTTTGGCCAATTTTCCAAACAAATTTGTATTGAGAATGGTATATGTTCTTTGTCTGTGAACTGGAATTAGGACTACATTTATACCTATGCCTCTGCAAAAACAACAGATTACATTTACTCACATCATTAGACCTTTACAAATCGATTATACATCCGCTTAGGGTGTGACACTAGAAATCTGACATCCTTATGCTTCTTCCTGCAGACCCATATCTTTCACAAAAAGGTACATTCCTAAATAATTCATGGGTCAATATATATATATAGAGAGAGAGAGAGAGAGAGAGAGAGAGAGAGAGAGAGAGAGAGAGAGAGAGATTTGTTCCCTGCACTCAAAGCCAAAGGGTGCAACGGGTCAGGTGCTCGCTGTCCTAGGAACCAGGGACAATAGCAAGGGTGTGCAGCATGCACTCTGACACTATTTCACAACTTACTATAAGTTGTGAATCAATGTCAGAGTGCATGCTGCACACCCTTGCTATATATATATATATATATATATATATATATTTATATATATGTGTGTATGTATGTATGTATGTATAGTGCTAGTAAGGGTTAATTGGAATGCGCTGTTCAGCCGCTAGATGATAAATAAGTGGAATATATTAGGCACACCCAAATGCTTTCTGATTAATAGTACACATGTATTAAAAAACAACCTAACAATTCTTTATAACAATACATGGAGTATCAACAGTTTTCCATAACACAGATTTACTGTATGATAATGTAGTATAAAGCCCTCTGGATTACTGTTCTCAGTATTGCAGTGAAAGCTAGAACGCAAAGATCCAACACGTTTCATCTTTTACAAGACTTCATCAGGAGCTTCTCTTAAAGATTAAAACACCATATGGATTGGCAGATATCTGCTATGAGCAGTCTTATACCCCTTTCACACCAGAAAATGCAGGGACTTACCCGAGAAGTCCAGTACAGTCCAGGGCTCAAGCAGGGACATTTCACACCGGTCTAATCCCTGCATTTTTTTGGTGTGAGGGGGACAGCGGTGTCCAGGCAGCGGGGTCCAGACTGCGAGGATCCGGGCAGCGACAGCTGGGCGCTTGTAGCACTATTTGCCGGGCAGCGGGGCGGGAAGCGCTGCTGAATTTGAAAACATTTTGAAAAGACTGTGCGGATGCTGATTGGCTAAGAGCGTCCCGTACCCCGCTGCCCGGGTAAGTTCCTTTCACACCAGCCAGTAACCCGGGCTGGTCTAGGGAGCAACCCTGCTAGCTATATTTAAGGTTGCAGCGGTAAATCAAGGAGGTTGAAACAGATCCACGTGCAGCAATTATGGGCCGTCCCAGCGGAGTTTCATCCAGTCCTCTGAAATGAGGTCTACATTAATGGCCTCACGAAGCATTTCTATAAATTTATTTTTGCATTGGCCAGTGGGTTCCCGAGGGAGGGGTTGGTACACTGCGGTGTCATATACTTGGTGCTTGGCTTCAGCTCGATAATCCTGCATGTCCTGTAGAACGATGCCACAGACCTTGTTTGCTGGTCTTATAATCAGACTTTTAGTCTGAGATAATGCTTTTAAAGCTTTCTTCTCCAAAGGGGATAAACTGGGGTGGCGTCGATTGTGTCTGAGTTAGTTCGTTTACATCTTGGTCAATAATTCTTATATAGGATTTAATGCTGGAGTAGTTGGACAGTGGGTCAAAAGTAGATAGAGGAGAGAATTGTTTCAGCTTATTAGGTAGCTTTTTTTCTAACACCGGTTTATTGCTTTCCGGAGGACAAGCTTGGAAATATTATTTTAATTTCAATTTGCGGTGTAGTGCTTTCTTTTCTATATTCCATTGAAATTGGTCAAAATTGGTAGAGGGTACAAAAGACAATCCTTTACTAAGTAAGGATTGTTCACTGGCTGACAGTTCATACGACGAGAAATTGTAGATGAAGTTCACTTCGGTTTGGGTGGTTTGCCACTCCTTTCTTTGCCTTTTTGTTTTGTTGACCATTGCGGGTATACTTGTGCTTGTGAAACTAGAATTTTGAAATGACAGAACTATATATGGCGCTATGCAGCCCTGATGTTAACAATCCCTGTAAGTGTCACCCACACTTAAAAAACATACATACAAGAAAAAATTGGGACTGATATACAATACGGCGCAACAAGAGATGTGATGGAATACAGTCCTCCTTATCTTGACAAGGTGTTTCTTAATGTAATTCGGATCTGGTCCAGTGTGTCCGTTTCAAACATCGATCAGTGTTCGTGATGAAAAAATGAATAAAAGAAAGAATTACTTCTTTGTGTCCCTAGTTTCCAATTATTACTGTGTTAGGTAGGGATAAAGTGAATATTAAGATAAGCGTACCAAACTCACGTTAGAGTAAGTTGGTGTGAAGCACATCAAGGTTTCTTTAGTGTCGTGTCTATAGTTGCTTAAAGAAGATATAATTTCTTATATGAACTCCGAAGTGGGGAAAAAAGAAATGCAATATGTGTAGATTTGTCGTACACCACGTGTATGAATAAATGTGTGAGGAGCTAAATTAGCATACCTCACTCACCAAAAGTGTAGAAGATATACATATATAAAGGTATCTTTCAATTTGAAATATGGGCGTACCCCAACTCACAGGAATATAGGTGATGTCAACCTCATAAAGGTATCTTTCCACGTTCTCTTCCTTGTGTATGTTGTCGTGGTATGTTCCCAATTTATCTCGGAAGAAATTAAATGCACCATATATCAGAATTTGTGCAGATGTATTTATCAAACACTGGGTGGGTGTAGTATAAACAATATATAGAGATATTGTCTCTCTCACCCTTCAGTCAATTTTTAGCTTGGTTAGAATGTATGAAAGGAAAAGTGGGCGTACCCCAACTCACACTTGTGTGTCGGGCAGTCCACTCATAAAGGTTTCTTTTGGCTTTCAGAGACTCGGAACCTCACAATTTTTCACCATATTTCATCCCGAATACATACAAGACAAAGCATATATCCTATGTATAGATAACCTCTTTATAAATGGATTAGATGGAGAATAGGCCAAACAATAGTGGCGTACCTTACTCACCACTTTAGGTGGCGGCACAAAGCCTATAGCGGTTTCTTTTAGCGATGATTCAATGGGAAAAAAAACTTTTTCTTATATCAAAAAATTACTTCTCCAGAGTTGACCCAATATTGAAAAGGTAGAAAAAACTTTTATTCCAGGACATCAGTAAAAACCATATGAGACCCTCCAAGGGTTCCAAACAACATATAAAAATAAGTCCAAATAAACAAAAACACCAGAAGGTGTAAAAAACAGTACAAGTTAAAAACGATACATACATCCAAGGTGTGATGGCTGTTCACTCCTCTCCAGTGGCATCAACGCGTTTCGGTCAAAGACCTTTCTCAAGATGTGCTGGAGTGGAGTGGGCAGCCGATATTTAACTGGTGAACAGCCAATCCACAGTTAACAGGAAGTGAGGTAGAATTAGTTGCATTTAGTGTTTTAAAAATTATTTTTTTAACATAAAAACACAATAATGAACACAATCATAAGAATAAAAATCATTATTCGAATAGAGACATATAAAAATCACAGTGAATTAGCAGCTATATGAATGTTTGGATCCGTTGCCAGGGGAACATTTCCTGCCTCCGTTTTTCAAAATTTGTAAACATGGTTTAAAGACCGCTTAATAGCTGGTCATGTGTCCGTTATAAGTCAGTGACATCCGATCTCTGGGGTAGTATGGTTTAAATAGAGAATGCGGCGTATTTCATGGTAAATATGAATCCGGAAGTCCTTGTTTTCCGACGGTGGAACGCACGCCACCGGATATGACGTTCCGTGATTGGATGTGAATGGAACGCAGCCCGGATGACGTTTTAGCCAGCTGGCTAATTTTTTTCCTGATAGAGGCGGTGCCTGATGGAGCGTAGCCGACGGAAAGGAGCCACTGTTGTGGAGCAGTCATGTTGTCATGGCAACGGACGCTCGGACCTGCAAATATACATAACATAGTTAGTACACTTCATCCATGGTTCATTACTTATTCAACCATGTACATAGAAGGATGATATATTAAATACGTGTCCCAGCATCGCGGAAATGTACATTATAGAATGTATGAGGCATAACCAATACGCAATAAGTTATTCAACCCAAATATAGACATTAAGGCGGACATTTACCAAAATGGATTCGTAGAAAAAAGGTGTATTCGTAGGGAGAAATACACCTTTTTTTTACGAATTTGTATTTTCGGGATTTACAATCCCAAAAATACAACAATTCGTAGTCCTAAAGATGGAACATTCGTATTTGTAGTTACAAATACGAATGCCCTACACCATCGATAGGATACGACAGAAATCACCATTCAAAAGAATGGTGGTTTCTGATTTACTAAGCAGCCGTACTGATAATACGGCTGCTTAGTGGTGTAAAACACCCACGCAAATACGACAGGAAAATAGAACACCATTTTCCTGTTCTATTTGCGTTTTAGCCTGCACGGATCAGTCAGATCCGTGCAGGCTTCAGTGTAAAAAAAATAGAAAAATTAAATAAATAAATAAAAAAACGGCGTGGGGTGCCCCCCACAGCCGAAACCAGCACCAGGCTGACAGAGCCTGGAGCCGGTAATTAAAAATCAGGGAACCCGACAAATAGGGGCTCCCCGATTTTTAACAACCAGCCCCAGGCTCCAGGTCCGGGGCTGGTTCCCAAAATACGGGGGACAAAATGACTAGGGGTCCCCCGTATTTTAAGAACCAGCCCCAGGCAAAACCAGCCATCAGGGTAATGCCACAGCCGGGGGGAGACTTTTTATGCAAGTCCCCCCGGCCAAAGCATTAACCCTACCGACCAGTCAGCCTGGCCAGGGGCCCTGGGGGAGTGGGGACCCCCCCAATAAAGGGGTCCCCCCCCCTCCAGGACTTACCTGACCAGGCTGAAGCCTGGTGCTGTCCTCGATGCCCCTGGGCGGTGGGCATCGAGCTGATAGCGGTGTAAAAAATAGAAAAAACTATTGTTTTTTACTGTGGCACTACAAGACCCAGCGGGCCCTTTAATGCCCAGCAGGCTGGGACTTGTGGTTATCCAAGTCCCAGCTTGCTGGGGAGGCTTGCTGGCACTTGTAGTGCCACAGTAAAAAACAATAGTTTTTTCTATTTTTTACACCGCTATCAGCTCGATGCCCACCGCCAAGGGGCATCGAGGACAGCACCAGGCTTCAGCCTGGTCAGGTAAGTCCTGGAGGGGGGGGGACCCCTTTATTGGGGGGGTCCCCACTCCCCCAGGGCCCCTGGCCAGGCTGACTGGTCGGTAGGGTTAATGCTTTGGCCGGGGGGACTTGCATAAAAAGTCTCCCCCCGGCTGTGGCATTACCCTGCTGGCTGGTTTTGCCTGGGGCTGGTTCTTAAAATACGGGGGACCCCTAGTCATTTTGTCCCCCGTATTTTGGGAACCAGCCCCGGACCTGGAGCCTGGGGCTGGTTGTTAAAAATCGGGGAGACCCTATTTGTCGGGTTCCCTGATTTTTAATTACCGGCTCCAGGCTCTGTCAGCCTGGTGCTGGTTTCGGCTGTGGGGGGGACCCCACGCCGTTTTTTTTTTTATTTATTTAATTTTTCTATTTTTTTTTACACCTTGCAGCCTGCACGGATCTGACTGATCCGTGCAGACTGCTAGAAATAATTCGTATTAGCAGCTGTATATACGGCCGCTAATACGGATGGCTACACCATCGGAGGGTTACAAAGCAGTCGTATCTGACTGCTTTGTAACTGACCCTCCGGAACACGAGTTTGCATACGACTTAAACAGTCGTATGCAACCGTAGGGAAAAAACCAATACGAAAAACTAGGTTTTTCATATTGGCAAATTTCCCCCTAAATTACGATATTGTGCAGAGTATAACAAGGAAAAATGGGAGTAGAGGTCTAAGGGGCGGTCTGAGGCAGCAATGTACAAAATATCACAAGGATATAACAAGGATATATAAGAATGGAGGTTCAACCAGCGATCTGAGGCAGCTATAAGAACCATTTAAGCTCAAAATCGCTGTTGAGCCCGTTTGGTAAAAGTGTATTACAATTATATATGTCCCAGCGCAACAGAGGCTGAGAGCGTCTCCGGCTTATGTGTCTCCATGGAGACGCATAGCTCAGCCAATCAGGGCTGAGCTATGCGTCTCCATGGAGACGCATCGCCCAATCACGCTCTCAGCCTGTGTCGCGCTGGGACAGCGCGACAGAAGCTGTTAGCTGCATCGGAGAAAGCCGGTTCAGCCCGCTGTCAGTGCGGGCTGTCCGGCTCTGCTGCAGAGAGACCAGCGCTGGATCCTGGATCGGTATGTATAGCGGTGTAAAAGTGAGGTGTGTGTGGATGTGTGTGTAATAAAGTTTTACTTTTCTGTGTGTGTGTTTTCTTTTAACATTCTTTTTACAGGTGGACTACTAGTCCCAGCGGGCCCATTAATGCCCCGCATGCTGGGACTTGTGGTTCTCCAAGTCCCAGCCTGCGGGGGAGGTCTGCTGGCACTTGCAGTTCTCCTGTATTAAGCAATGTTAGGAATGAGAATTTAACCATATCAGGCCAGCGTCCAATGGCCAGGGACGCCGGTGACAGCCCCGGGCTTCAGCCCTGGACGGGTGAAGCCTGGACGGGGGGACCCCTTTATTGGGGGGGTCCCCACTCCTCCAGGTACCCCGTCCAAGGCTGACCAGCCACGGTGCTCATGGTGCGGCCGGGGGACCTTGTGTAAAAAGTGTGCTGTTGGAGCCCGGTGCTGGTTTCAAAATACGGGGGACCCCCAGATTTTTTGTCCCCCGTATTTTTGGAACCAGGACCGGTCCAAGAGTCCGGGGCTGGTTTCAGAAATACGGGGGACCCCTACGCTTTTTGTCCCCCGTATTTTTGGAACCAGGTCCGGCTCAATGAGCCCGGGGCTGGTTATGTACAGGAGGGGGGACCTCACGCCATTTATTTTATTTATTTTTTTAAACACAAAATCGCAAATTTTAACAAAATCGCACCTTTTCATGACTACAAAAATCGCACTTTTCATCCCGAAAATCGCCCTACATCGCACTTTCTCGCACTTTTCATGCCGGAATACACACCTCATTAAAAATGCGATTTTTGGAAAAAATGCGATTTTAAAAAACGGCGATACAGTGCGATTTGAGCAAAAATCGCATTTTCGGAAAAACGGTCAACACAATAAATCTCGCCCCTAATCCCTACAAACACACATTAAAGACAGACAGCTCTATTTTAATTTTTGTTCACTTTAATGCACTTTTTTCACACATCTTTTAATGTTTCGCAGTTCTTAATAAAACAATAAATGTTACGTTTTAATTCATTTTCTTGGGACACTTTATTAAAGAAATACAGAATATGAATACTGAATAAGCCACAATTTGTCAGCCCAAGAGTGCCCCTTGTAGGAATTATTTTTCTTCTTTTTGTTTGTATAATTATACCGATTCCTGGGATGAACCTCCCTATATACCTGGGGTAGTCAACCCTAGTCCTTGAGAGCTACCAACAGTGCATGTTTTGCAGGTCTCCTCACAGAATCACAAGTCAGCAAATTAGCTCCATCTGTGTATCTTTTAAAATGTGTCAGTGATTAATGAGTGCAGCTGTGCAGCAGCTAGGTTGTCTGGAAAATGTGCACTGTTGGCATACCCTCCAACATCTGAAGGGCCAAAATCGGTACACACAAAGAAAGTGGGCATGGGCATACGTAAAGTGGGTGTGGGCATACATAAAGTGGGCGGGGCCACCATTTTCCGGGCATTTTAAATAAAAATTGAGCGCTGATAATATAAATATTTAAATATTACATCTCCACACTTCTCTTGACTCTTATCCATCGTGACGCACCTGCTGCAGCCTGCAGCAGGTGCGTCACGATGGATAAGAGTCAAGAGAAGTGTGGAGATGTAATATTTAAAGTACCAGTACAGCCAGGCCTGAGCCACCTAAGTTTCTGCAGTGCACTTACAGTGTGTGCGGGTGGCAGGCTCCTCCGATGCGAGATGATCCTGGCCCAGTCAGTGTCACGCACGCTGGGGCTCCGAGTCCTGGCTGGCCACTGGCAGAGATTGGCACCGCAAGGGAGAGTAAGGCTGGAGGAGTTCTACTCCTCCCTTGAGTGGTGCGCGGTGCCGGCGCGTGACGTCATGAAGCACGGCACCGGCCCGCGCATTGCCCTCTTGAGAACGGGTGACGGGGAGGAGGGGGGAGAACTCGGGCAGCACACGGAGCCAGGGCTTGAAGTTACATATGCGGCGCCGCGCATATGTAACTTCATATGAGCCTGACTGACCGCTGAAAATGCGGTACATTCGGTACAATTGCAATTTGCCGGTACAGACTGTTAAAAAACTGTACTGTACCGGCAAATTCGGTACAGTTGGAGGGTATGTGTTGGTAGCTCTCGAGGGCTAGGGCTAGGGTTGGCTACCACTGCTATATACCGATACCTGAATTAATGGTTATACAATTAATAGGGTCATCTGACAATTACATAGAAGACGGATTAAGCTGCCCATACACGGTCCGTTCGGGACTTAAACAGTACACATCGCATCGCATGCCTCGATGCGATGTGATGAACAGCTAGTACAAAAAGTATGTGCAGTACATACTTTTTGTACCGTACAATGAGATGCGCGGGAGCGCGCATCTCATAGTACAGAACGGACGGTCCGGGAACTATGGGCAATTTTAATCTCCTTGTTCTCTAATGTAGGATTACCATCACCTGTGGTGAAACACCTTTCTTATCAATTAACTAGCTCACCACAGGTGATGGCAATACTAGATTACCAGGGAAGTCCAGGAACAGAGCATTTTCTCCCTCATGGAGAGGGTCAGGTAGGCAAGTATGCGTCTAGTTCAAAGCCAAAATCATGTGATCAAAGAATTATGGAGATAACCTCACATAGGCCCTTATTCTGGTTGGTGCGGATATTCCCGCTTGCGTACGGGCCGCCGATGTTTATCTTCTGCGCATGTGCAGAGGTCACTCTGCGCATGTGCAGGCGATTTCGCCGCAAGGATTCTCTATACGCCGCACAGGGGGCGTAGAGGGGCGTGAGGGGCTACTTATCCTCATTACCCTATGCATACGCCCCGCGTTTCATGGGCGTTCCCATGCAAACGCGGGGCGTATGCATGGTAATGAGGCCGTGACGCGTTGGTACGGGTAGGGTGACCAACTCATCCCTTTAATCCGGGACACATATTAATTACACAGGTTCTGTGGCAGTTTAAAACCAGGTGAAATGGAGTCTTGAGGTGTGGCAGTTTAAAACCAGGTGAAAGCCAGCCACAGAACCTGTGTAATTAATATGTGTCCCAGATTAAAGGGATGAGTTGGTCACCCTAGGTACGGGGCGGGCATCTGACATCGCCGGATGTCAGCTGCCCGCCCCCATACATGATTTCACACGGACAAGTGTCCGTGTGGTCTTGTGTTGCGGGACCTGGTGGAGCGTGCGGCCCTGCATTCGATGTTCGGCGACCATCGAATGCAGGGGCTGCTCCCACCATGGAGGAGGCGTATCCCCGTCCAATTTCATGCGGATCGCCACATATCCGCGTACGGACGGCCGTGGCGATCCGTATGGAAGGCGGGGATTCGCCTGCACGGTCGGAGCCGCATATGCGGCTCCGGCCGCACCAACCAGAATAAGGGCCATTGAGTCACACAGGTCCTGAGCCTGGAACGCAAACCAGACTTCCGGGTCCTGTACCACGTGAAAGTCACAAAAAAAGCACCTATTATGTTATGCCGCATAATACACATTTATTAAAAGCACCTATTATGTTATGCCGCATAATACACATTTATTACCACCCTGAGGTCCCGTCTCTTTCACCGCCGGTTATTTCGTACCCGGCCCGGGTATCTTCTCTGTATGACTCACATGATGCGGTACCCGGAAGTCTGGTATGCGTTCCAGACTCCGGATCCACATCTAGATTGAGGCCGGAAGTGATGAATGCTCTCTCTGAGAAGCTTAAGTTTTACAGAGGGAGCTTGCGGCTCATGCTGTACCTAGAAGTCTGGTATGCGTTCCAGGCTACTGACTGTGACTCAATTTGAGCTTATCTCCATAATTTTTTGATCACGTGATTTTGGCTTTGAACTAGATGGTTGTCAGGGTGATACATATATACACATATGGAATTTATTTCCCACAGAAGTGTTTATTGTAATTTTTACAAAGGATGATATCTCCTCAGATTAGATTTGTAGCATAGGAAATAAAATAAAATATATACAGAGAGTGTGGGCAGCTTTATATTCCTTTTAGAAATGGAATGCATTATGAGACATTATTTACATAAGAAATTATACAAATAAGAAAAAAGAAAAGCAATGACATTGAAGTGACATACATGTAAACGGGATACGGTCGTATTGTCGACAGTCATTAGGTCAACAGGTGTCTAGGGCAACATGGGACAAGGTCGACATGGTTTTAGGTCGACAAATGCTTTAGTCGACATGGGTTAGGTTGACAGGGCCTGAGGTCAGTATGGGTTTTTTCACTGTTTTTTTGAGCCGACATGTGCCAACAGGCGATATTTCATGCCCTACCATCCACTAGGGCGTGGTGGGAGAATAACAAAGTGTGCTGAGCGCAGCAAGGCACCGTGCCCGAAGCATTGCGAGCGATGCGAGGGGCTGCGGCTGACTTCCAACTATGTCCATGTTGACATTCAGGTCAAAAACAGTGAAAAAAACCTCACGACCTAACCCATGTCGACCTAGACACCTGTCGACCTTCACCCATGTTGACCTAGAACCCTGTCGACCTTTCTGCCTGCCTACCCAACGGTGTTGACCTAATGACGGACCAACAATACGATCCACACCCATGTAAACAAATACACAGTGCTTTATATGTATATTTTCTTTGCGGTCTGTTTTATCCATAAAGTTTTGCATATACAGTTTATACACTCTTAGTTCTAAATTATTTATCTACATGAAGAAAATGTGGATAAGTGAAGACATATTTTATCCATAAAGTTTTACATATGCATTTTATAAATGTTAAATTTTTAATTATTTATCTACATAAAAAAATGTAAATAGGTGCAAACATATTTTATCCAGAGGGATTTGCAAATACAATTCATCCATTCCTAGTTCTGGATTATTTACATAAAAGAAACGTGGATAAGTGAAAATATATTCCCTTTTCTTATTTTATTTATTTATTCATTTATTTATAAAGCAACATTTAGCTCTACTGCTTCATTTAGACCCTTATGCCCCTTTCCCACTGCAGCTAAAAAACGGTAAATTGCAGATTTTCAGCGCAATTTACAGTTTTAAGGCTGCAGTGGGAAAGTGCCATAGTTGAAATACCGTTTAAAGTTAAATGGTATTTTAACCCGTTTTTAAAGCAGAGTCCTACACGTTAAAATAATGTTTAAGAGGCAGTGGGCAGGGCCGGCAACAGAAATTTTGGGGCCCTGTACACTGATATTTCTGGGGCCCCCGACGTAATTCCAAACCTACACATTTTGCAATGCGGTGGTACAGAGAGTGCAAGCTAACTTTCCCTTACTATTATGACGCCTCCGGATCCGCCATTATCTGCGGCTTCTACTGCTGGGCGATTAACAACAGAACATCTATTGAAAATACAGTATCTGCTTTTTGGGATTCACAGAAGTTCCTATAAAAGTCTCATGTTGCGACAAGAAGGCACTAGGCAGGGCAGGAGACAGCCACAGCATCGAGTGCGGAGCATATTTCACAATAGGGCCGCACATGCGCAGTAAGGTCCGTGCACAGTGCAGACAGGAGACAGCCTCCGAGCGCTGAGTGGCTGCTGCCTGCTGCACTGTATGCGCGGATGGTCACAGACAGACACTAGTCTCCAATCCACACACACGTCACTCAGCCAGGGGTGGATCCAGGAGAAAATGACGGGGGCACCATGAGAGGGAGGGGATGGGGGCTGGTGCCAGTGTGCCCGCTCAGAGAGAGAGAGCGAGAGAGTGGAGGAGAGCAGAGAGAGGGGGGGGGGGGGGGGGGATGGTATTATACATAGACACTGGCCTTTAAAGTACACAGGCCCATCTTGGCATCAAAAGTGAAGGATGTAGTTGTGCGCTCTGGAAAAGGGGGTGTGGTCACAGAAAAGGGGGCATGTCCTTGAGTGTAGTTTACCACACCATATACCACTTCTACACATTATGCAACAAAATACTAGACCCCATTATACTTGCCCCTTACACATGATACCAAATGAAATGAGCCCAAATTCACATAATGCCACACGGATTGAGCCAAAATTCACATAATGCCACATGGATTGAGCCAAAATGCACAATAAATTTCACAAACATGGACATTGCGCTCCCAAGGTGCGCAACAACAATTTACATCGTAATGCCCATTACATGTTAAGCCACACACCATAATGTCCATTATGTATTATGCCAATTATAAATTATGCAACATAAATGCTGTTTACCTACATGCTTGTTGCCAGGGTTGTTCCATTTTCATTGCCATGTGGGATTACGTGTTCGTTGCCATCTGGGATTACATGCTAGTTGCCAGGGGTTCCATGCTCGTTATCAGGTGGGATTACATATTTGTTGCCAAGGGGGAATACATGGTCGTTGCCATGTGGGATTACATGACCATTGAAATGGGGGTTACATGGTCGTTGCCATGTAGGAATAAATAAATGCTCATTGCCAAGGGAATATATGCTCCCAGTGTAGTGATGGGCTCGTTGCCAAGGGGTAATATGCTCCCACCACCACCCACGATGTCTGTGTGCAGCCGCGCACCATCACCAGGTCTCTCCGGCTGCTGAGTGCATGGGCGGATTTAGCGGGGGGGGGGGAAGCACCCGGACACATATTTCTAACACACATCCCCCCCCCCCTAACAGGGACAGCCGCCGCCGGGACTTCACTGTAATCTCATGACAGCCGGGCAGACAGAGAGCTGCCGGCTGTATTAACAGTGCTGCATGTTCCGGGCTCACGGCTATTTCAAATCTCGCGCCACTGCGGCAGCGCGAGATTTCAATAGCCGGGAGCCCGGAACATGCAGCACTGTGAATACAGCCGGCAGCTCTCTGTCTGCCCGGCTGTCATGATATTACAGTGAAGTCCCGGCGGCGGCTGTCCCTGTTAGGGCCCGGGGGAGGGGATGTGTGTTAGAAATGTGTGTCCGGGTGCACCCCCCTCCCTTGCTAAATCCGCCCATGCACTCAGCAGCCGGAGAGACCTGGTGACGGTGCGCGGCTGCACACAGACATGGACGGGGGCACAGATTTACTGCACAGTAGACGGTGGGGGTAACACAGCATACAGACGGCCCCGGCCAGGATCTGGGGCCCTTCAGATTCCCGGGGCCCGTCACACATGTCCCCTTTGACCCCCCTGTCGCCGGGCCTGCAATGCCTCTTAAACGTTATTTAGCCTCCAGGCAGTCCCAGTGCCTGATGAGACCTAGTAGTTCTCTCTTTGTGCATGTGTAATGAGTGCACGTGCATAATAAAGAGCATCTCATTACATATGCGCATATGTAATGAGCGGCTCATTAGTATGCACGTGCACTCATTACATATGCGCAAAGTGAGAACTACTAGTTCTCATCAGGCACTGGGACTGCCTGTACCCTGCATGGACCCCCGCTGCCTCCCCACTGCCCTGCATCCCCGTGTAGGTAAGTACAAGGGGAGGTGAGGTGGGGGCACAGGGCAGGTACGGGGGTTAGGCACTCTTTACACTTGGGGGGGGGGGATTAGGCACTCTTTACACTGGGGGGGGGGGGGGGAGGCACTCTACATTTTACAAGGCTCACTGCAATGGGAATGGTACTTAAATGGTATTTAAAATGGTAATCTGCTGCAGTGGGAATGCTAATACCGTTTTAAATACCATTTAAGATTACCAGTACTTTAAAATGGTCTGCAGTGGGAAAGCAGCATTAGGATACAAACAGTCTAATTTAAACATCCAGAAAATTTCTTGGACGCACAGTTTCTTATATTGATCTCCCCCTCTGGGGGCTATGGGTATATGTTCTATTCTTGTTACCGTCAGGCAGATGGGATTACTGTCATGGTGTTCTAAATAATGTTTTGATACACTGTGTCCTAATTTTGGCCCTTATTCTGATCGGTGCGGATATATCCGTGTGCGTTCGGCCCGCCGATGTTTTGTGTCTGCGCATGTGCAGAGGCGTCTCTGCGCATGTGCGAGCGGG